>NC_092793.1:73477396-73833870 GCF_918797505.1 Bemisia tabaci | reverse complement strand
CGAATTAGGGGCAAAACCCCATTAAAACCGCGAAATTTACAAGAATGGGCCGCAGGTAATGCGCTTAAGATCGGCTCCGATTTTCTGTGGCCTTCAAGGATAATGTAAGGCACAGTAGGCCGGATTCCGAATTTTTGTGGATGGGGTTGGGGTCTCTTGTCAGTGGCGTGGCTTATTTTGCGATATATCGATTGTTATGCCATTTAAACCTATGAGAAAGGATTGATAATCAGGGTGTTCGCAGCGAACACCTTAATAATCGATTCTTTACCATAGGTTTCTTACCTAGATTAGATTCTTTACCATAGTGGCAGTACAATCGATATATCGCAAAGCTCGCAACGCTACTGTCTCTTGTATGTTAGATTCCTAATACTGGCGGACTGAAAATGTCAAATATTCTCATTCACTAAACTTCTAGTCGTCTCGAGAATTTCAGACTGATTTTGATCAACCTGAATGTAAGTCACGAAGTAGCGCTGGTTAAAGTCATCGACGGTTACCTATGTCAAGAATGTGATTCAAAACTTCAGGTCAACTTGGGTTAAGGCGGTTCAAAGTTAGCAGTTTAAGAGGAATGCAATTTTGAGAAAAAATAAATATCGAAAATTCTCTATGCTCATCAGGTTCTGCCAGATTTGTCGGATCACGATTGAGTTTACGTTGTCTTCCGGCTCAAAAATTAACTAAACCGCTAAGAAATTACCAATTCCATGAATGGAAATTTTACCAAGAAAAAACTGGGATCAAATAGAACCCTGAATTCTTGGTAATTTTACCCTTTTCTTAGTAAATACACCGAGATTTTTCTTTCAGTGTACGACCCTTAGCCACGAAACCACAATTTTCGCTCAGTGTGCGACGTTTTGAGCGATCGGTGCGGGTCTGGATGATCCGTTTTGCCCCCCGCCGGGGCCAAAACCTAGGCTCAGGGCTGTCTTCGATGCCAGCCCTTAACCCCCGTTGACTTTCAGGACGTGCGCAGGTGATATGCGTCTTCGAATAACAAATGCTCAGCCCTGGAATCTCTTCTCGCGTGCGCGTTCTCCACCGACTAAAAAACAAAAATAACCACCGTTCGAGTATTCAAATACGGGCGTAGAGCACCTCCCCTTACCCCCTTGCCCGCATCGGGGTCTTTTACCGAGATGTACCGCGGTTTAAATCGGTGCACTTGAAACAACCGTGAATATTGAAATTAATCGAGGCCGCTTATAGGAATCCCCAGGATCTGTTTGGTCTTGAGTCTGATGGATTTATATTTTTCGATTTTTTTATTTATTCATTTGATGCCGTAGGTTTTTAAGAAGGAACGGGTGAGGGCTGGTGGTAGAATTATGACTAGACCGTTATGTTCATGGATGGCTCTAACTTTTAAAGACTAAGTTACTTTAATGCATTTGAGTTATTATAGACCAGAACATGAAAATTATTCCCCCATTTCGGGGCTTCTTCAGTGGTTAGTGAAAAGAGGGATACAAGAGTTCAAAATTGAGCCATTGATATCGAGGTATTTTAGAGAGTTTTGACGTAAGAAATGCCCAAAATTGTTGAACCAAACCGGAGTATTGGTGGTTTGAAGGCTCCAAACCTCCAAACTCCGAAGACAGTTCAAAAGACAATTGGACAGTAGTGCAGATTAAAATACTTAAAACCAGCAGTGGCTTTTGCATCTTTTTGTTATGATAAATTGTGTCTTTACTTCCCTAAAACCTTTAGGCCCTGCAATACAATCGTTCAGGAGAAAAATGAGAATCTTCTATGTAACGATGCTATATAACATCATCAAAAAATATTTTAATTTTCCTAAAAGCCGTGAAAATAGATATATCATTAATATAAACTTCGAAGGATTCAGACTTTCAGCGATTCTACCTTTCTCTATTTCACTCGAGAGGTTGCCAGATTTTGCGATAAATGTGAAGATTTTACATGGATTTGACTTGGGAAAAATGCTAAAAAAAGCAACTTATCTGGCAACAATAGAGGCTGCGAGGGACGAGAAGCTGCCTTCCTGGGAAAATTTTAAAGTAAATATTTTAAAGTAAGTTTGAATAATTGCGCCAAACACAGCGGGGTCAGAAACGCATATTAGCGTCTATAAGATCGCAAGAATACTTCGCGCATTGCGCCATACAGTGCGGTTGGCGAGAGGCGCATGTTAGCGCCTACAAGCCCGCAGGAAAACTTCTCGTATTGCGCAAAACGGTGCGGTCGGCGAGAGGCGCAAATTAGCGCCTACAAGGTCAAAAGAATACTTCACGCATTGCGCATATCGACGGCGCGGCGTAAGTCCGCAATCACATATCTCGTTTGCGGTGTCTGAGACTCTCCACCTCTATTACAGCACTTCATAAATTTTATTGGCATTTTTGAAGCCGAATATTCGCATATGACCGGGGTTCCATGGGGCACAGCCCCTTGGCTAGCCGTGACGGACGCGCAAGGCGCGTCCAGAGCGGCTAGTAAAATCTAAATTTATCAGAACGTCTGAATTTCAATATGTCGCACTTATTGCAGTGTCAAGTCCAAAAACATTTGAGGTAACTTTTTAACAGATAATAATAAAAGTTGTTTAGATTTGAAAACAATCATTCATATATGAGCCCATAATGGCATTAAAATAGTTTCATATGGTGTTGTAAGATATGAGTTAAGTTTTAAAATTTCATAATTAATATGTGTAATATACTTCAATCTACCAAACTCTGTACAAAAATTAATCGGTAACTAAAATGTTGGACTTTTTTGCGCCAAAATATTCGTAAAGTACCTACTCCTCTAAACGTTTGAGCGTTAATACCAATATTTTAATATTGAATTTTTCGGCAAACCCAATGTCTCATAACGTAACGTAGTCTCGTAACGTAGTTGTAAGTGGTCACGTGACAATGCGGTCCTCGAATGGAATTTGCCCTTCACGGCGAGGAGCGAAAGATGTTTAGTGATGAAGCACGCCATGATCCCTCTAAATTCATATAACACCACCATTTCACGCATATAAAGATGCATCAAGGAAGGATTATCCTTTTTTATTAATTTACTCAAGCATCTGCAACGGTCCGCAGTTTCGCCAGCCAGCTGGTGACCGACAGATCTCCGTGGAGGGGAATTCTTTCATCGCTTGAACATTCTTTCATCGCGCGGGCCCGGATCCTGATAAATGATTACCAAATGATTTTCACTTTCCCCGCCTCCACCCCCGAGTGTTCCATATCTGGCCGAGACAATCATAAATAGGTTATTAATGGTGCGCGGCCAGACCCGAGAGGGTGTGAAATGATTTTTTTATCCGAGGGTAACCACGCTCAAAGGGGCGAATTAGTCAAAGACTATTCAGCTGAGCGTTTAAGAGACCATGTTTTTCAAATGAGCACCGACTACTGCCCTTGCGCTGCATTGAGAATCTGAACTGGTCCGAATATCCACCTATCTAGTCTCCAACCCCTTTTAGATTTGGGCGACTCACATAATTTTCTCTCCCTTTCTCCTCTCTCTATCTTATTACTCAAACGGATTTCTGTAATACTCGAAAATAGTATCAATCACAAGGTGAAGGATCTCCGTAAAAGTTACATTTTACTTGCCTTCTAGTAAATTTAGTACCAAGAGAAATACAATTCAAGGTTTACGGGAAAAATGACGTTGGTTCGTGTGGGACACTGAAGTTTCAGTCCAGGTCACCGAAATTTTCGATCATAGGGACCGAACTGCAGCTCAGGTGACTGATGTTTTCATTACGCATACCAAGGATGGTTTTTTACTGAAGGCTTCGATTGTCTGAACCGAACTTTGGTTTCTACGACCGAAAACTTTTGTGTAGCATTTGAGGTGAAGTTCATTCCTTGTAACCGAAGTTCTTTGTCAGTGTTGGATACAAATTTTAAGTTTTAAGATGTTTTCAAAGGCAGTTGAAGTTGAGATCTGAAAAATTAGAGTTTCAAGGTACCTCTTTAAATTGAAAATATCAGGGTTCTTCTTTTCAGCCATACTATACAAATGAGTTTTAAAATTCGCCCGATAGGTCCCGATCAATTTTAGGGCTTAATGTCCAGTAACCTGGATTTTGTTTATTTCAGATACAGCGTATATTTATACAAATAGTTTAATTATATAATGTGTTGTTCATGTGGTTAAATGCGACGGCTATCAAAGAGGTCATAGCCTGGGACAGTAGTGGGGCAGCCCTTACCGCACAAAGACAGAATTTCTTCAGTTTTGACTAGCATGATCATTTTGTTTAAAAGTTTCACAATCTGATTTTGAAATTTAAGAATTTGCAAGAGAAAATGTATGCAGAGGCGGCATCTCATATTCTATCTACCCTGGAAGTAAAACCTTTGAATATTTTAGGGATAGTGAGGTGCGATTTTGCAACCAGGTGGTTCAAAATGTGTGCCGGTGTTGGAGCTTGTCACCGAAAAAATAGAATATCAAAGTCATCGTTATCAAACTGTTGCCTTTTACAAGTTTGAGCCGCGGTTTTCTTGAAGACATGCTTTGTTACGAATGATCCTGAATCATGTCTGAGAGGCGGGCCGCATTGAGTTCTCAATTCGGTAGCTTGCTGTCAGGGTATTCAATTCGAACCTGGAGGCCTAATTGTAGAATTATAGGTGCGTGCCTCTCTGACAGCCCGTACTAATTTTCAAGTTAAAGAAGTCGTGTACATCGAACCCATAGGTAATGGACCTTCGTTTTAACAGAGGACTGTAAATCTATTTGTATGAGTAGGGAAAGTCGAGAGGTAATTTGACTGCTACCATCGGCATATATGTTTCTCCTCTCTCCCCTCTCTTTGAAATAAAAAATAAAAAATCAATAAAACAGAAGATCGAGGATTACGCGATGTGGATAGTCCTTGGTGCGTTTAATGGTCCGATATATTTTATCAATAAATTTCATATTTTAATCACACTGCAGGACATACATGTTCAAATAATATGAGGCTCCTGAATGGTTTTCTTCTTCTTCTTCTTCTTCTTCTTCTTCTTCTTCTTGTTTTAACGAGTTAAGAGCCATGGCCCGCGCTTCCGTATCGAGTGTGACGAAGCACGTCTCACTTCTAAAAATTTCACATGAGCTTTTACATTTGTATTTATTTCTATTCATTACTTTTCATCACGAGTCACAATTTATTTAACATTTTAATTTGTTTAAATTTCAAATTCAGCTTCATACAGCAGTAAGCAAACCGTAACTAAATACAACTTGTCGGCTATCAATTGCTATTATAACAATTCGACTGTGTAAGTCGGTAATCACATAACTCGTTTGCGGTGTCTGAAAATCTCCGCCTCTATGTTCTTTTTTTAAAGGAGAACAAATTGACATAATTTCTTGAAGTTTTTGAAGAATTTGCTTCACATAAAGAAGAAAAATCACGACAGTTTTAAAGAATTTCCGTTGAGTAGTTTTCCTTTTAAAAAATAAAGTATGATAGGAAGTCTGCGACGTCGCAAACCGAGTTATGTGATTGCCGACTTACACCGTCGAATTTTGGGTGTACACACTTTTTCTGCAAGGTTCCCTCTCTTTTTTAAGAGGACGCAGTCTTGAGGAGGCTAGTTTTTATTTAATTTTTCAATTTTGCATCATCGACATCTCTTGGTAACCACCGCTAGCGATAGTCGCTTTTCTTCATTCTCCCCTTCCACCTTACCATCGTTTTCGAATGGACCGATAATTGCGTCCATGTAGGGTCTTCGCGGACCTCAAACATCCAGTTTACAGCACCCGAGACGCGCGTTTTCTGCAAGTATCTCACAAATATGAATTTAATTTACGATTTAGCCGCTGCAGATTCGATGAAGCTACAAAAGGAGACAAAAGATCACTGCGGTCGGGGTGACCACACTTGGAGACTAGGACCCGCGCCGCAGTGGCGCATCACGCCTTTATTTATCACAAGAGAAGCCTTCACACTCACCTGAAAGGCAAAAGGTGCAAAGAAGATGAATGGAAACGATGCCAAGTTTCATACAAAAAATGTGTTATGTTTCCTACTCAAATCTTCCTCTACATTCACCACGCACCAATGGTTTAACTCTGAAGATATTATGTTCTTCAAGAGTTTAATGTTTTAGGATTTTGATTATTTAAATAAGAATAAAGTAGACAAACAAATTCAACAATTAAAAGCTAAAATTTCAATTTTTTCACTACCCAGACACGCAAATTGTCAGTTGCAGCCTGGCATTTTGCGCTACAGCATCTTCCCTCATTCCCTTGACTGTAATCTGTAATAACTGGTCGACGAACATTCTAAATACTATTGCAATTAACTCCAAAAACGATCCTCGTGAAGATGATTCCTCCGGTTTAATATTATCGCAACACTGTTGATATTAACTGATATTAAGTGATAATACTTTTAGCCGAAAACCATATCCGGTTAACCTTAATAAGAAAAACTCGAATTACATGCTCCTAAAATTCATGTATTGGTACTTTTACATAATGTTGGTACAAAACACCACTCCAAAGGCGTGATGCGTGAACTTCGCATTACTGAGAGTTATCTTCATTCAAACCCGTTTGATGCAATTTTAAGGCTATTAATTTCAATATTTGATTTTATATGGCGTAAACGTTTAAAAAATGTAGGTGTGGCTGGAAAGATTCCAGGGAGTCGGCCTTCCTAGTTAGAGAGCTGATTACGGGCTGATTATTGGAATTGATGGACAAAGCGATGGACAAAGAAGACATAAGAAGTATGGAGGGATACTATTGGATCTAAAAAGTTGGTTCCTATAGACTAAGGGAGAAAATGATGGACTAACTATAGGGTCTCTCGTGGGTTGCCGTTAGTTAGTCCATTATCTACCTTCTTTGTTCATTGGAACCACCCGCTTCCACCAATAGGATCCCTTTATATCCTGTTTGTCTTCTGTCTCTAGAGCTTAGTCTATCAATTTCAAAAATCAGTCCGCAAGAAAGTTGTGACAGTGTGACTGCATTTAGCATTTAGCCTTTCAGTACCTATCAGCAACGTATACGTAATCAAAAAGCTGCCATGTTGTGAGTATTTTTCCCCTCTATTTTTTTTTTTTAACATCCGGGACATTATTCCCCTTCTATATCTTTATTCAATATATATATTACATAACAAATATACAAAAAATGGGACGGGATCTGTCCGTAGACATAGCGATCGCCCCGTCCCTCTTGTAATCGTTGTTTCTAAGTATTTCAATGTGATTTTTAACTCATGTTTTGACGTTCCTGCTTACATCCACAAAACATTGATTAAACATTTTTCTACTCTGTTAGTTCCAGAACTTGTCTTTTTTTCCTTCGTTTTTTGCAAATTTTGACAACGGAGCATATGACACAAAGGGAAAGGGCAGCTGATTCTGATTCTTGTCGATTCCTCCAAGTGGATTTTTATAGCGGTTACAAGGAGAGCCGGGGCACGCTTAAACAATACGGAGTCAAGCATCTTGGGACACTCCAGCCTCCATTGAGGAGCTCGCCATGTTTAATGATGGGTTTGAGGATCGGAGGGTGATCTGTTTTCAAAACAAACAAAGGCCCGAAATGACCCGGTCAAGGGCCATGTGTTCCTGGCAAAGGCAAGGTGTCCTGAGTTGATAAACGACCGGTCACTATTTTAGCATGCGCCTGGTCCAGCCTTTCCACGGTGTAAACACACAGATAGATTTAAGAAATATTGCGTCGCGAAGGTGAGCTTCGGGGAATCGTAGATGAAGTCCAGGTTCGAAGTAATTTGCTCCAGTTTTGTTGATCAGATTAGGTTCAAATTATGCTGGACTTGTTAAGTCCCCTGTTCATTCAAACAAATGGTGTGGACCATCAGATTTCCTCGAATCAAAATCTCCTTCAACAGTCGGACCCATGAGGCACCAGTTAATTCAGTGTATTTTTGGGGTAGGGGTGACACTTGAGCTGAGGGAACGTCAGATGGAAACCAGCCTTTTTTATTTTTTGGATGAAATAATATATCTCACGATTGTTTAGTATTTGCAGTTTAAATTCCGGAAATAATGCCAATAAAATGCGTTAGCCATACTAAAGCGTGAATCTAAAGAAGCACCAACAGCTTTGCCTAGAAACCTGGTTAAAAGCAACCGATGAGCATTGAAATTCCTACATTTGAGTCAATTTCAAGGATGTTTGAACTAAATTTCACGGAAATGAACGGTGTCGCAGCAAGTTATGGCAGAGAAAAAAGGGTTGAGAATATTTTTTCCCAAAACACCAAGTATAAAAAAGGAGAGGGTGAACTTTAAGTTCATATTTAGAATACCACCAATTATTCGTGGGATTTGATTTTTGGCAAAAAGATGTCATATGATTTTTCAGATTAAAATAAATCATGATCAATTTCTTTTGAAAAATTATCCTTGAATCCGCTATTGAACTCGGTCTATTTCATATCAAAGAAGTTTCAAGGGCCGTTTTGAAATTGTGTCTTAAGGATTCCGGAACTACTCGCCCACTGACTCAGTAATAATCATAATTCACCCAGACAGTTTCATCCACAACTCTTGACCCACGGCATTTGACCTTCATGCACTTTTGTATACATGACTTTTTGCACAGAGGAAGTTTTCACCAAAGTGCCTTTTACACTACCCGGGGAGGCCGCACAGGAGATCGAGTTAAAGGCGAACTTGAAATCTAACTCCAGATTTCAGTTATTCAAGCGTGACTCTGAGAGCGGTGCTCAATTCTAACTTTTGCCACCTTTCTCAATGCAATATAAAAATATTTATCGGTAATGAAAATCAAGTAAAAGTAAATGGACGTTTCGTTGCGATGATCATCAAAAAACACCAAGATTACAACAAGAATCGCTCGTCTGTGAACATCACGCAAACTTAAAATGCGTGATACAACTATTCCAACTCCCGAGCCGCTCAAATTGCATTCATTGACTTGAAGGCGAACTTGACTTCTAACTCTAGTTCTCAGTTATTTAGGCGTGACCGCGAGAGTGGTGCTTAATTATAACTTTTACAACTTGCAACTTGATGAAAACGCTAAGTAGGTATAAAAGAACACGCATGTTAAAAGGTTTGTCGTTGAATATTTGGGAATTAAAAATTATCGGGTAAAAACGTGTGGGTGAATACTCCCTTAAGCGAAAAAACTGTGGGTGAGTAGTCCTAGAGCCGTCTTCAGATATTGCGTTTATTCTGACTGATTTTTAGAGTAGATCCGTACTAAAAGTATGAAAATCTTTACTTTCTCTAGCTGCAAAACCTTCAATTTCACTGTGAGCATCTTGGTTCTAGAATAGAGAGTAATCGATGCAGAATAATTAAACAACAGTAAAACAGAAAAAGAAGGCTAAATAGGAGGAAACCCCACGAGCTTGGAATCCAGGGTTTTTTCAAAATTCATCCCGTAATTAAAACTTCTTAGCGCCTCCTATCGCTCTCTGGACATGTCAGGAGACACTTGATTTTTGGACGATTCAGCCCGTCGTAATTCAGTTAAAAGGAAAAGACGTTTTTATTTTATAATATTTATGTATTATTTTATCCTCCTGTTAGTTTTTAGGCAGTAGACATATGTTAAAAATAGTCATTATAATTTAAGCTAATAACTAAAATGAACATTTTAAAGACATTCTTATGTTTAAATTCATTACTTGTACAAATTGTTAATTTATTTTTGTGCAAAAAAAAGGAAAAAAAAAGGAAAAAAAAAAAAAAAAAAAAAAGTCAAACAGAAAAGTGTGAAACCACACACTTCGTCGTCTCCCGCACGAAGGAACGTAACTCTATTCCAAGGTTGCCAAATTGACTCAAAGAATTAATTTATTTTACAAAAATGTACGTAAGCAATTTGAGTCCAAAATATCTCTGTTTTTTGCTTGGAATCTAGAGAAAAATCAGGGAAATTTCCAGTCAGAAATGCTCAAAATTCTCGTGGTTAATAGGCAATTTGTGAGGGGAAATTTGGCAACATTGGAATGGAGTTACGTTCTTTCGTCCGGGAGACAACGACTTGTCTGGCAGCCCAACGACTTACGGCACGGAGCGTGTAGTTTTTAAAGACGCCCGGAATCCTGAATAGGCGAGTAATGTCCAACACTAAGGGGTAAATAAATTTCCAACGAAACACGTTTTTATATCCTACTTCCGATCTAAGGACCAGGGTGGCCGGCCGGCGCGGCGTTCCCCGCTAGGGGCCGGGGGACCACCTTTACAACATCGGTGGGCCCCGTCCCGACTTGGTCCAGGTTATAGTTTTATTCGTTGAACACTGCCTGGTCACAAACGTGCTTCTGTTAGGAACCCTTTTTATGCGTTTTTTTAACGATTCTTTTGTTTATATTTATGGCTATTTACACGCGGCGCGACTCTAACTAATACCGAATTGTTGCCATGCTCATGGAAAGTACGCAGATGATGACTTTGATTAAAGGTAGACTTGATTTCGTAGAGGATATGCTTGGAATCTGGGATGACATTGAATAAAAGAGCTAAAAGTTTTGAGTCTTCAGTGGCCAGTGATTCTAGACTTTACTTAGGACACCAAGAAAAAGATTTTGGTCATATTAAATAACGCCATTCCTGTGATTTCAAGAAAGTTTTCAACTTTGAACCCCCCATTAGAAATTCTTGTCCCTTTTCCCAATGAAAAATGTAAAACCACAGACCAAGATTAAGGAAATCAGGTCCGTTCTGAGGAAAATGAGAGAATTAAATGCTTCTACTAAAATAAGGAATATTTTAGCTCCTTTAAATTGATATTCGATTATCACAGGAAGTTGAATTGTCTAAGAAAATGAATTAGCTCTCACAAAAAAATCAGGGAATCTCTTTCCAAAGGTTTACATTAGTAGCGTGCGATGAATCACAATGAATGTGAATTGGACTTTATTTTGCAAGGAACTACAATTTCTGACTCAGTTTAGAAACAACGTATGTGCTCTTAGTTGTCCTATGCAGGTAAGTCATTTTACGGTTGAGCCAAATATTGTAGTCTAATTCCTTTCTGTACCAAAACACACACAAGACCATCATTGCTATGATTGTTCTTAGGGAATTTGATATCGTTAATTTTGAGCTATCATTCAAGCCCAGTGGTTCAAAAAGGTATGGATCTCCTTCACCTAGCTGGAAATTGTTCCCCAAAAAAATGTCGTCTTTTGTGAGTTTTAGGAATGTTTCCGCTACAAATTCCCCTTCGAAAATTATTGGCTGAACCACTATGCGAACCAGACCAGTACCGCGTGATGAAGCTTTTAACTTTAAGTATTCACCACACTATTTCATTCAAAGTACTTACGGTTGGCAACCTTTCGGATCGTCCGGGTCCGTTCATGCACCTGTGTCATTAACTAAGTTCCCTATGTTGCAACTTTTCTGATAAAAATCAGCATATATTACTGCATATCTCATCGAACAAACCAAAAAAACTCTGGACTATCTGGCAACTATGTTCAATCCCAGAGGAAATTGTTTTGATTCGAGGTGTTTCTGTTTGGAGTCGGGATTTTGAGGCCACCGAAATAAAACGTATCCATGAGCTTTTTAATTCTATTTACGGCTGAGAACACCGAATTTACCCGATGCGTGCTACGGCAAGCTTGGTTCTCGATCTGCCTATCAATCTTGTTGCGTGGGGTGCCTGGACAGTCAATGGAGGAGCGGCAGACGTCATAAATTTAGCTAATTTGTCAAAAGGCCAGGACAATATCCGTCATGGCGGAAGTGCGGGTGTGTTTTTTATTATTTTATGGTTGCCATTAAGCTCATGGACGGATGGTCTCCGGATTAGGAGACCTATCCGCGGCTAGAGGTTGACGTCGGATGTAGAAGACTCATTCAATGAGCTGTCAAAACAGTATCATGCATGGAATAATTCAAAGGCAAGATGTATAGATTTTATATAGCTTTATACGTTGTGGAGGAGGCTTTCGTGCAAGCATGAGGGAGAGTTTTGGAATAAATGGCGGATTATCTTTTCAACGGAAAAAATACCATACTGTCTTAGTAGAAGAGATTGTAATGCAGTGGCACGTTTTCAATTAGATTATTTTTAATTGTGCTGTACCTTCTTATTCTATAGTAGCCCTCTATAGTTCTGCTAAACATTCCTATACATCACTATAAATTCAGTGCCGGATTTATAACTTTTTTACCCGATGCAAAATTGACTCAAGCTTCTTGTGAGGGAAGGTTTGAATAAAAACAGAGACCCTTAAAGCTTGAGAAGGGCCAAGGAAAGAATCCATGAAAAGTTTGAAGAGTCTCTCGTATGACATTTTCAGAATAGTTAGGACTTTCTGTCCATTAGTTTATTATGAATTAAATGGAAAATTGGAGGAAAAACTTCACAATTTCTCCAGTTTTCTTTGGTCAGCAAATATTCTCTCTACATCCTTACCCTTAGCTACATACAGCCGCATTTAATTAACTTAAATATTATCATTTACTTTTTTCTAAAATTTTATGATTTGTATTGCTACTTACGATTGAACTAATTAGTTCATCAAATTACATATTTTCATTAAAGAACCAAACAAAGGTATATTTGCTCTGGCTCAACTTTAAAAATGTTTCGTTTGTAGAAGCGAATACTTTTCAGATTACGATTTTGTTAGTCTGAGTGACAAAATATTGCTTGTTAGAATGAAACCTCATGACAAGAAAGACGCCAGAATAAGAAAGTAAAACACTATGTAAAAGACGATTTCTACCGATAGGTTCACGACGTCATCCAATCAAAACTCATGAACCGAGTTTAATTAGTTTTTCGGAAATATGACTATTCGCATACTTCGTGGCATGTTTTTTGCCTATGCGGCAAAAATGAAGGCGCATTTCAAATGAGGCGTTATCTACTAGCAAATTCCTTCTTGGTCTGTTGGTTCTATTAAAGCTTATAGAGTGAGATTAATAGATTTCTCAAATAGATAACTATTCGCACCCGGTATGATTTTTGTCTGTGAGGCATAATTGTAAGTGAACCTAAAATGAACGCTACCTACCCATACAGGTTTACGCATTTGCTTTATCAAAAAAGCTCATTGAAGGGGCCAACTTTAAGTGTTTGCATTGATCACTATACGCGCTCCCAGGTAGATATGTTGCCTATGCTCTCAAATTGAAGGGAGTTCTAAGTGGACGATATGTACCAACAGAATCACACATCACTCATTAGTCCAGTATGATCCGATTGTGATAGCGCGATGGTGCATAGGGTTTGGTCCGTAACATACTGCCGTGCTAAGGAAAAACGTCGTATGAGCCTTTAGACGTTGCAAGATCTCCTTCAATAAAAACCGAATTTATTAGGAAAATTTTGAATATTTTTCCTCAAAATTTTGTTCTAATGATCTAAAATATCTAAAAATGTCAAGGAAAAATAAGAATAACATTCCTAAAACAAGACGCGTGTTATTCAGGGAAATGGAAAATTTGCACGTAAATTTTTTATTGCTTCATCTGAAAGTGCCTGAAGAGCTGATTTTGCAGGAATTTTTATAATTTTTTTCTGACATAGGCAATAGTCTAAAAATGGATTTAAGAGTGAGAAAATGCACCGCCTAAGGACGTCATCTGGCGGCATTTCCTATTTAAACACATATATTTTAGCAGATTAGGTTATTTTGTCGTATCTCCTCCAATAGTTGTTCGATTTATGAACCAAGTGTATCCTCGTGTTCAGCTCACTTGCTGACATCCACTTTGATACGGAATTCACCAAATTTCAGACACCTGCAAATTCTCTAATAATGTTTATTCGGCGTTTTTCTTTAGAACGGCAGCATAGCACTGCGTTAAGAATTTCCTTAAAGCTTTCTCACCCACGAAGTAGGTGAACCAAATAGAGTCACCTCATGGAAAGGAGCTGCTTAAAGAAACAACTTATTGCCATCCTTTGGCCTTGAAAATGTCGACCTTTCCCGTTACTTCTTCTGCTGTGCGGAAGCGAGGTGTGGTGAGGTGGACGGTGCCATGCGTAACAGACAGGGTCTCCGAGGGACGCCTCGGCACCAGGACGCGAAGGGAGGGGGAGGAGAGGAGTGCCTGGCCGCGACCTGTGCCAAAAATCCGCACCGGTCCCAATGGTCACTCGACACCCACGCTCATCGCCGATAACATCTGCCGCGTACAGAACGTGATTGGCCCTCGACCTTCCATTCATTAGCCCGAAACAAAGGGACGGAAACCAGGAGGATGAATGCCAAACGACCGGGCGCCGATAAGGAGAGAGAGTGAAAGTCCTCACTGCACTGTGTGGATGCAGGAACTCAGGAGTATTGTTCTGTACTTCGGATTTAAGTCCGAGTATCGATTCTTTCGCTTGAATGAAGAGTGCTATGCAAAATCGGGTCCTATCCCTATTTGTTTTTTTCTCTCTTTTTCTCGTTTTTTTATTTCTCTCTGTGCTTTTTCTCCTCCTGATATTCTTTTCTGGGTTTTTCTACGTTTTTTCCTTTCTATGTTAATTTTTTTCTATTTTTTTTTTGCATTTTCCTCCTTTTTTCAAAACTTGTTTTGGTTTTTCTTCATAAAAATACGTACAGATTTTATTGAATCCACTTAAAGTCAGGGCCGGATTAAGGGGGTGGCCACATGGGCCGCGGCCCATGGCGGCAAATTTTGCAATATTTTTAAATGTAGGTATAAAAAAAATCAGATTTAGAAAAAAATTACAAACGAGAAAAGGCTACAAAATCCCTCGTTTCCTGAGAGTGTAGTAATTTCTAATTTTTTCGTCTTTCAGTGATACAAGAGACATCACCTTTAATTAGTCGAGTTAAGAGAGAAACTAAACACACAATTTGGCCTGGAACGGCGCGACATAGGGAGAAATGATGACGAGGACTTGAGACGAAAAGGAGAAGCCCTCGGCGCGGCAATCGGGCATGTAACTCACATTAGCGCCTACGAGACTGCACGAATACTTCACGCATTGCGCCGAACACAGTGCGGTCAGCGTGAAACGCTTAGCGCCTACAAGACTGCGTGAATACTTCACGCATTGCGCCAAACACGGTGCGGTCGGCGCGGCGTGGCGGCGGAAGTTAAAATCATTAACCAAATTTTGTGTTTGTTCTTTCATAATTTTTTCGTTCATTTCTTATGAATGCAAGGCCTTGTCCACACAGCGATAGGTTTACGAAACTTGACTTTCGCGCAAAGTTCCGTGACCTTTCGCTAGTAGTGTTGACAGGGCTTTCCCAAAAAATGTGTTCACCACGAGTAAACGCGTCTTATGCACCCCTCCCCCGCTGGCACGTTCACTTGATGGTTTTTATTGATGTTTCAAAAAGAATGAGAAGGGGGCGGTCAAATACAGGCGGCCCATGGGCGGCAAGTAGGAAAATACGGCCCTGCATAAAGTTATTTGAAATAAATTACAATTTATCTTGTTGTTTTTTTTTTTTTAAAGAAAGGAAGGGTTACGGACAAATTTTAAAGTACTCGTGGATAGGTTGAGACCCGGGTATCTAGGAACGTTTAAATTTCACGTGCTAAGGAATTTCAACAGAATTTTCCGTCCCTCTTCCCTTCTCCTGAAAGGAATCCGTAAGATAAATTTTTACCCCAGTCCTCCTTTTGAATTACGTCAAATTTACCCGTCATTTCTGAAAAAATTACAGAGCAAGTCTGAAAAATAGCCGCAAACATTCTATTATTATTAATTAATATTGTTTTAATGGTAGAAGAAGGATTACGTTAACCCTTCCTCCTCTTGTAAGTCCCGGTAAGTCAAGCTTGAACCTCGTTCTCGCCCTATGTGACTTATGTACAAGTAATCCTTGAACGGCCTCTAAGAGTTTTGAAAATAGATCTATATGTTTCATGCTAAATTCTATACATATTTTTCTCTCAGCCCTGAAATTCTGAAGAATTCTTTAAAGTTAATGGCCTTTGCAGCAAAAAATAAACCCTACAGCTGCTATCGTGTGATCGCATTCACAAACACGCACACATATAAAATGAAAATCGACAACTTGCAAGGTACTACAGGTACATTTTCACGCCCCCGGTGCCGATGCCGACTCTCCGTTTGGGCCATCCTAAAAGCCTCCTTTGACCACGAACCGCTTAAAGCCCTCTCCCCTGCCGCAAACACCAGCCGTGTTTACATTAATGCGAGCACACGTACAAACACTATACGTTTCCACATTTACACTTGCATATTTACCCAGCGTCAAACCAACACACCGCCGCGCAGCTCCACTTGAATCGGTCCATGTTGAAACCCAAGCAGTCGATTCCCTGAAGAGCCCTGAAAGCCGTATGGATGTCTTTATCTCAGGGCTCTTCAGAAAGTGGACACACGAGTTTTAAGATACTTGAACGTGAACCACGCGCTCTGTTGACCGTATCTTGACTAAGCAGCCAAGCCACGAGTAAATAGAGATCCTCGGCTGTAAAGTAATTCTTTCGGATGTTCAACATTGATTACACACAATTAAATGTTTTGGAAATGAGATAGGACGGAAAGGCTGGTGGGTATAAACTGGAGGTGTCGAAAATGTCACCACATGAGAGGTGTTTTTTTGGAAGGAGCTAACGAAAGGCAATTGGTATTAGTTCATTAATAATACAATGAAAGCCGTAAAATTAAATCGTAATTCAGTGTTATACCATGAAAATGAAAAATGAAAATATGGTTTTTGAAGCATCAACTTTAAACCGCCCGAGCTTCGGTTTAGTTTGACCATTTTGCAATCGGGCATTTTGAACCCCAAATGTTTGCGGGGTGTCCCTCTGTACGCTCTAGTATCACTGCGATTCAACTTTGAATTTGGATGGACTAAGGTCCCTTTTTTTCGTGGACCGAGTCAAAATGATTCTCAGAATATTACAGGGAGACTTATAGTTCCTTTTCTTTTAAATATGAATAATCCATGATCGGTGAGTTTAAAATCTTTCGCAATGGGGACACACATTTTTCAAAAGTAGCCATTGATTTACTATTTTTATCCATTCGAGCCACATGTTTTCAGCTCAGCGACTGCATCTCTAAAAAAACCGGGGGAATAACTCAAATCAACTCAAACAGGACATTTCAATCTGCCAGACAGGAGCCGTCGTGTAAACTGGCCGAAATTAATGACACCCTACTCAGACCGAGGTGTAGCCTGATCGTCTAGACGCTCTTGAAACAAAACACATTTTCTTTTATGATTTAATAGCTACGGCGCTGAAGTGTCCTTTTTACGACACCTCTTGACCCTTTCAAAGGGCTTCCTAACCGCGTGACCGTCGCGTGGCTGGGACACAGTGGCGTCTGCCAGTCCCCTGTCGCCGGGGTCCCCGGGCAGGGTCTTCTGCGGGCATTTGACATACTCCAGGGATTAATGTCGTCGAGTCGAAAGGACATCGTCATTTTGGGTGGGTCTGGAACCTTTACTTCCATTTTTTAAAACCGTAGTCATGTTCTGTTCGATACTGGCGTCTAGTGTTTTGACTAGGACCGTGCCGTTATGGCGCCATGTAGAGCACGCAAAAAAATATTGGGATTTGTATAATCGATTGCTTGTTACGAAATGCCTCGACGTAGAGTTGGAGAAAAATGAGTTTCTAGTCCTATTCTGATAGGCTCGGCCCTTAGAACCCCTAAATTATATCACATGAGAAACTATTAGTAATCGGAGAAAAAAGAAGCAGCTGAAAAAGAAGACGACACTTTATTCCTCGCAGCAAATTCAAGGGCATTTCTGCTTAAACCAAGTCACTTTTTTCCAGTGCACACCTACGAAAAAATGTCGGTTTCAGAGAATGAACTTTGGTCCATACTAACGATAAGACCCGGTGTTTTGGTTCAAATAAAGGAAGTTATTGGTCATATAAGATCTTTTAGAAGGTGGAACAACTTTTTTAAATTGATTTTACGTAAAACAAATAAAAAAAATACTATCGAGATTTTTTTGTCCTTTTGTAATGTTTGAATATACCAAAAATATTTTTGAGTTTTAAAACATATTGAAAATTCGCGTATGTCAGAAGTCACAATAATTGTTTTACTCGAGCGTCTCAACGTCATTTTTCAAATATTTTAGCCATCGCCACAATTAAAAGAAATATCCGTGAGACTTATTAATATTTTTAGAGTCTTCCAAAATATGTTTTAATCTTCATTGCGCCTTTTTTAAGGTGCCTTTATTGATCTTCGCTCCCAATTAGACCCGCGCAATGTCAATCACGAACGCACTGCACACTATACATATCAAGTTTCAATTTTCTGCCCAATTAAATCAGACCCCGAGTGGTCACTCTGACGAAAGAGCGTATCTGCACCTTCACTTAAGCCACGAAAAACTAGGAATTACAAGGCAATGGAGCTTATTCCTAAAAGTGTTTGCGCCCTTAAGTCAGAGGAGTTGGACCCAGGCGTCCAATTAAAAACCCGCATTTTTGACAAATCGTCGACGTTGATGAATTCAGTCTCGACCGATGGCACGCGTGAGTCGTCGCTGAAAAGACAGGCTGTAATTACTCGCCCGCCAAAAGAACGTTCACCTCCCGTCTCTGTTTTCGCCCACCGGGACCCATGCGTTCCACGAGGTCAACATCGTATCGCTAGCGTCTCAATTGGTTATTCTAACGCTCAAGATGATGAGGAATAATAACCCTTTGAAGAGGCATAAGCTTGAAACCAAAAGTGGTGCTGGCGTAGTGTAGCCAGAAATTCTCATGAGGGTGATATACGGATAAAAATGTCTTGCGTGCGGAAAGGGGTCCGCACGTAACAAAATCCTGAAAATGACAATGAATGCCATTTTTTTTGTGGAAAATTGTTTTGTTCAGAAGAGGGAGCAAACCCTAAAACGTGATAAAAAATTATAGCATAAGGTTGTTTTAAGCTAGAATACTAAACCAGCTTTCATGAATTACGTAACGTACATTTTTCTCATTTTTACCCTCCTACCCTCCTGCCCTCCCCCTCCCTCTTTTAACGCTTTTTAGACGCAGGGCCGGATTAAGGGGGTGGCCACATAAGCCGCGGCACATGGCGGCAAATGTATAGGGGGCGGCAAATTTTGCAATTTTTTTAAATGTAGGTATAAGAAAAATCGGATTTAGAAAAAAAATCACAGACGAGAAAAGACGACACAATCTCTCATTTCCTGAGAGTAAAGTAATTTCTAATTTTGTCGTCTTTCAGTGATACAAGAGACAGCACTTTTAGTTAGTCGAGTTAAGAGAGAAACCAAACACGCAATTTGGCCTGGAATGGCGCGACTTAGAGAGAAATGATGTCGAGGACTTGAGATGAAAAGGAGAAGCCCTCGGCGCGGCGATCGGCATGTAACACATATTAGCGCCTACAAGACTGCACGAATACTTCACGCATTGCGGCAAACACAGTGCGATCAGCGTGAAACGCATAGCGCCTACAAGACTGCGTGAATACTTCACGCATTGCGTTAAACACAGTGCATTCAGCAGCGGCCGGCGTGAAACTCATAGCGCCTACAAGACTGTCGGAATACTTCACGCAATTGCGCTAAACACTGTGCGGTCTACGTAGCGCAGTGGCGGAAGTTAAAATCATTTACCAACATTTATGTTTGTTGTTTCATAATTTTTTCGTTCATTTCTTATGAATGGAAGGCCTTGTCCACACAGAGATAGGTTTACGAAACTTAACTTTCGCGCAAAGTTCCGTGAACTTTTGCCAGTAGTGTTGACAGGGCTTTCCCAAATGATGTGTTCAACACGAGTAAATGCGACTTATGCATCTCTCCCCCGCTGGCGCGTTCATTTGATAGTTTTTATTGATGTTTCAAAGTGAATGAGAAGAGGGCGGCAAAATACAGGCGGCCCATGGGCGGCAAGTAGGTAAATCCGGCCCTGTTTAGACGTATATCCCCATCTTTGTACACCTTTAATAACGAAATGGCGTAATGCTATCCTTGAATCCCCCATCCCCTTGGAGCGTTACTTAACTTGGACGTATTTATGCTAATTGGAACTATGTACAAGTGGAAAGATGGGGCGTGCTATTCAGTGCTCGGGCCATAAGAATGAACGGGAATTTAAAAGCGCCAGTGACGTCAGCGGGGACGACAGGGCTTGACGAATTTCGACGGGAGCGACGACGACCAAATCGTCAGTCTTTAACTCATGAGCCCTGTCCACAAGGCTCTTGTCACACGCTCACGGTTCAAGAGTTAGCACTCGGTTCCTTTTGATTTAATGTCAAATCCCGCTTTTCCATTTTTTCGAAAGGAATGACATCCACTTTTACATTGTTTCTTGTCCAGCTCACCACGAGCACACCCCATCCTTCCACTTCCACATACTTTCTTTTGGCATAAATACGTCCATTTATGAACGCACTTTTATAAACTTCTCAAACACCCCCTCAATATTGAGTATTCGAAGGGCAAAATAACTCCTTCCTTAGTGGACTTTCAAAATAATTATTTACTCCAAAATTCTTGGAAAAGCGGTGTTTCCCCGGCGTAAAAGCCTCTGCGGGTTGATTGTTGAAATTAGTAGACAAAGCAATAGACAAAGATGCCAAAAAGGATATGGAGGGATCCTATTGGTTGAAGCGGGTGGTTACAATGGACAAAGTAGGTATAGGTACCAGACAAACTAACGGCAACCCACGAAAGACCCTTTAGTTAGTCCACCATTTTCTCCCTTAGTATATATAAGATCCACCCATTTCGACCAATAGGATCGCTCCATACTCCTTATGTCTTCTTTGTCTATAGCTTTGTCCATTAATTTCAATGATCTGGATAAGTTTTCAGGCGAAACGACAACCCGGCAACAAAGTGGACGCGTGAAGCACACGACGTTTGATCCGGCGTCGAGATCACGATTGGAGCTGAATCGGGGCCCAAAGTCGAAGTCGGGATCCAGATCGTGGATTCGGAGTGGGTGGAACACTGTCCATGTCATGTTCATCGCCCGCTCGCTCGCTGCTCCTCCCCGTTCTCATCACCCTTCGCGCCCTCGCTACCGGTGTAAATCCACACCGAGCCTCACTCTAAAATCGCCGCCCGCCGGAATCTGGAGCGGCGCGGCCTTGACATCCCAACCCCGCCCTCTGCCCCCTGATTTTTTCACGGCCCGAATCGTCGAGCCATACCGACAGCGGAGATAGCAAGAAACCATTGGGAAAATTTGCTCTGGAACTTCCAAATTAAGGGGGCAGCATAGGCGCAGATAAGTTATTTTGCTTGAGAGGGCCTAACCCTCTACTCTGAAAAAAAATCTCGGTGTATTTACTAAGAAAAGGATAAAATTACCAAGATTACAGGGTTCTATTTGATCCCAGTTTTTTCTTGGTAAAATTACCATTAATGGAATTGGTAATTTTACCGAGAAATCTCGGTAAAATTTTTGAACTTTCTCGGTTTTTTTACTGGACCCCGGTAAAAACGCCAATATTTTTTATCGACAGTGGTAGAATTACCGAGATAAAATGGCAAAGTTACCGGGAGTCGATTACCAATAAAAGTGGTATTCTTACCTGAAAAAAAAAAACAGTAAAAATACCGGTTTTTAGGTAAGCTTACTAGTCTGTCTTGGTAAATTACCAATAATTGGTAAAAAAAAAGTGAGATGGTGAAGGTACAAACGGACCTTGGTAAAAACGCCGAGAATTTTTTTCCATTGTGGAACTTCCAAATTAAGGGGGCAGCATAGGCGAAGATTAGTTATTTTGCTTGAGAGGGCCTGACCCTCTATGGCCGGGGATTCTTGGGGCAATGGAATACCCACCAGTTCAAAGGGGAGCAATGGTATAGGTACCCCCCCCCCCCCAGTCCAAAAGGAGGCTAAGAGGGCCTCCCTTGGAAAATTTTTGAGATTCTAACTTTATTTGGATTCTTCTAGAGACTTCCGCCCCGCAAATTTTCCAGTAAATACTACTACTAACATGCAATGCCGGATTTACCTACTTGCCGCCCATGGGCCGCCTGTATTTTGCCGTCCCTTTCTCATTCGTTTTGAAACATCAATAAAAACCATCAAATGAACATGCCAACGGGGGAGAGATGCATAAGTCGCATTTACTCGTGTTGAACACATTTTTTGGGAAAGCCCTGTCAACACTACTGGCAAAAGTTCACGGAACTTTGCGCGAAAGTTAAGTTTCGTAAACCTATCTTTGTGTGGACAAGGCCTTCCATTCATAAGAAATGAACGAAAAAATTATGAAAGAACAAACATAAATGGGGATTAATAATTTTAACTTCCGCCACCCTGCCGCGCTGACCGCACCATGTTTGGCGCAATGCGTGAAGTATTCCGACAGTCTTGTAGGCGCTGTGAGTTTCACGCCGACCGCTGCTGAACGCACTATGTTTGACGCAATGTGTGAAGTATTCATGCATTCTTGTAGGCGCTATGTCCGTGTCACGCTGACCGCAATGACCGCACTCTGTTTGATGCAATGCGTGAAGTATTCGTGCAGTCTTTTAGGCGCTAATATGTGTTACATGCCGATCGCCGCGCCGATGGCTTCTCCTTTTCATCTCAAGTACTCGTCATCATTTCTCTGTATGTCGCGCCGTTCCAGGCCAAATTGCGTGTTTTAACTATTTGGTTTCTCTCTTAACTTGAATAATTAAATGTGCTGTCTCTTTTATCTCTGAAAGACGACAAAATTAGAAATTATTATTCTCTCAGGAAATGAGAGATTTTGTCGCCTTCTCTCGCTTGTAATTTTTTTTTCTAAATCCGATTTTTTTTAAACCTACATTTAAGAAAATTGCAAAATTTGCCGACCCCTACAGATTTGCCGCCATGGGCCGCGGCCCATGTGGCCACCCCCTTAATCCGGCCCTATGCTAACATGCCACTTTTACAGCGCTTCCGTGCGCTTTGCGATATCCAACTGCCACTTAAAGTGATCCTGCCAGCAGCCTGATTGTTGAAATTTTGTGTTTGTCAAGTAGGTATAGATGACATAGGTTAAAAGGCGGAGCGTGATCGGTCGGCTATGTCTTACCGCTGATTTGTCGTGCCTATGTCGGGTGGAACTCAAGACAAGCTAACGGCACCTCTTAAGTTTCCGACAGTATATCGTCCATTCCACCTGACCAAGGAACGATAAAGCAGCGATAAGACATAGCCGACCAATCACGCTCCGCCTTTTAACCTATGTCACCTATGTCTACCCTACAAACGCAAAATTTAAACAATCAGGATTCAGAGCTCCTCCTGTAAATTGCATCCTCATTTCCAGCCTTATTCCATCAACTCACGATTATAGTCATGGCGTCCTCTACGTTTCCTGCCAGGAAAGACCCAATCCAGATCCTTCTTAGGCAACCTATCATCTTGCATCCTTTGCACATTCCCATACCATATGATCAATTCTCAAAATCTGAAAATCGCGAAAAAAAATTGTTTCGTGAGATTTCCCATTACTTCTGCACATAAGTTACGCTGTTTTAAGTATTGCTCGAATACTTTTGTATTGTTACTAAGAGTTGCTGTTGACGGAGAGTTTTTCCACCAAACAGAATTTCTGGGAAGGTCATCGTTTGAAGTCTTATAGCCTACACGGAAAGAAGGTTTGGCAGTTGGGGAAAAGATCTTCGGAAACCGTGAGTGCAACAGATCGGACTTTTCACGGAGATCCGCGGGGCCTAAATCTCACGAAGAGAGCGTTTTCGTGCACTGATTATACAAAATATGAGCTGAAAACAATACTGCGTACAGTATCAAAACCGGAAAATTTGTTTAGAATGGTCATGAGATATTCGAAAATTAGAGGGTGGCTCGTTGCCCAAACAAAAGCTCGATTGGAATAACCTGTCTGGAAGACGCGTGGCAGACGTCCAGTAAAAGGTTGGTGACAGGGGGTTGAAGAGATCAGTGGGTGTCATTTGGCTGTTGGGAGTCGCAGAGCGCTCTACAAAGCTGATTTAGCGGCTTTCTAGGAAAACGGGGGTCTGCTTCGTGAGAGCGGATTTCACTTTGCAATGAGAGTCCACCGCGCATTCGCATCACTTGGGTTAGCTGCGGCGGTTACAACTCCGGGGTGAAATGCACTTCGAGATTTCGAACAATAAGAGGCCATCTCTATTGAAAAATGTATCGATAGTATCTATCAAACAACATAACCCTAAAACGCTGCCAGTGAAAATAAATCGATATCTATCGCACGAAGCATATCGAGGTTCGGAACGGTTTATGGTTTTCCGTCGGGGGCGGAACTGACAACCCAAAACGCGAGGCGAGCCCGTTGCCAACGGACGTTAGCTCGCGTGCAGCAAGCCCGAGTTGGTCGAGTAGCTCGAGGAAAAATCTTGTCAAAATGATAAAGCTCTTCATCTGCTCACCTCCTTTTAATGATTATTGTTCCAGACATAAACGGTCCACCCCGCCCCTCCTGCCCCGACCGGGGCCCGGGCTCCAGGATTCTTAGCCGGGATAATCTATAAATCACTCCCTAATGGGCCGCCCCCCGCCCCCTTCGCTTATGCTCCCGTGCCCTTCGGTCCTTCGTAAAAAGCCACTCAAGGCCCTCCACGGTCGACCACGCTCCAGCTTCGCGGGGGAAACACGGGCGCCGTCGGAAAACCTGGTCGAGTTTTCCGATGCACTCTCGAATGAGGCCGATCGATACATTTCGACCCTTCACGATGAAAACCTACATTATTCTTAAAAAATTGAACCAAAAAGCAGAAAACTAAACCTGATAGATATTACTGTATCGATCGTATTCGATACATCATACGGGTGAGATTGTATCGATATCGATTGGTTCAAAACGTAGACATAGCCTCAAAAGTAAATTCAGAAATCGGAGAGAACGGGTCTTTTGTAACAGATTTGTTATTCTTTTGAGTACTAAATGCCAATGCAAAGTGAAATTGTCAGGAAATTTCTCGTTTTCAGCTTTTCCAACATAAATCCATACGGTTTGGTTTGATGTTATGTTCTATTGTTTTGAACCAAACGATACATCGAACCGTTATCGAATACGGTCTATTGTATCCGTATGAGGAAAATTCGTGAAAAGAAGAAGAAGAAGAAGAAGAAAAATAAAATCGGCTCACTCTCCGTATTAGTTTTACTTCGTTACTGAAGAATCGACGCGTAAAATTTTGTACTCTAACTATCTGTTTACGAATCATTTCAAGAATTTTTTCCCGTACCAAATCTCGGTCTAGTTACCGTCATCATGAACCGAGTATTTTAGCTGTCGAATCGCCCAAGTATTGGTCGGATTTCCAAGTCGTCATGGGGGGGAAAATGATTAGTGACCGCATGAAAAATCCCCTAATCGGTAGTTCACCATGTTTTACGGTTGGCAGTGCCGGGGAAATTCGGTGGAAGCTCCATGTTTGTCTTTTAAATTGTTTCTCTTGTCCCCACTGCACTTGCAATTTTTTCTCTTGTTCGTTGTAATGTTTAAATATTTATCATTACGATATTTGAAAATGTACTTCTTTACACGACTAACACGTACTTCTTGAAACAACAATTATATTTTTGAGAAGTCTGCAGTCTTTACCAGAATTTGAAGCTCACCTAGAGAAACAGCAAATTTCCGATCTGTTCGGCAACAGCGACTATCGATCGACGGAATAGCTGGGCCGTGAACTACCGATCAGAGGATTTTTCACGCGGTCACTAATCATTTTCCCCTCCATGACGACTTGGAAATCCGACCAATGCTGGGGTGATTCGACACCAAGCTCCCAGTCTAAGCTCCGCTCCGATTCCCATTAACCTGTCATTCTCCTGATGCACCACAAGCCCATGAATGCACCCATTTTCATCTCCCCCCCCCCTTCATCACCCACCTTCGATGGGTGTGCTCCAGCAAGGCCTCCCCTGAATTCCAAGGGTCAAGAAAAAAATGGGTCTCATTCAGTAACCGATTCACCGATTTGTAACAAAGTTAATTTTTCGTTTCTTGCTGGTATGAAGGGTGGAATTGCAAAGCAATATAAACGTTATTTTAAGGTCGACGATTTTCACTGACGAGTGTTGAGGTCTAAAAAGACCCGAAAGGATATAGATCTCTCGGCGTGACCTAAACTTAATAAACTTAATATTTCAATTCAAACTGCCTGAGTCGAGCACTCTCTCCCCTCAGTTTTGTACTTGTACTCATTAGAGTTGAACAATTTATTTTTGACTCTAATGAGCTCTAGTACAAAACTAAGGTACGAAACTTAGTTACAAAATTTATTTTTGACCTTAATTATAATTTTTGGAACTTCTTGGCTTTGTTTTCCCCGCGAAATGGTGTGGACCCAGCACCATTTCTACACTTTGTTACATACAGTTCGGGCCACTTCTTAGTGTTATTTTCCGTTTTTAAGTGTGACTAAGATGATGCAGATTTGCCTTATCCATTGGAAAAAGAGTTCGATTTCTTAAAGAAAAATTTTGGTACCCACTAATTTCCCGGTAAATTGGCATTTTTCTGAAAACCGATATTTTCTGGGAGTAATTTGATTTATTGGGACATTGGTGCACGGGAGAGATAACCTAATTGCCAAGGGTGAAATTTCATTAGAAATGTTTCCTTTGTGCGGCAACAAACAGATCGACAATGCTGCACCACAAAGTTCACGGAGGGTATTGCTCACAGCGAAAATCGAGTGCAATGCAGAGGGCTCTCGCTAAGGACCCAGTCTAGATTTTTATCCCGTCCACACCTGCTCGGATTGGAGTTGGAGAAGTGTGCGGGCCAGATGCGACCGGAGGTGTAGGCCTTTCCGCGGGCCATAAATCGCGATATTACCGATGGTCCATGCCGAGTGGTCAGTGGTCAGTTGTAAATGCCCGATGTTTGCTACAGTGTTGTCGCGATCGTTTCGCACGTAATAATCCGCCCGGACGTCTGCAGAACCACATCATCAATTTTCGAACGTTGCCAAATTTCTACTGAAAAAATATTAATTTTCAAAAGGGAATTATGAATCCTTTCCGTTAAGATTATCAGACCGATTAGGCTAAATGTAGAATTTAACTATTTAAAAATTTCGAGGAAAAATACACATGAATGATCAAGAATATTCCGATTTTATCAAAATACATTTGGCAACGTCTAAATTATCTTACTGCGTTTTTCCGTAGCACAGCAGACCGCTCCAGCCAGCACGCCTCAAAATCATAAACAACCAGATCCAACTTTCAGCGACCCTGACCATCAGCAGGACGTAAGCCTCGATGCCGAATAGAGCTGTTGCAAACAGCAACAAAAGGATTTCCGAAAAACGGTTTTCCGTTTTCGGTAAAAGTAACTAATTTCCATTAATATTTTTTTCTCAAAATTGGCATGGAGGACATTTGGAGGGTATAAAACAGTGTCGTAAACATTGTGCATTTATTTTGAAAATTATAGAATCTGAAGTTCCCTGTAAAATTTGTAAATAAATAACTCTAGTACCTGTGCTTCCTACAAAACCCGTAGGCAATAATTCTAGTAATCAGACTCAATATGTTTTAGAAACTGCGCGTTGCTGTCCTCATTATAGTGTAAAAATTGCTCTCGAAAGTGAACGCTCAAAATTAGATTTGCCTAATGATGACTCATGAGCAAAGAGTTGAGAAACTCTAACGTAATTTACAAAAAATAGCCTAGTAAAGTGCTCACTCCGACATTTATTAGTCACTAGGCAAATTTTATCTGAATTTTCGCTCAACAAATTGCTCATCAGCCATCAATCGGCGAAAAATTGCGTTAACTTCCGAACTTGACATTTGCCTCGCTTAGAGTGTCAGCTAAAATATATGGGTACTGCCTGTGATAGGAATGTTACCTTTTCCTTTAACTTTGAGCTCATTCAATGTCATGCAGTTATGCCCTTCGCACACGTTGCAAGTGTTTTGCTGATAGTGGGGGGTCATCGGTGCATCACTCATCGATGATTGTGAAATGTGTTGCAAAATTCCTCATGGATGATCGATGCTATGATGACCCCCACTTTCAACTTAGAACTTGCAACGTGTGCAAAGGGCAATAGATGATGCAGGTATGTATTTCCTTCAGCGGTTGCAATTTTTAAAAAGAAAATTTATTGGGAGGAGGGAAAAATGTTGGTAGGTTTGGCAACAGTATCGTCCTCCTCCCCCGCTGGAATCACGCTTGCATTCGACGCACTTATTCATATTTTTAATCTTTGACACAAGTCCGAGCTAAAAGCGTGTAAACCGCCTCCCCTGCCCCCCGCTCGTGAATCTGACGCGCATCCTGAGCTGATATTATGTTATAATTCACCAACTTACGATGCGCGCGCAGCGGCCAATGTTTCTCCGGTTGCATAAATCTTACTTTGAGAGCGATTTGAAAATTGTTGACCCACCGTTTTATTATCTTTTAATGGCGACTTATGGCCGGTTAACGCGCTGCTTTAGGTGCGCTCAACGCCGCCGCGACTCAAGTGCGAACGAGGCTTTAATAATCGCAGCCGGAATTTTTCCGCCTGTTCTTTTTTTTTCCTTGTTTCTTTTCCAATGATTATAGTTCGTGGGCTTAGCAGAATCCTCTCCGTGGAATGAGCGTTTTAAGTTCAAAGCAGAACTCAGAGGATAAAATCATAAATCTTTGATTTTTCTACCCTTTTTTCCTTCATCTTCTTTAGTGAGACAGGGGGGCGATCATTTCAGCCAACTCTAGGGAGAGGGAGGAGCATTTTTTTGCAAGAGAAAACTTTCCTGGGAAAGAGGAAGCAAAAATTTTAAAATGCCTTAAAATTGACCAAAATTGATGCCGAAGGAAGTCAACTTTATGTGGTTTCCTCCAATTGATACCCCTGTGCGAAGTGCAAAGAGGAAAAATCGTATCCGTTTTCATAAGAAAATATTCTTCTTCGGCAGTCACTGGTTCCAGCGAGGAAAGTACTGATTACTTCAAAAAAGCGATTCTACAAGTCGAGCAAAATTTTGACGGGCCACTAAGCAATTTCTCACCATCCGAACCAAATAAAAGGTCACACGTCTTATTTGCAAAATTATACTTAGAAAATAATTCACATAACGAGAAATTAAAAAAACCAACTTTAGTACTAGATATTAGCAAATATTTTAAGCATAGATCAAATGGAAGATAGATTATCCGAATGACGTCATGTATATTTTTGCCATTTAACCAATATCAACTGTAAACACTCATGTCTTATTTATGGATTATTATCCACACTTCCCTTGTGTTATTCATCCTCCTCGTAAACTTTTGAAAAGAAAGTATGTTGCGCAGACCTTCAATTTACAAACATACATCTTGTCTAGTGGTTCATTTTGACAAAGGAAGTATTCCTGTCTTGAAGATGTTTTCATTCTTACCTCCTTTGAGATAAAGGGAGTATTGCCATTTTTTCATTGTGATTACCAGGAAAAGGGCATCATGACAAGAATATTTTCGGTCATGAAGCCCTCAAACAATCCACTTTATTCCTGCGTGATGGGTAAAACAAGGAGAAAGGGGGAAAATATTCCCAGCAGTCTAACGAGTCTAACCTACGCGCGGAAAAGTAAAATTGACGCACCAGACTGAACTCGAAGAGTTATGAAGCGCCTTCAAACACAAAGAATACTTCTCTTTAGACAGAGTCCTCTAAATTCCAGCTCCTGCTTATCTGGTTGAATACAAAGAACATCTTTGCTGCTAGTTTAAATATTTATCCTCCACAAACAGTCTAAAAGTAGTTTTAAAAGACTGCTTTAATATTTGCAAAGTTAGGAAAGACGAGGGGGTGCTGTAAAGCGACTTGTATGTATGTAGGAAAGATGAACAGATTAACGTATACAACGGAAGAAGGATTTCAAAATTTGCAGCTACCTTTAATGAAAACGTTTAAGAGATCTTTATTTTTCTTATTGCCAAACTATCAGTAAATAAGATGTGTTAAATTGTATCATGAACATATTAAATAAAATGGTTTCGTTTCAGTTAAGATGAAACGGGCACAGTATAAAGTTGCGAGAGGTTGACATTTTGGATACATATTTTTCACAGTTAATGAGCCCCCCAAATCTGCAATTAGCGCAATAGCTAATTCAGAATTGTATGTAATTTAAATATGTCGCACAAACTGATTGCAGTAGACTCACGAGTCGTAAGACGGTAAGTTAGCATTTTTTAGCCAACGTGCGTTAAAAATCAGCATAAAGCTGAAAATCTCAATATAGAGGGAAAAAGCTCATATGAGCACATTTACCCTCAAAAAGATACGCTGTTTGGTGCAACACTAGTAACGACCATTCAAGAAGGCAACTGCAGACGCGTTTAAATATGCCTGCTTCTTACATTGAATCGAATAAAAGATGCAACTTCAGCGATTAAACAAAACTAACGAAGGAGGAAGCTCATGAGTTAAAGTAGCTGTCCTGATCTCTAGGTTCAGTTTTTGGAGTGCCCATTTTTTTAACTGATTGGTTATTTTGAAATTTGTTTAGAAAGATGAATCAACTGTATAACTGATTAACGTGTTTGATGTCATTTTAAAAGCACGTATTACGTTTGTCAGCTTTGCAGGTGAGGAACGTCATAAAGAAAACAAACAAAAATTAAAAATGAATGAGAAATCGTTTGAACAGGGCCCTTCAATTTTCTCTCCCCCATTTACCACAATCCTAACACCTGTCTCGCTCACAAAAAAAGAGAGCGTAATTAATTTTGTCACACGGATGCTTCAACGCGTGCACCACAATGCTGTCGTGTTAAGGAAAAACTCCGTATGAACTTTCGAGAGTTGATAATTTTTTTCCAATTAAATTTTTATTTTTAAGGAGTGTTTTGAATTATTTTTCTCAATCAGATAATTTAGATCGCGAATAAAAATTCTGAAATACTGAATGGAAAATATTCACATATTTCATTGGGAATTCGTATTTCAACGTCTGAAGGCTCACACAGCGTTTTTCCTTCGGACGGCAGAGTGAATAATACACGAGAACTATCTACAGGGTGTGCAATTAACGTAATAGAGGAGGGCGAAATAAAGCGATTTCTCTCCGTAAGTCTTCAAAAACAAGCTATTTCTACGGAATAGATTTTCTTCTTCGTTATCTTATTATTTATAAAAACGAGAGGGACTCCTACACGGACTCCATGACTGTCTTGAACTTCTAGAATATACGGATTCCTATTGCCGGGAGTTTATCCTCTGGATTGTAAATTTCCAAATGGTGGGTAGAGATAGAACTACCAATCCGATTTGAAAATACTATTTTGCTCTTCCACGATATTGAGATATTTATACAAACTTACAGTTACTGGACAGAAATAAATTTATTGAACACAAAATGAACTCACATGAATGAACAAAAATAAATGATAACTGAACACATTACAAACATTTGTCACGTGCAAATAAATTAGCTGAATAATTAAGGAGAACGTTACGCCATTGTGTTATGTAATAAGAAATAGGGGCCCGCGTTACTAAAGCGTTGCGATTTTATAAGCATCGTCTAATGTGTATGTTCGAGTTCCGAGCCCGGTGTGCGGGGTCACTTTTTCGATACATATTCGATCCAAAATGGCGGTGTGGAATATGGCCGGGTCCCCGTGTATCGCAAACAATCGATTATGTATCGAAAAAGGGACCCGGCGCCGCACAGGAATCTCGAAATTCTACCCCTGGAAAATGCATAATAGTGGCGCCAGCTCTCCCACTTGCATTACGACTCTGTACTCTATGAATCCTCATTCCCGTTTGTGACATCCGCATAAGCCGCGTTGTCTTTACTCTCTCTATTGAAGGGACTCTAGTTCAAAACTGAGAGCAGATGGGCTACCTCGGAGGCCTTTAGCTTGCAATAAATTAAAGAGCGGCACACTGAAAAAAAATTCTCGGCGTTTTTAACAAGGTCCGTTGGTACCTTTACCATCTCACTTTTTTTACTAATCATTGGTAATTTTACCAAGACAGACTGGTAAGTTTACCTACAAACCGGTATTTTTACTGTTTTTTCAGGTAAGAATACCACTTATATTGGTAATCAATTCCCGGTAACTTTGCCATTTTATCTCGGTAATTCCACCACAGTCGATAAAAAGTATTGGCGTTTTTACCAAGGTCCAGTAAAATTACCGAGAAAGTTCAATAATTATACCGAGATCTCTCGGTAAAATTACCAATTCCATAAATGGTAATTTTACCAAGAAAAAACTGGGATCAAATAGAACCCTGCATTCTTGGTAATTTTAACCTTTTCTTAGTAAATACACCGAGATTTTTTTTTCAGTGACTTTTTGGCGATATTCCCCCTACTATAAGCACTCTATCCGTCCACACTCTCTTAACAACAGTAACTTTTACTCGATATATTGAATGAGATTGCCACTAATCAAGATCGAATCTTTCCAATGTCGTGCTCTCATCGACGACACCCGACGGTCCTCCCCGCGCCTCCCTGTCGCACCTCTTCATGACCAACTTTTTCAACTTGTTAGGATCACCCATGGTTTTCACTCTATCTTTCAATTTGATCCATTTCCCGTAAGCCGCGTAGTTGAATGTGCACTTGCACTTTTTCCCCTTGCACTTGCCGACCGTCCAAGAGGCGGTCCCGACCGACCTCGGGGGGGTGCTATACTTGTGGTCGCAATCGTCCTGGCAGAACTTGTTGTCCTGCGGCGTGGGTTTCTTGTTCCGGCAAGGTTTGGGACCGTGGACCTGTGGCTCGTAAGTTTGATCTTCGTCGGTTGGATCCGTCTGTCTAAAAAGAGGAGAACCTTGGGACGAAGGAGACTGTGGCGCGCTCTGGATTTCACCCCCTGCCATTTGGGGGGATGAGGCTTCCGCTGGTAGTTCGAAGCTATCACCTCCTGTGGAACCGGAATGAGCACTGCCTTCGTCACCGGAATGATCACTGCCTTCCTCCGAGGTCCCAGACATACTCGATGCCGCTGAAAATAAAAGTCAATTGGACCGCGTTCAGCAGAAAAGAACCAAGCATAGAGTACATAGAGTCGTAATGTAATTGAGAGAGCTGGCGCCACTTTCAAGCATTTTCCATGTCCCGAATTCCGAGACTCCTGTGTGACGCCGGGTCACTTTTTCGATACATAATCGATTGTTTGCGATACACGGGTACCCGGCATTGAGTACATAGAGTCGCAATGTAAATGGGAGAGCTGGCGCCATGTTCTGCTCGACGAATTCCGAGCCCGGTGTGCGCCGAGTTCGGGTCGCTTTTTCGATACATTTTCGATCCAAAATGGCGGTGTGGAATACGTGGTAATTCCTATCTCCGTTGTTGTTGTTGTTGTTGTCATCGGATGGCCGGGTACCCGTGTATCGCAAACAATCGATTATGTATCGAAAAAGTGACCCGGCGTCACACAGGAGTCTCGCAATTCGGGACATGGAAAATGCTTAAAAGTGGCGCCAGCTCTCCCAATTACATTACGACTCTATGTACTCTATGGTACCCGGCCATCCGATGACAACAACAACAACAACAACAAAGTAGATAGGAATTACCACGTATTCCACACCGCCATTTTGGATCGAAAATGTATCGAAAAAGCGACCCGAACTCGGCGCACACCGGGTTCGGAATTCGTCGAGCAGAACATGGCGCCAGCTCTCCCATTTACATTACGACTCTATGTACTCTATGGAACCAAGCCACATCAGCTATTGCAAAATGGACCACTAGACAAGGTACGAATTTCAGCATTCTGATACATGTTTCTCAACTAAAATTTCACGTAAAACACGATGCGCACAACGGAAAGTAAAATAATCAACTCCTTACGAAGATATTTAATGATTCTTGATGCGTGAATTCAAACCACCCGCTCATGAAAACTCAATGCTCTACGTGATTCACATCGAACGCTAAACGTTATGATGACAGTCTTTGCGATATAAACATCTGGCAACCTCAATCTTGACACTTTGCTCAGCTACAGCAAATTGGTTATAGTTTGAGCAACACATGGTGGGAAATGTATATTGCTCGATTAAGAGGCTTGCTGAAACCGTTGTAGTGCGCGATTTGACTCACGTAGAGCTTTGAGTATCTTGTGAGCGGGCAGTTCAAATTCCTCGTAACCAATGTGAAATAAAAAAGTTAATATCTTCGTTAGGAGTTGGTTTCAGTAATTTTCGTTGTGTGAATCGTGTTCTACGTGAAATTCTGGTTAAGAAACATGTATCAGATTGCTTAAATTCGTACCTTGTCTAGTGATCCATTGGACGTATTTCTACCTAACAGACCAGGTGTGCAGGTGAGAAGTACCTATGGGGTGTGCTCGTCGAAGCTGGATAAGAAGCAATGTAAAAGTGGGCGTGATTCCTTTTGAAGAATCGGAAAAGCAGGATTTTACATTCTATCAAACAGACCTATGTGCCAACTGAGTGTGGGGTTCATGAGCCGCGGGCATGGCAAGAGAGCGTTGTGGACAGGGCTCATGAGTTAAAGACGAAGCGGAAGCGGCCGAAGCGGGACGACGCACACGCGCGACGGCGGTTCCATCTCCGTTGACGTCACTGGCGCTTTATTATTCTCATTCACTCTTACGGCCAGAGAACCAACGAGCACACCCCATATTTCTCACCTCCACATAGGTCTGTTTGGTAGAAACACGTCCAATTTGACTAGACAATTCAATTTTTTATGAGAGAACCTTTGGGCGGATTTATTTGAAAATTGTAAGGAATTTACTTCGTACTATGCAAAAAAATCACTGAAATTTGCACAAAAATCCGCAAAACCGTTTTCATGTAAGAAATTAAAGTGCCCATCTAAATTTGTCAATAGCTGATGTGGCTTGGTTTCTTTTTGCTTGACGCGGTCCACTTAACACATTAGAGGTTCAGATTGTAATATTCAGAATGTATTTATTTACGTCTGCCTTTTTCCTTCCATTGATAAAGATACAATTAATAGGGGTCCCTGGCCGCTACGGGGCGCTTTGCGAGGCTGTGCATAATCTAAACTTATGAACGGCTTTATCGAAGAAATATCTCCTATCGATAGCAGCAAAAACCTTCAAGGTCTGGCCAGAAGATATTTAGGACGAGCTGTCACAAACAATGAACATCTAAAGTCTTCTCTTCAGTCTCGTGTCACCCCTTTTCCGCGGAAAATGGCGCGGAAATATACTTAAGGCTCACTATTTTTTATCAAACCCACAACTCAGATGTATAAATCTTCTATGGCATACCGCAGAGTCATTGAAGATAGTAGAATGTACAAAAATGAAGAGTTGAAATTTTTTAAAAATATTTTTTAAGTGTTTGAGCAAAATTTAATATTGAACGAAAACCCCCAAAGAAATTGGACCATTTTATCACAAGAATTTCATCAATAATATCAAATGTTAAGAATCTGAAATGTTTCCGTTATATATGTAAATGCCAATTGTATTAATTTTAGCTCACTAAAAGGCAATGAAAAAAGTTAAACATTTTCTTTAAAAATGCGCTTTAAATGTTCGCGTATTTAAAGTTCAAAGGAAACACTTGAATTTTAGATGAACTTTTACAAACTACCAAAACTGTGCGATAAAAAATTTGAATGAGTGAAATAAAAAAATTACCGTAAATACAAAAACTTTCGGAAATCTTTCAATGTATAGTCCGGCTAATTTTCATCAGAGATGAAATGCTTTTAAATATTAACGTTTCCAAGCATTGCTAAAATAATATGCTTCAAATTTTTATGCTCTTTTTGCACTAAAAAATAACCTTTTTGAATTCATTTTTACTCAGTTTGAATTAGTGCAAGCGAACAATAATCATTGTTAGGGCACAAGTCACTGATAACTAAAAAATACGTCAATAATAATTACATGTTGCATTGCAGTCCGGCAATTATGTGCCCTACATATTCCAGATTCAACTTTTTTACAACTCTTTCTCAAAACTACTGTAGCTGTATTTAAATTCAAATTCATTGATTCCGGTTCGAATTGGCACTCATGGTTGTTTCGAATGCCAAAATATTTATAGAGCTCTCATTAACACATTGATATTGCCGATTAAATTTTACGTATAAATCGAGGAATGTACTCACGTTTCATATAAAGAAGAGCTAAGACCGATAGACACAAAAAGAACCAGGGTCTCATCATCTTGGCTAGGTGACTTTCACACTAAATCCTTCCTTTTAGTTGTAATCGTCACTCTCCGGATGCAAGCTCAATTAAAATTTCCCGATCATCTGCAAGCTGGTTTTATACAAGCTTGAAGGGGAACAAGGTTTAAAAACTATAACTTTGAACGATATTTCGAAACGAAATAAAAAAGTCCAACTGTCAGAAAAAAACACGATTCAAAATCGATGCTCGAATTTGAAATTGAGGTCATTCAAATATGACTATTTACACCATCTCGTTTGCTCCTACCCATAGATGGTTGGCTTGGCTTTAAACGTTGAAGCATTTGACCTATATTATGAGCTTATATTGGTATTTCAATGAGACCAGCGCTTTCAGCTGCCCCAAAAAAATAAATTGAATTAACAGCTTGTTTCCTATCTACATTGTCGGTTCAACTGTGCGAGTGTTCTCATTCAAGATGTGAGCAAATAGCACCAGTGATAAAGTATACATTCACTGTATAGAGCTGTGCACATGACCTATTATGATCTAACACTTGTAGAAATGATTCGTTGCTATTGATCGTATGTTACAATAATTTAAAAAAAAATAAATAATTAAAGTTTCCATTGGAGAAAATGCGACTGAAATTATGCGGTACTTATTTAAGCTCAAAAAAAACTAAATGAGGCTTTTTTCTCAAAACAGCTACTTATTTAAAATTTCGTTCGACTAGGGAGTCTAAGGTGGGGGGGGGGGGGGGTAATAGAGCTAGGTTTTGGTGTGAACGTTTGATTATGTTTTCTAAGTTACATATTTTTGCCGCAGTTGCTCTATGCCTGCCTTTTTGTTAGACATTGTTGGGAGTTACAACTTGTGGCTCGTTATTTTATCAACAGATGCAGCTGTCTGAATAGCTTAACGCTGCAATGCCCAAAATATGAACAAAGAACATGATTAATCACAAATCGACGGGAGAATATCATTGACATTGTTTCCGCTGAACCGGGAGAATATTGAAAAAGCCGTGTGGACATTTGGGCATAATCAAATTACTTCTGATATACTTATTTTTAGGACAATGATAGGTTTTTTTTTTAAAGTTTACGAATACTCCAGAAAGAATTGCAAATGAAATCCCCTGAAAAAATTGAAGGGAAGTATTCACACAAATCCAAGGAAATCCGTGTTTCAATTTTTCCAGTGTCCAAAGGCTCGTTCAGGGTTCTTCTTCTGCTAGGCACACACTGGGCCGAGTCAATAGGAGAAGTCGAACAAACTTTGGAAACTTTAAAAGCTTATAACTCCGTTTATACAAAACTTTGAGGTTCTAAAAAGTGGTTCCGTTGGCTTCCTCGTTGAATTTTCTTTTACACGCTCCCCTCAAAACTTAATACGTGACGAAATAAACATACAAATTTGCAGTTTTGGTCGTTAATTTCATATCCGACCTCTCTAATTGACTCGATTCTACTGTGCGGCGGTGTATGGATGCAAACCAAGCGCGGAACGAGCGTTCATATAATCGCTACTCTGACGTATGGCCATTCGTACCTTTTTACTACAGGAAGACTGTGCCGCTTTTTGATTGGTCAACGAGTTTTTAGGCTTCATGATGATCTTACGGCCGTAAATAAACAAACAAGATGGCGGCTCACCGCAACATCGATAAGAAGCTAAAATTTGACAAACATTTCAATTATACGGCAGTAACAATTTAAACTAGCAGGTCTACCATTAGCACTTGAAAAGACACATAAAAACACTGTTAAATCGCCTTTCGCCTTAATCACAGGAGGATGTAAGATGTGCATAACCTGAGACTTGCTTGCTGATAACAGCCATCTTGTTTGTTTATTTACGGCCGTAAGAACATCGTGTCAGCCTATTTTCACGCGACCAATGAAAAACTGGCATAGAAGTGGCCATACTCTATCTATAAAGGTACTCTACTCTGACGTAAGGGCCTACTCTATTCCAACATGAGCCGCGGGAAGCATAGAGTTACATGAACAACAGGGCTCACGTGGAATTAGTGATACGCCCTCACATCAGAGGAAGACGATATGCCGCACGATACACGAGAACGTAGTCAAGTTTCTATGATAAATCGTTCCTCTTCCATTAAATTTTTGTGAATATACTAATTAATTTGCACAATTTGACGACATTGAGCAAAAGGTCAAAGGAAATCCAAGTGTACTCCGGAGCATTTAATTAGTCATAAATAGAGCGAGAGCAATTATTGTATGACTCCATGTTATTATTATCAACTCGCGAATTCCACCCGGACAATTGAACATACCGCTGCACGGAGTGCAGCACCATCGCGACACGACTTCTTCGTTCCCTGCGTCACGTGGCTCTTTGCTGGGCATTGCATACGAGAAGTGCTCAAATGAAAAACAATCAAACGGTACCAAGTGTTTCTAACAGTATGCGTGGTGCTCCTTTACGTGAGGGAAATCCTAAAGTTTTCGCCTCAAGAGCACTTTATTTGAAATATATATATTTTTCGCCAAATTTTGGTCTACATTTTTGGAGGGGAACATCCATTTTTAGGCCATTAGATATTCATTGCATAAGAAGGACCGTCGTGCTGCCTTAGCGACACCTGATGGCGACTTGGATGTTTTACATAAAATGGGTTTTATCTCCATAGTGACATAGGCTCTGTCATGCGGGTATTATCAATGGTCGCAGGGTTCGAGTCATAATGAAGATGATTCCTTTTGATTAAACGTCAAATTAAGGTCACTTGCTCCTTTTAAACTTCTATCCATCCAGCTATATATTCATATTATGAGTAAAATTCTCAGAAAATTCAAAACGAGAAACCCGAAAGCTCCCCTGAAAATCCCTGTTTTAATCGAAGAAAGGCAAGGTGGAGACGTTGAACCGCCGTTTTTTTCTGAGCGCGGCAGCAAACCTATAGGTTAGAACCCCCATTTCACTCGTTCTTGCGTTTTTTTCTGATCCGCGGCCGAGACGGTGCAAAAATAAAATCAGATCTGCGTTATTCGTGAGGCTTTTAGCGCGGGCAGGGCGGCACGGCGCGGCGATGTCGTGATCGCCTCAAGATAAGGGTAGCATCCCGGCGACGAGCGGATGAGGCAAATCGCGCATCCTTGACAGGTGCCGTGGATTCCACCTTTTATCAGGCATAAAAAAGGGGGATTTTGCGCGTGATCTGGCAGCGATGGTTGAGCGAGCGTGTTGCGAGCACAGAGACTTGAGCGACCGATGATGTTGGGAGCGCGATCTTCTGCTTTGGTTTCGTGACGTCCACCGTTGCTGCTTTTCTGGAAACTCCCTTTAAAAGTATATAAGAAATCGAGAAAATTCGCTCTCTGCGTGGAATATCTACACTGAAAATGCGAGGCAGGCTAACCGGTCCAATTGTAGACTATCATGAAGTTTGACGCAAAAAATATCCTTTGTGGGAGATGTACGTGTCCTCCTCTTCTCTCAAATTTTGGGCAAAATCATCTAATTTCTTTAATCATGGCAACGGTAACGGACCTAAACTAACGAGAAATGTCAACTTCCTCCGATAATTTTTAGCGGTAACTTTATCCATGACCTCATAAATATCGATATCTTATAGTAAAGGGGATATTTCGGGGCAAAATACTTGCTTTCCCCGGCCAATTTAAAAAAAGATGCTATTGTCACGGTACAATTCTTTATCAGCGTAAAAAACGGTCATCAGTATTAGATTTCTCCAAAGCTCTATTTTTTTTACTTTATTTAAACACATTTGAATATGGACGGATTTGGTTGCGAAGACTGAGCGTCAACTTTATAGTTAGAGGTTTTTACGCGCCGAAAGCTAAAAACTCATAAAAGTCATATTGTTATGGTTCTGTAGGTATACCGTTGACGAAAGTTGCAAACCTGGGAAGTCAGAAAACTCACTTATTGTATTGATTTTGAGCCATGCTTTGTAATAGCATACCAGTAAAATGTAGACAGTGATGACCTTAGAAGGTCCACTCTAAGGGTCAAGATACTTGTAAAACGCGAGCTAAACAGTGTCAGTGCCCGAGAGATGTCTGCAACTCATAATAGCTATCAATCGTACATAGAAATTCAAATCCCGATACATGCCAACATGTATTGCTAAGATATATTTGCATTCCATTATAGTGCTTAAACCACGACTTCATTTTAGGATAAATTGCCCTTAAAGTTTTATATGGAGAACCCTGTGCTTGGTTATGTTCATCCCGTGAATCCGATTTTCAGTAAAAAATACCAGTTTCTTAAAACTCAAAAACTCCATAAATCTTAACAAGCTTGATACACATAAAACATGTTTGGATTCACCTCAGAGGAAGAATCAACGAACGAGATCGCTTAATTGATGTCTGAGTAAGGATTAATTGAAGATCAGCTACCGGCGAATTTATAAACATGGCTGCTATGCTGTCGTGCTAAGGAAAAACGCCGTATATACCTTTAGGCGTTGTCAAAGCTCCTTTGATAAAACACGAATTTCTTGGTGAACTTATGAATCTTTGCCTTCCGATTTTTCAGATAATTTTGTTCGCAATTCCACCTAAAGCCCTTGAAAATTTCAAGGGTAAATACTCGCATCTTTCCTCAAAAATGAACATTTTATCGAAGGAAATTTGACAACTCTCGGGTGTTCATACGGCGTTCTTCCTTAGCACGGCAGTATGAAAGTGAACCTTCAGCGAGAGGCTGGCACGGCAGTCGGGGGCAACCCAAAATAAATTGAAAATCACCTCCGCGCACATTCGCATTGGCGCAATTTTCCATTCTGATTAAATTTGATATTCATCCTATCTCGTTTGAAATTACTAGATGGATCCCTCGAGCGGGAAAAATCGTGTGTGTTGTATAATTAAAGGACGAATAATTGCCTATCAATCTTCGGGGAGGACATAAAAAAGATTGTGCCGCGCTGAATGATTGAAGCCAACGAGATGATTCATCGGTTTGGAACTGCCTACTTGAACGGCCAGCGGACCGATTATTGAAACTGATAGATAAAGCGATAGACAAAGACGACAAAAGGGATTTGGAGGGATCCTATTAGTGGAAACGGGTTGTTGCAATGGACAAAGGAGGTAGGTAATCGACTAAGTAACGGCAACCCACGAGAAACCCGACAGTTAGTCTATCATTTTCCCCCTTAGTCGATGAGAACCACCCATTTCAACCAATAGAATTGCTTTAAACCCCCTATGTCATCTTTGTCTATCGCTTTGTCTATCAGTTTCAATAATCGCCCCGCTGTGGTGTGAATGAGGCACAAGTCGCCGTTTCCCCCACGAAAGAACGTAACTACATTTCGAAGTTGCCAAATTTCCTCTCGCAAATTTCAATTTTAACCGTAGAATCTTGGGCATTTCTAACTGAGAATTTCACTGATTGTTTCATCTGCTCTCATGCAAAACTCTGTAAAATTTTGGACAAAAATCGCACAGGCACATGCTCGAAAATAATCGAATTATGTGAGTCAATCTGGCAACCTTTGAATTGAGTTACGTTCCTTCGACCAGGAAACGACGAAGTATGCAAAAGCATGGCTTGGAGAAAAGAAGAATACATGAATTAGTGGCGTAGTAATTTATCGGAAGCTAAGAAAAAATGGGTTCGCCATAAAATGTGAGGGATTTTGTTAAATAGATGCGTGACGCATCCGTACATTTGCGTTGCGAGCCAAAATTGCTCCTGAGACGACGAAATTTGGGGGATTTTCCTGCGGAGGCTTCCTAAAACGCTCCGCTTGAAGCTGAGAGAATCCCTCCCCCCTGGACCCTTCTTTGAAGTTGTCACTTGAAGTCATTCGGACTACTTTTAATGCCTATGAAGCCTTTTCCGGCCTCCTAGATTCCCTTGGATGAGGCGTTCTTAATTTTCCGAATAATGATTACTTATGATTAAGTCCAGATGCTGTAAAATACTCTGATTTCATAAAGTTAAAATAACATAAGTAATAGTTGAGCGGCCTTTTTGAGGTTATATGCGGATGATATAAAATACGTTGTTTTTGCCGTAACTCCTTAAATGTCCTTTTTTTTTTTTTTATCACGGACAATGCATTTTGACCCTCAATTAGAGGGGAGCACACAGAGGGCCTGGAGACACAAACGCAACGGTAGAAAAGTAAACCATTCCAGTCCAAGTGGCCAACTTAACCACTCTTACGGTATCGGGAAACTCACAGAAAAACTCGGAGACTTAAACGCGGCGGTAGAAAAATAAACCATTTCATGACGTGACAGTATTCTATACGTACAGTTAAGCCGGTCATGATTACTACGCGTGCAATGAATACATTTTCTTCCTCATCGACTTCATGAATCGGGAAGCACACAGAAAAGCTTGAAGGCTTAAACGCGGTGGTAGAAAATTAAACCATTTCATAGCGTAACAACTATCTATTCGTTCAGTTCAATTGCCCATGATAACTAATGGGAAAAGAAAATTACTCTTGCAATGTCTTAAAATTGTCGTAAAGGGCTAATTATTTGCCTCAAAAAACCTTGCGAGAGGGTTCGCTCCTCTCTCTCCAAGTTCCACTAAAAAAACGTAAAAAATAAAAAATAAAAAAAAAATCTCAGGGAGAGCTCTATCCAACAATAGGGCACTGCGGACATTTCAAATGTATGTCCTATATTTTTAATGTACAAGACGTTCTTTTTTCTACGATAGCTCTATCTGAGTTTTAATTTTTGTAATTAGACTTTGAGGAAATGGACCCCCATCGTATTAAGTGTTCAAGGATTTTTGTAAATTTTTTACCCCGACTAGTCAACACTTTAAAACACTTCAAGTGTCAAAACTGCAATGTCCGTGACAAAACAACGCTGTTTTTTTCTCAATTTAAATCCATTAAAAAATCGATGTAAGAGATAAGGCAAGCTAGCTGCCTCACCAAGAATCGATTGTTTTGCATGCATTAAAATTGAAGAAAAACAGTGTTGCCAATTTTCAAGAATCACCACTGCCTCTGCGTGATGACCGGAACGACGATCGCGCAGCAGTTCTGCCATGAAAACTCAGACACTGCCAAATTTTTTTTTGATAAAATACTGACTGTTTAGAGAGGCGATGGATATTTTTCCGTGAGACATGTTGCGAATAAAAGTCTCTACGATTCGGAAAGAAAATATTTTCATATTTCTCTCAAAATTCGTGTTGCGTGAGTGGGAATTTGGCGACGCGACGTCTGAATGTTCGTACGGTGCATTTCCTGAGGAGAGTTGGAATAGTGAGCAAGGTCAGTTGTCACGCTCGGTCCCGAGCGTTCGCCTTAAATCAAAGCCGAATGCACGCCGCACACCACACTCCGCGACCGGTGACTGGTGAGTACCGGAGCACCATGCAGCACCAGCCATCATCGCATGCTCCATATCTCACCGTCTCGCTGCGCTGCGTGGCTGCGTGGTGCTGCGCTTTTCAGAGCGCGCCGAATGCGAATTTGGCTCAGGCGCAGATCTGCACGTGACCCAGTGCTCCAACAGTGGCGGAGGCCCAATCCCTCCATGCTAGGTGAAAACCTCGTATTAGCATTCGAATGTTGCCAAAGTTCTTCTAAGGAATTCTTCATTTTTAAAACAAGTTTTGAATATTTTTCCTTGGAATTTTCAGACTTTTTAGGTCAAATTATGAACGAAATTCTCTGAAAAATCGGAAGAGAAATATTCACAAACTTTCATGAAAATTCGTGATTTGTTGGGGAAAATTTGACAACGTCTGGTGGCTTATACGGCGTTCCTCCATAGCACGGTAGAATCCATCCGGGACCCCAAGGGACGTGCTTAGGCCCGTCGCCAGAGGTACATAAATCACATACTCGCACGAGGAACCAACCGCAGGGACGCATTTCCTTCTTCTTCTCTTCCTCTTCCTTCTTCTTGCCCTTCTTCTCTTTCTTTCTTTTTTCTATAGAGATTGAGTCCCATGGAGACGTTGTAAGAAAAAAACAATGGTGGTGATACGGGGTGAGAAAGAGTCGTTGCAAACATTTAGCACTTATAAACCTACTGCACTTGTTACAACACCATCCTTTGCCATGACAGAGGTCTAAGTTGATAAAATGATTTCGAATGAAATGCAAAAAATTGATTCAAAATAAATAAATACGCCTCATTTAATTCGAGTAAAGTTCTAGGTGATGCTAGGTATATAATCTCATATTTCACCTTCATTGCTGTTTTCATGAGTCTCTCTTTTGAGCTACACTTCGTTAAATAAAGGATAAGAACAAGCGTTTTAAAAAATACGTAGCATGATTATCATTTCCAATTGTTCACAATAAGACTTTATGAAAATAGAGGCTGCATAATTATACACACTGTAAGCTCTCTGATTTCGAAAATTCTCATGTCTATGATAGCTCGTTCTAAAAATCTACTCGGCCGATTTTCGTGATTTTCGTCGCTATAGACAAGCAATAACTTATAAATGAACTCGATTTCTTTAAATTTGTGAAATGTGGCCTGAGATTTTTAATATTAACTGATTAAATTGTGAATTTCCCCTTTTAAAGAAAGTGATTTTCCGTTTTTTGTCATAGGTTTTACTGCTTAAGATCTAATTTTCTAAATAATCTTTCACCGTAGCGCAAACTCCCGCTGGGCTCTGATCGGGACGAAACTTCCAATAATTCAAGGGGTTGATTTTTCCTGCGAGACGAAGCACGTTCATAAACCCATAACGCTGATCTTGCCGGTTGCAGGAGGCTCTGCACCGAGACTGAAATGCGTTCATAATTGGGTATATTTATTGGGCAGTTAAATCTTCGGACTCCGGATTACCAGGAGCGAAAAATGGTGGCGGGGTGCAGGCTGCGCAGGGGCTCAGCGAACCATTCGGCAAATTACCCTCCTCGCAAGGATAACCGCCGAACGATGATCGTCGATGATCGCAGATGATCGGTCATTGGAATTGCACTAAAGCTTCGGCCACTTTGTGGTCAGTCCGCGCGCCAACGCTAATCCATTCTCGCTCAACCCTTTCTCGATACCCAGACGTGTTGCCAACTTTATGTGTAGGCTCAAGATGAACTCAGAGACAATACATTTTGGAGACCTCCGAGGAGTGCAAAAGTACCTTTTGGAAATTAACGCTCAGAATTTCCTAATCATGACTCATTACCAAAAATGTATGCAATCCTAACCTAATCTGCAAAAATCTTGCCCAGTGCATTGCTTACTCCGACATTCATCAGTCATCATGAGGCGATTTTTATGCTTTGGAAGTTGCCATTAGTTGGAGATCATCTATAGGCGGTAAATAACATTGAACTCAATATGTAAAACGCACATTCGTGGAACACGAATAGTTGCATCAAGGCGCCACAGTAAACTCAGTCAGGACCTTGAAAAACAGAGGCGACTTCAATTGTTTAGTATGCCACACGCACATCTGTGGAACACGAATAGTTGTATCGAGACGCCTCGATTAAGTTAGTCTAGCCCTTGTAAAGCGGGAGCCCCTTCAATTGTTTAATATGCAAGACGCACAACTGTGAAATATGAATAGTTGTGTCGAGGCGCCTCGATTAAGTCAGTCTAGTCCTTGTAAAGCGGGAGCGCCTTCAATTTTTTAATATGCAGCACTCAAATAAGATAAAGGAAGCATTGAAAAAAACTCGTGAATTTTTACTAAAAACTCCTTGGAGAAGTGAAAACAAATGTAATTATGAAGTTGTTTTCATCATCTGTCAATTATTTTGATACTTTTTAGTTCCATTAAAAATCTCGCAAAATATTTATCACAAATCGGTCAAAGGGGGAAATTCGTTCGTTACCTAACGTGTAGACACCATTTAAAATTGAAGACAGGTTCTTCGGCGTTATTTTAAGACTACTGACCGGTCAGTCTGCAGACTGGCTGCGCCCAGTTCACACCATGGGCAGTTTGCGGATTGGACGACGGGGGTGGCTATTCCGCGGACGGAGCAATAACAGGAATTTTGAAGATCTCTAGCCCAAATTTTAAGTCTTGATTTTGGTTGCAGGTTTAGTCAACGCAACCTACCTATCAATACAACTAAAAATTGTAAAAATACACTCCAATTAATTAATTTTTAGGTGTTAAAGAGCCGTATGCAAAAACGACATTTTTCGCCCCCCCCCACTAAAACTTATTCAAACTTCGTCTATCAGTTACTAATACTGGAGCGCTTCTTTCCCCAAATTTTCAGACCCCCAAAAAATTTTGGGGGGGCGCTAGGGGGGGGGTGGAAGTCAAAACCTGTGACCCTCGATATCTTTCGAACGAAACAAGATATTGAGGCCCGGTTTGGACGAAAAATCGTCAAAAATTGCATACTTTAAGATTCTAAAGGTCAAAATCCCAAAATTAAATTTTTAACTTAACTTATGTGCTTTTTTTCAGTTTTTGAGGAAAAACAATTTTTTTTAAACGGATTAAACTGAAATTTCACATTTTTTGATTTAAACCAAAACCAGTTTTTTAAATTGTTCGTCTTATTCCGCATCCAACGAGTGGTCGTATAAGCTGGGGAACCGAACGGTTCCGGAGTTATGATCGATTGAAGTTTCCGCTCAACGCGCGCCGACCGATTTTCGCGCGCAAAAAAGTCGGATTTGACTGTTATTAAATCAGATTTAATGTTCAAACTGAGCAAAATGCATTATTAGGGACTCTTGAGGGTTGCTGAGTCCAGGAATTACAGATACTTCCAAAAAATTCACGTTTTTAAAATTACAGCTCCGTAGCGCTATTTTAGAGCGCCGACCGGCCGCTCAGTGGTCCTGTCCGGAGCTGTAATTTTAAAAACGTGAATTTTTTGGAAGTATCTGTAATTCCTGGACTCAGCAACCCTCAAGAGTCCCTAATAATGCATTTTGCTCAGTTTGAACATTAAATCTAATTTAATAACAGTCAAATCCGACTTTTTTGCGCGCGAAAATCGGTCGGCGCGCGTTGAGCGGAAACTTCAATCGATCATAACTCCGGAACCGTTCGGTTCCCCAGCTTATACGACCACTCGTTGGATGCGGAAAAAGACGAACAATTTAAAAAACTGGTTTTGGTTTAAATCAAAAAATGTGAAATTTCAGTTTAATCCGTTTAAAAAAAATTGTTTTTCCTCAAAAACTGAAAAAAAGCACATAAGTTAAGTTAAAAATTTAATTTTGGGATTTTGACCTTTAGAATCTTAAAGTATGCAATTTTTGACGATTTTTCGTCCAAACCGGGCCTCAATATCTTGTTTCGTTCGAAAGATATCGAGGGTCACAGGTTTTGACTTCCACCCCCCCCTAGCGCCCCCCCAAAATTTTTTGGGGGTCTGAAAATTTGGGGAAAGAAGCGCTCCAGTATTAGTAACTGATAGACGAAGTTTGAATAAGTTTTAGTGGGGGGGGCGAAAAATGTCGTTTTTGCATACGGCTCTTTTCATTCAATGAACATATGTGCTGCATGTGTCGCGCCAGGCAGGCAACGCAGCCATGTTGAGGCGTCCGCAACATGCAGCAATTGAATAATTCGCGGCAGCATTACGTGACGGGGAATTTATGCAAACAGGTTAATTGCGCATCGGTACTGCGCAGGTCCTTCGCTGATCGTGTGATGCTGAGCTCCCGATCTTAGACCCACTACGTGATCAGCATCAAATCAGTCCCGTACCCATCTAACACGATCCATCGAGTTTCGATATTTTTATCGTAAACTATGGTCTCAAGGAACCAAGGAAACAGAAATGAGCCGGTCTCTGGTAAGAAGGCATAAGTTTACAGAACAAACTTCAACAGGCGAAAAACTTATGTTTTTGCCAGCCAAAATGACATCCTCTTGAAGGTTCAGAAGATGAGTCAACATTTGTTTGAAATTTTGGACATGCTTGTTGCCAATTTTTCATAATTACTATTTTAATGGGAATGAACAGAGATGTAATAATATCGAAGACTTTCTCACTACTCTCAAAATAGTAAAACTTGTTCATATTTTCTTCCAGATTTTCATCGCAGTTACTTGAGAAGCAGTGAAATTGTCATCTTACCTACTGTTCTGTATAAGTCAGGATCTGTATAAATTTCAAGTGATGCAGAGTTGGCTTATTTCTACCCGGAAAAATTGAATAGAAGCGGAAATTTTGAACCATGCGATGAAGATACTCCGACGGTTAAACCAATATACAAAGTATCTTGGACTTAATTACTTTAACTGTCTTCTCTGTGTGAAAACAACTCTGGGAAAACTTCAAGGAATGATGTTCTCCCTCAATAAAATAAAATATAGGAGCGGAGATTTTTTGACAATGCAAACGAATTGGCTCTCCGGATCAATCATTACTTAGTCCTATACGGAGAGAATTATTTCCTCTCCACAGAAATTAGTTAGTGTTCCGGAGAAAAATATTTTCTCTTATGAACGAGAAGTTTATGCTAGGGAGAAAATTATTTTCGCTACGGAGAAATTAGTTAGCGTTCCAGAGAAAAATATTTTCTCTTCGGAACGTCAAGTTATTGTTGGAAGAGAAAATATTTGTCTCCTGAACACTAACTAATTTCTATGGAGAGGAAATAATTCTCTCCGTAGCACTTAATCAGTTTCTGTAACACGCGGGCGAAAGCCCAAAAACTCATTAGCCCTAGCGTCTTGTGAGATCAACGAAAGACAAGGGAAAGCGTTTGAAACTAACATTGGTTAAATTACAAAAATACAAAAATTACATCTATCGTAAAACCAACTTCCATTTCGACTACATTTTGCAATCGGGAAGCACAGTATCCAGATCAGTTAAGAATCATCGTAAGTGCCATTAATGTACCTATGCACATAAGTCTTTTTACGGACAAACCGGAAATTGCAGTTTCTAATTGCAAAATGAAGTTCATTTGACCTATAGTAAAAAATATACATGTTGATATTTCCGCCAAGAGCTGATTTTCAAACTTTGTTTTGTGTGAATTGCTCTCTACGTGCCTAAGATTTTGGCGAGAAAACATGGAACATTTCCTCCGGTTGAGACTTTGTCTGGACACTCATTCGAGATGTCGAATTTCGATATCTACTTGGTTGAATCCGAACATCAAATACATCCTCATGGAATCTGTTTCGATGAGCGCCGTACGTAACTCTCTAGAAAATATGTTAAAATTAGGTGTGTTTAAACGAAATCTCCGCAGAGTGGAGCGGTTTAACTGTTATTGGAGATGCTCCCATCATCTCGCGCGCGCCTCGAAAACCACAAGACGTTCGATGGTGCGATGTTTCACACATGGACGTATTCATGCTAAAAGGAACTATGTGCATATGATTTGCGTGAGACATAGTTCTTTTTGGAATAAATACGTTCTCATGATTATCTGATCGAGGCGTGCGTAAGTCGAGGCGTTTGAGGAAGAACTTGGAGCGAGCTTTAAACGCTCACTTTAAAAAGAGTCGCTAATCAGCGGTCATCTTCGATAGAAAACGGTTGATGAGTGGTTATTGAGCCTGTAATCAGGAATGTTAGTGGTATATCGCGGTGTATACGTGCTCCAACTCGAGCTCTCTCCATGCACGACGAGGGCAAAATTTGGACGCCAACGAAATCATTACCACGAAAACCAAACCATTTTTACGGTTGATTTTACAGGGATAAAAATTACAATTGTATACGCTTATTTGAGCTTGATGGAGTGTGTATACAGATTTGGTTTTTAGTATTGAATGAAGTTCTTGACAGAAAGTCGGATTGATTATTTTATAGAGATGGAAATTACAATTCCTTGTCATGAAAAAATGAAATGTGGAAATGGTTCAAATGACAAAATTTTTGTTCTTACAGAAAGGTACTCAAAGTAGATTCCAGGCTCAAACTAATCTAGTCGTTGTTACTCGTGTAACAGTATATTATGTTCTTCAGTGGCTGTATACTTGAAAGTTGGCAACGCTGTTCTTCCTCCATTTAAATGCACGTAAAACAATCGATTCTTAGTGAAGCAGCTTTCCTCACCTATAATTGAACATATTTATGCTAAAAGGAACTATGTACAGGGCCGGATTAAGGGGGTGGCTACATGGGCCGCGGCCCATGGCGACAAATCTAGAGGACGGCAAATTCTGCAATTTTTTTCAAATGTAGGTATAATAAAATATCGGACTTAGAAAAAAAAATTACAGACGAGAAAAGGCGACAAAATCTCTCATTTTCTGGGGGTATAGTAATTTTTAATAAACAAGCAATTTGGCATGGAACGGCGCTGCGCAGAGAGCAGTGATAACGAGGACTTGAGATGAAAAGGAGAAGCCCTCGGCGCGGCGATCGGCATGTAACACATATTATAGCGCTTACAAGACTGCACAAATACTTCACGCATTGCATCAAACACAGTGCGGTCATTGCGGTCAGCGTGAAACGGATAGCGCCTACAAGAATGCATGAATACTTCACGCATTGCGCAAAACACAGTGCGGTCAGCGTGAAAAACATAGCGCCTACAAGACTGCATGAATACTTCACGCATTGCGCCAAACACGGTGCGGTCTGCGCGGCGCGGCGGCGGAAGTTAAAATCATTAAACCACATTCATGTTTGTTCTTTCATAATTTTTTGTTCATTTCTTATGAATGAAAGGCCTTGTCCACACAGAGATGGGTATACGAAACTTAACTTTAGCTAGCAGTGCTGACAGGGCATTCCCAAAACATGTGTTCAACACGAGTAAACGCGTCTTATGCACCCTTCCCCTCCGGCACGTTCACTTGATGGTTTTTATTGATGTTTCAAAACGAATGAGAAGGAGGCGGCAAAATACAGGCGGCCCATGGGCGGCAAGTAGGTAAATCCGGCCCTGACTATGTACATAGGGATTGCGTGTAACATAGTTCCTTTTAGCATAAATACATCCAATTGATATTTTTAATTGATTAAAATGGATCGCCGGACATTGTAACTAGAACCGAATTTTATGTCAATGCAAACGAAAGAAACATCGTAATTAGATCTAGGAAAGTAAGTTGGACCCAGAATCCCCAAATAGCATTTCAAGGGCAACGATATGAGGTCACCTTAATTGTGGATCCCCTTTAAAATAATTGCACCTAGCAGGCGTGTGTGTCAATGTCAATGCGTAATAAACGCGGAAGAATTGACGGTCTCAGCGCGTGTAACACACAGTTTGACCTTTAATTGTCTAGTATATTTAAATCAGAAAACCAAACAAGAGTCAATCGATTAAGATTTAGTCAGTGATAAAACTAATGTCAATGACGTTAGTTGAAAGCCAAAATGCAAACGTGCTTTAGACGTAAATTTTTTATGACTATCGCCAGTGATTCGAGCCCAACCGGCTGAGCCACACGAGAACTCGTGAAAAGTCTGATATTCACATTGTAAGATTATTGATGAGATAAGAAAGAAATATGAGAGCTCTTATTATGATATTGACTGGTTTATTATTTTTATCGCAGCCAAAGACACTGGGAAAAAACATCGTTGTCACACGCACAACTACACTTAGTACTTAACCCTAACACTATATGAATGAATTGTTACACTTGGCAACTCTATGCAGAGATCAAGTTGTCAAGCGAGCAGGTGGGATTATAAAAATTTTATTAGGGTGCATTAATATTTGTGGCTTGCAGGTTCGGTAGAGAAAATTGATTCCTTGAATTTTTAGGAGCTCCTCCTCCGACGAAATCAACTCAAAAATTACACTCACTTTAAATAGCGCCACTTTGAGCTATAAACCGTGAGAGGATTTGATTATTTATTATTTTTTGCTCTCAACTTGAGAATATTCAGAACTAATGAGGTCATAAAAGGATGACAGAGAGCTTGCTAATTCAGTTCACACCGACGTTACCCAATTCTATGCCAAGTTTTACCAAGAAGGTAGTGTTAGTGCCACATGGGCCGCATGTTCATCCCAGAGAAACATTTTTCGGAGTAATAACCACAGAAATATTCTCCTAATTTGGATTTCGTTTGTTAAATTAACCAGAACTTTCATTTTTCTAATGAGATTCTCGTTACAACAACCAAAAAAAGCATTGGGATAACGGGAATGTCGGTTGTCTCAAAAGAAAAATCCGATTAATAATACTTAATACGATAGGACATTCCTGTAGGTGCATTAAATTTTGCTTGTGAGGAAAACCTGATTTAAACTTTCACTAATACGTGCACCTACTGCCTACTTCTCCTCTTTTTTAGCACTTTTAATTCCCTGTTCAAGTTAATCTTGAAATCCAAGGATATTGGGAGTTACTAGGTTCTAGGAATGAGCGTGATTTTTCACCTATGATTTAGGACAATCGGACGCAATCAAATCGAAAGATACTATTAAAAAGTTTACATTAGCCCTGTCATGCATGTACTGTCATGGATCTCAGGGTTCATATTAGAATAGATGTTATGGTTTCTTTTGGTTTAAATTCATCCAGTTGGACCTCTCACTGTCCCAACGGGATTCTTATTACAATAACCGGAATCAACCCACCAGGAAAACGGGATATTCATTTGTCTCGGATAGAAATCAGAAATCTACAACAGAAAATATGAATGGGACATTTTTCCAGATTCTTTGGGTTTTATTTGCTTAAAGAGTTCTTGAGTCTCCAGTCCTACTTCCCCCGCTGCAAGCACTTCAATCGCCTTCAATACAAATTGATCTTCAAATCCAAAGATGCCGCAAAGAGTTACTGGGTCTGGGGGATGAGAGTGGTTTCAAGTTTCCCCCTGTTTTGCTGCTAACTAAGATAGTTGTCCGGCTTTAATGCCCCCATTGATCCGTGGATCTTAGCGATTATCCGTTGTCGACGCGAAATCACGGGTCACCGGAATCCGGGAGGCGTGATCACCGGAATCGGATTCTATATTTTACGTGTGGCGACTATGGCGCGAAGACCCGTGGCTGGAGTGGAGCGTTGCTACATCGTCCAAGAACTGGATCCTCCGTACATGTGCGGTTCTGAGTAGCCCTTTTAGAGAGCGCAGTCACGCTTTAATAAACACTTTAATATTAAATCGATTTGTTACTACAGCTTCAATGAGGAATAGTCAATCGAATAGTCAGTCATTAGCCTCTCGTCACTGCATGCAAGCCGTGCATTCAATAGATTGTTGACTTTGCTTACCTATCGTTAAAGTCTCCACGATTTCGGTAATTATTGGAGAACCAATGAGCCGGCGAATAAAAGTTTAAATTGAATGTCTAGTACCAGAACATAGAGAGGTGTTCAATGGGAATTTTGAGGAGGAAAACACATGAAAATGTCAAATCAAACTGGGTCAATGAGCGTTTGAAGTTTGCAGTTTGCAGTTTAAAGAATGTAGTTCAGACTGAAAAATGTGTGAGTTTCAATCTACGGAGCTCATTCGGGGCATATACCTTTCACATCAAAGTGCAATATAACACCCCTACTGGCACTGAAATAAACTAAACCAATCTTAACTTAATATTTAGACAAAACAAAGTTATCCGTTATAATCTTAAAATCGGATTTCTTACTGCAAGTAGACAAATATCACTTTATAGGTTGCCTTCATTGTTTCCCTATACGGGGCTAGTCACATACAGCAAAGTTGTCAGCATTTGAAAATTGATGGCAAATGTTGCCTTCAAAGAGGCAACGTTGTGCTACAGCGACGAGCGCTAAACGCAGAATCAATCAAGATGGAAACGGCTAAAGCGAAGATATCGACACTTGTGTTTCCCACTCGGTATCATTTCCCAGCCTAATGATCAGGATCGATCGACTTTGAGCGCCCACATCGCCACATCTCATTCTATTACTGTTTAAATCACTCGAAACCAAATCGAAATTCAGCATCGACATATTACTTCGCCATGGCGATATTTCAATATTTTAGCCAAATTTTCAAGTAAAAGGAAATAAAAGCTTGGCAAATCAAAAAACACTCAGGAAAAATCGTATTTATCACAACGAAGAAAAATGTTTATTTGGCAATTCCTCGTCTGACTTAAAAGAATATTCCTTACATTAAAGAAGCAATTTTTACCCCAAGTAAATTTTTAGTTTTGAAAAAAAAATCATTCCCTGTCATAATGAGATGTTCCTGGTTGTCATAAAGAAGGGGGCTTTCGATGCCACGACTACAATTTGGAATTCAATTCGCCTGGCCCAAAATCGAAATCAGAATTCCTACCAAGATTTACAACCATGAACACCGCAGGAAGCCGAGTAAAATAGTTCATAGTTGATATTACCACACATATTCATTATTGGAACAAGTAAAAGAACGTAATTAATCTAAATTGCTGAAGAAAAAGAGACTTGTATATTTTCTGTTTCATCTATCGAGAGGAAACAATTCTCACCCAAATCTTATATACTTTACCACACGGAGCAGTTTTGTCATTTTTCTTTTGTCGGCAGAAAAACAATGAATGGTAAACATAAAAAAGTGGAGCATATTCCATTTTTCTTACATAATATTGTCGGCGCTTTAGATACAGAGCGCTCTTTTGTGCGCATAAAGTTGTTTAGGTATTAATCAAATCAAATTCCTCTGAAGCTATGGCAACACTGTGCCGATTGTAAATCGATAAATGTAGAATTGAAAACGTGATCTCAACGTTTCCTGGACAGGGCGGCCACAGGGAGGCGCGGGGGTAATTTACCTCCAAAACCGATATTTTCTTCCAATTTCAAGTTGCTTTAAGTCGTAAAAGAGGGGAACTTGATATCCACCACGGACTTGAAGAGGAAATACGGCATTGGTCTACTTCTTGATATGCATTTAAGATGAGGCCGGAAAAATGTCTCAAACCATCAAGATGCTCTCATCCATCGCATTTATTCGTAGGTACATCAACTTCAATTTATCATTATTTTCTTACATATTACATGCAACTGTAGCCAAATAAATGCCAGTCAACACTATACTGATAAAAGTGGCCGTCCAAGGGAAAATGGTTCTTGGTGCTTTTAGATATATCGATTGATCTGCCATTTAAACCAAATAAAAAGGATCAACAGAGTGTTCGCAACGAGTACCTTAATAATCGATTCTTCATAGCTTCTAATCGGGAATTATCAAAAATCGATCATTCATGCCTCGCCACTGTTACTAATTCTCGAGTCTTTAAGGCGCGTGAGAGAAAATGTGAATACCCATATGAGGGCGTGTACTTCGTGAATGATTCATACGTATTTTTCCAAAATTGTAGCATGGAATGCCTGAATGGAAATTTTGTGATAAAGGAAGGCGGCCATAAAGAAACCATCAGTTAAAATTTCAGAGTTACTCGTTAAAATGTCAACTTTTCAGGGTTCTATAATTAATGATTACTGTAATATTCTTTGGAACATCCCAAAAACATTGAGTCAAAATGCCAAGTCATAAGTTGAATTTATTGACGATAATATAAGAGTTTGAAAATTGCCTCCAAGGCTGGCGACCACGCCAAGGAAACGTATCTGCATTTTTCTGAAATTCGCAATACACCATTTTTTTTCTACTCAAACATGATCTCAAAGTGTCAATTTTTGGAATTATTAAGTGTTTTTGGAGCAAAGTAATATGGAAAAGTCTGTCCCGCTGAGTTTTAGTTAAAATTCATTTTATTTCTTCTGTCCCCCACATATCGATGGTGAAACTACCAAACCACGTATCTCGGTTTGCGACGTCGCAGACTTCCTGTCATACTTTATTTTTTAAATGAAAAACTACTTAACATACAGTTTTGAAAATTTCTGTGATTTTTCCTCTTTGTGCGGAAAAAATTCCGTGAAAATTTCAAGGAATGATATTGATTTGGTCTACTTCAAAAAAATAAAATGTGAGCGTAGATTTTTAAACACCGCAAACGAGATACGTGGTTTGGTAGTTTCACCGTCGATATGTGACTTACATTATATTCCTACCCAAGCAATAATGCATCACAGAGGAATAACCACATGACCAATTTAGGACCTCTTATGCTCAGGGCCGGATTAATGGGGTGGCCATATGGGCCGCGGCCCATGGCGGCAAAATGTGGGGGCGGCAAATTTTGCAATTGTTTTGAATGTAGGTATCAAAAAAAGAGAGAACAAAATCGGATTCAGAAAATAAATTACAAACGAGAAAAGGCGACAAAATCTCTCATTTCCTGAGAGTAAAAGTACAGTAATTTCTAATTTTGTCGTCTTTCGGTGATACAAGAGACAACACCTTTAATTAGTCGAGTTAAGAGAGAAACTAAACACGCAATTTGACCTGGAACGGAGCGGCGGTCGGCATAAAACGCATAGCGCCTACAAGACTGCATGAATACTTCACGCATTGCGTCAAACACACTGCGGTCAGCAGTAGTCGGCTTGAAACGCATAGCGCCTACAAGACTGCATGAATACTTCACGCATTGCGTCAAACACAGTGCGGACAGCAGTCGTCGGCTTGAAACGCATAGCGCCTACAAGACTGCATGAATACTTCACGCATTGCGCCAATACAGTGCGGTCGGCACGGCGGTGGAAGTTAAAATTTTTAACCACATTTATGTTTGTTCTTTCATAATTTTTCGTTCGTTTTTTATAAGTGGAAGGCCTTGTCCAAACAGGGATGGGTTTACGGAACTGAACTCTTGTTAGTGTTGACAGGGCTTTCACAAAAAAATGTGCCCAACACGAGTAAACGCGTCTCATACACCCTTCCCCCACCGGCACGTTCACTTGATGGTTTTTATAGATCGTATTCGACAGATCACTCAGGTGAGATTATATTGATATCGATTGGTTCAATATGTAACCACAGCCTCAAAAGTCAATTTAGAAATCTGAGGTAACGGGTCTTATGTGATCGACTTTTTATTCTCTCGAGTACCAAATGGCAATGAAAAGTGAAATTGTCAGGAATTTTCTCATTTTCAGCTTTTCTAAGTTAAATCCTAAAATGTTTGTTTGAGGTTATGTTCTATTGTTTTGAACCAAACGATACATCGAACCACTGTCGAATACGATCTATTGATGTTTCAAAACAAATGAGAAGGGGGCGGAAAAATACAGGCGGCCCATGGGCGGCAAGTAGGTAAATCCGGCCCTGCTTATGCTTATATATTGGAAATTAATTGAAATGGATTTTTGAAATCTGTAATATTGATGATACAACTGAATTCTAATCTTCTGTTTTTGACGGATTACATGAACTCAACGCAGCCGAACGAGATTTGCCTCTTCATTCAATGCCCATTCACACTGTTTTTGATGTTCCTGTGCCTTTAATGAGCCTTTCTGTCATTTAGAAGAAGTGTGAAAGAAATAGTAAGCATTTTTCGAAGAATACCTACTCATGGTTTTCTAGCGTCTTGTGGTCTCAAAGCACCAGCGTGTTAACGACCGGGCTGGGCCTAAACAGCCATTCTTGTTCCTATTGTTTTTGTTCTGGGGTTATTTTACCATCTTGCCTTATTATCGCACTTTCAATTTGGGAAGAGGAGTGAAACGTTTCTGGAAAATACCTCTCGTTGAAGTACCTACGAGCGAACTGGCGGAGCTGGCAATTTTACGAGCAACATAACGCCTTGGTTCTTATGGTGTTGCCAGATAAAATACGATTCTAAATCTAACCTGAATATTCCGTCTAGTGAGTGTAACCATTTTATTTTTCGCGTAATATCTTTACTTTACTCTCTCTTCGCGCTAGGTACATGCGCCGCTCTGACAGTGCTCTCTAGCGCTCTGCGACGCCTAACAACCGCAAATCCCTTTCCTCCCAAGCCCTTCTGAGAGCTGGCATCTCTCATCTCTTGTTCAACCTCGTGACGCCAACCTTTCTATAGGTGTCTCCTTCATCTCGTCCCAGAAGGAACCTAATTAAACATATTTTTGGTAGTTTTCCTTCCGTCACTCTGCTCAAATGACTGTACCAGAGTTGCCGTTTGGTCACGACGTCAAATGAAACGTCATTTCCAACTTCAGTGGTCTTAGACACTCTATAGTTACGGACCCTGTAGAGATTCCATGCTGATTTGAAAGATCCAGTTTTTGCTCTTAGCATATCCTGTGTCCGTTTTTTCAGCTGCCGAACTTCACTTTTATATCCATGGTCAAAGTGGGAAGCTGGTCTGCAGACTTCCTGATACACTCATTTTCATTCTTTACACTAGACAACACTAGACAACGTAATGTCTAAAACATCGATGGTATTTTGTCTCATCTGTTAGCAGAATATTCTGTATATAAATTTCAAGTCGTAAAATGTGTTCGTCTCTCTCGGAGCAAATAAAACGGAGGCAAAAATTTGAAACACGGCTGTAGAGACGCGTGGTTTCGCACTTTGGCCCTGGATATAATGTTAAAATACTTTTCACTGTAGCCTCTCAAGTTCCTCTCTTGTTCTCTGTCAAACTTCGATGATCTTACTCGGGTCAGGCAACGTAAACATTTTTTAACTCTCTGCTGGTTAGCTTACAGATGTTTGGAAACCATTAAAACTTCTTCCAATGAATGAGCAGATGGAGAAAACATTTGTGAAAAACAAGGGGAAGGTTTTTTTTGCAGAATTTCAAACTGAAGATCTCTTTTATAATAGGAGAATAAATACAGACGTACCGAGTCCAATCGACAAGACACAATCTAAGTGGCAAATTTATGCGAACTGCGTCCGCTTGTAAAAACCAGTAGCTCGCTATTTTCTCGTTATGCTCTGCGACTGCGGCGCATGAATAATTTGAATTGCAGGTCTAAACATTAGTGTCATTTAAAGTTGAGTTAGACCGGACCATCGGAATCGCTGCGATGTTATTTGCCAGATAAAAATCGAAAGGCACTTGTGGCAGTAATTGCTATAATAAATATTGAGCGAGTGTGTTTAGCGAGGAGAAGTGAACGTCTTTTGACTTCTGATTCGCTCATTCGTGCATGGCCTAGCATCTCTGCCGCTTCCAACGACAAGGTAAAGAGCGCTGAATTTCTAGATGAAAATGGCTGTCTGGTCCTGAGTGGGCACTTTTAACCGAGACTGGCCTGAATTTTAATATTTGGACTACATTTCGCAATATACTGCTGTTTCTGAATCAGTTTAGAAACAATATAAATGCCATTAGTTCAAGTTTCAATTAATGGTCAAATATAATGAATGTATTTGAATTATACAATAAGTACAGTATGGATGTAGTATGGCTTAAAACATTTTACTTTTTTGTTGTTAAAATTTCAAATTCCGATGTCTAGAAATTAGGATCAGCCAAGATTTTGATCTTTCGCGATTACAAGTCCGCACGTACTATAGACTCACCCCCTGCAAACCGTTTTTGGGTACATCTTTGTCGTTTTTTTTTTTTTTTTTTTTGCTTCAAAACCACTGCATGTATAGTAGACAAAAGAAATAACGATTTCTAGGTACAGCGAGAGAGGGGGCGATATTACTTATAAATTTTGATCGTGATAAAAATATGATCGAAATCGACATTAGAATGCGAGAAAAATGACGCGATTTTGATCTGAGCCTCCCACGCCGCGATGGATGTCCAAGCTAAAAGGTATTGTATGCAAAGAGTTGCCGGATACGATCCAGTGGCGTGGCGTGAACTGCGATGTATCGATTGTTATGCCATTTAAATCTATGGTAAAAAATCGATTAAGGTGTTCGCTATGCGAACATCCTGCTTATCGATCCTTTTCCATAGGTTTAAATGGCATAACAATCGATATATCGCAAAGCACGCCACGCCACTGATAAGATCACTCAGTTTTGACTGCTGGATCAATGGCACGGCGTGGCCTGACCTCGTCCCTCGTCACACGTGTGTGTATGGACCCCACAAGAGGCTCAAACGTTGATACCATCCCTGTAAGATGTTATCTCCCTTTAATTCGATCGAATTGTGACCAGATTCAGACGAAGCTGTAACGGCATCTATTTTAGATAACTCAACTCAATGCCCGACTAAAATTTTTCATTCATGATTCTGCAACTGGAAATGTCTACTCCTCCCGAAAATTGGGGATTAGATGAGAGAGGCAAAGAAGATGATCATTTTCACTTTTCAGATCATCGGAAAATAATAAGAAGTATACAAACCTCCGTAGAATTGTTAGCCCTTATGTAATAGGAAGTTAATGGTAACAAAGATAAGATTAATAACGGTTAAAATATAATTTCATGCAGACTTCTATTATCTATTTTCATCAAAATTAAATCGGAAAGAAATTATTTTAGAGATAATGATAATTAGATTGAATTTATAAAAATAAGGTAAAAATTGTTTATAAATTATGATATTGAAGTAGGGGATTTTTATGAGGGAAAAAAGTATGGCAGCACCACATACTGGTTGGAGACCCTCACCCCCTTCCCAGTTCAGATTGGATACGTCTGCTCATGCCGCATGAGTTCGAAAAACAAAACAAACAAACAAACAGAAACAAAATGCAGTTCAAAGTTTCCCAAAATAATAAGAGGGGAAAAAGAAAAAATAATAATTTGTAAAAATATGAGTTGCTTTGGCCGAGACGCGTTTACCTTCGAAAAATGGTCAAAACGGTGGCTATAAATTCAAAATTTTGAAAATAAGTTCATAAAATTATGTGCTCATTTTAATGAGATTCTCAAGCTAACCTTGATTCTCTTTTTTTATTATTACCGTTTCCTTCTGCAAATAATCATTTCAACCGTAGTGCAGTATCTTGGTGTTTATGTGAAGCAAAATATTACAGCTATTGCTCTGGTCGAGATTTGGTCAAGTTTGAAAGGTTTGATAATTTATTTTCCAATTTATATTTTTTTTTTTTCGATTTGAAGTGTAACAAAAGAGTGTGGCCACTTTGAAAATCATGATTCTCTACAATTAAAAAGTTTCGTATTTGTAATGCTAACTCACATCCTAATACCAATCACAACTCGCATTATCATTATCATCTCCCGCTAAAATCCCCTTCAACCAATAACGTATGCAATTGCAGCGCACATTCTCCGTGTGCGCACGATTCAAACAGAGCCGAACAGTGAATTCGAGTGCCAAAATATTATTTTCCGACATAAACTTATTGAAGACTTTCCAATTCAGTTTTTTCTCTCTTAATCCCCTTCCTCTCCATCATCATGACCCCTACAACTGGTTCTATATTTCCATACTTTATCCATATTTGAGACATCCTTTCTACGTGTATTTCATTGATTGAGCACGAATAAAAATAAAATTGCTGATTCAACAAGTTTGTAGTCAAAAAAAGTGTCGGACATGTTTCAATCTAGATTTTACAATAAAAAGTTGCTAATTTAACCACCTTCGTAGTTATATTAGGTTTCCACTATTGTAAAACGAACATTTAAAACATGTTGGACATATTTTTTAACAACTTAATCAGCAATCTATTTTTTCCGTGAGGCGGCAGTCCCGGAGAGCTTTCTCTTAAAGATCAAGATTCATTCTTTGCTCATCAATATAACGTCGATCTTCTTCAAATGGTCAACCATTTTTTTTTTATTTGATCACTCATAGTATGCGGCAAGGAGTCTCATACTTATTTCTCCTTTCTTTCTATCATAACGCAGGAAGTTGTAACTGTCTCAGTTCTTTACGCAGCGGCTTCCACATAATTTTGAATTCCTCGAGAAAATCTCTCGGGCTTATAGATTAATTGGAAGATAACACAGAACTTACAGTCAAATACATCAGCTGCGATGAAAACAATTTAAAATCCAAATCCTCAGCGCTGTTGCCAACTTGCAACAACAGATAAATAGACTTGAAGTGACTAGGTATCCCTAGCCTAGATGTCCTAAGACTTTCATGTTGACCCGATTTTCTTTTTGGGGGGAGCTATATGCAACGGATGAAGAGTGAGGGTGAGAAATCTACAGTTTCTTACCAAAAAAAAAAAAAATAAAATAAAATTAAAGAACAAATATAACATAGATAACAATAGATAACAACATAGATAACAAAAACATAGATAACATTCCAAAAACTGTGGACATTGAGGTATTTTAAATATAGGTCACTTTAACCCGACTTGGGACTTTGCGTATAGGAAAAAGAATCGGGTATCATAGGGTTTGATGAGAAAGGTTCGGTTGAATCATTAAGATAACCGAGTCTTATAAGAAATCTACCCCCCCCCCCCCTTCAAGCCTGGAATATTTTCCCCCGGAACGAAATTTTTCGTAACTTTCAGGATTTGTTTAACCTCTGAGCCCCCCCCCCCTCCCCATTAGAAATTTTTGGCCATAGACCCCCGAGAAACATTTTTGGCGTACCATTGACTGGATATCGTCAACGTCGACTGTGTTTGCTTAGAATCCCCGTGGAAAACGTTTCGCTTGACCGATGAGGCACCTCGGCCGCGCGTGCGCAATGCCCGCCCTGCTGCTCTGATTCTTATCTCGTATCACTTAAAAAAGCGAGAGCCGCCCTGGGCCGCCATAAATCGTTTTTTCGTTGAAAAATGTGTCATAACATGTTTGGACCGTGTGTTTTCGGGTGGCCGAGGCACCGAGGGCGCTGCGTTTGAATTTCGGAGTCTTGCGCCTTGGCAACGACAAATTGCCGCTTTTTATTTATGTTTATACTTTAAAACGCTGTCCTTTCGGTCTAACTGCGTTCAGCACGTTGTCATATGGGTCAGGCGCATCTGCATACGCATAATCGCTCTCGATAGGCCTAGATGGAGCCAATAGCGAATGCGCAAATCTACTCTGCCATCCCATGGAAGAACGCCATATGAGCCTACAGACATTGCCATATTTCCTTCAATAAAATTCGAATTTTTCCGGGAAAATTTGAATATTTTTCTTCAAACTTTTCAGAGAACATTGTTTGAGATTTGCTCTGAAACATCCAAACATTTCAGGTTAATATATGCAAAAGTTTCCTCTGTAATGCTTGTTTTACCCCGGAAAATTTGGCAACTGTCGAGTGTTTATAAGACCTTTTTCCTCAGCACGGGCCTGCCTTCATGCAAGCTGGGCTTGTCGATTTCCTTTGACATATTTGCAGTGGTGAATGCATAGCTGAAGTGCGCTCCAGATAGAATTGTATATAGCAAATGGGTAATTTCTATAGGATTTTAATTAAACGAGTGGTACAGAATGTAACAAAAGAATATGAACTATGCATAACTATAATCCGGGTATCGGAACTTGGCTGTTTTGAAAACGCCTTCAAATGCGGCGTGATACCTCACGGCACGCATTCCGGAGAGTTCAAATAGTTGTATCATTGCGCCTTAGAAATGCGACGGAAGATTACAATTGAAAAAGCCTTTATGCACGCTGGGCTTGTCGATTTCCTCTGAAATATTTGCAGTTGTGAATGCAGAGCTGAAGTGCGCTTCAGCTAGAATTGTATTTAGCAAATAGGTGGTTTTTATAGGAGGATTATAATTAAACAAGTGGATAGAAATGGAAACAAAATAATATGAACTATGCAAAACGATTATTCCGAGAACGTAACATGGCTGATTTGAAAACGCCTTTAAAACGGGCGTGATACCTCACGCATTCCGGAGGGTTCAAATAGTTGTATCATTGCGCCTTAGAAATGCGACGGAAGATTTAAATGGAGATAGCCTCCATGCACGCTGGGCTTGACGATTTCCTCTGAAATTTTTGCAGTGGTGAATGCAAAGCTGAAGTGCGCTTCAGCTAGAATTGTATTAAGCAAACGGGTGGTTTTTATAGGAGGATTATAATTAAATAAGTGGTTAGAAATGGAAACACAATTATATGAACTATGCAAAACGATTATTCCGATAACGGAACTTGGCTGTTTTGAAAACGCCTTTAAAACGGGCGTGATACCTCACGCATTCCGGAGGGTTCAAATAGTTGTATCATTGCGCCGTAAGAATGTGACGGAAGATTTAAATGGAGATAGCCTCCATGCAAGCTGGTCTTGTCGATTTCCTCTGAAATTTTTGCAGTGCTGAATGCACCAAGATCCATCCATATAGGTCAGTCATTCCCGAAACCCAAATGAGAATCTTCTGCGCATGACGTCAGCATTACTGCCGCGAAAACCAGAAATGTCGGAAACAATGCTTTTCTTATGGGAGAGAACAAATTTTTCTTAATGAATCATTTAAATTTCTTACTTTTAAATTCTTTGAAGCTTTCTGAGTGTCGAAAGGAACGTTTAGAAATTAGCGTCAAGGGTTTCAATTCAGCTGAATTTGCGTTTTTATATTTTTAAATGATTTTTGAAGTCAGCGATGTAACAAGCCATCTAGTGGTATAGATTCGCGTGTAAAAATGGCTGATGCAGAGTAAACTGTAAAAATGAAAGAACACAAATTCGGCAAAATCGAAACCCTGAATGCTAATGTCTAAACGTTCTTTTCGACACACAGAAAGTTTCAAAGGATTTAAAAGTAAGAAATTTAAATGATTCATTAAGAAAAATTTGCTCTCTCCCATAAGAAAAGCATTGTTTCCGACTTTTCTGGTTTTCGCGGCAGTAATGCTGACGTCACGAGCCAATGGAAAGGGGCTTATACCCCGAGCGGGGAAATCTGCGCAATGACTGACATATATGGATGAATCTTCGAATGCACAGCTGAAGTGCCCTTCAGCTAGAATTGCATTTAGCAAATGGGTGGTTTTTCTACGAGGATTAAAAATAACGAGTGGTACGGAATATAACAAAAGAATATGAACTATGCGTAACGATAATCCGATAACGTAACTTGGCTGTTTTGAAAGCGCCTTCAAATGCGGCGTGATACCTCATACATTCCGGAGAGTTCAAATAGTTGTATCATTGCGCCGTATGAATGTGACGGAAGATTTAAATGGAAATAGCCTTCATGCAGGCTCGCCACATCCCATCTCGGGCCCTGGTACCAGTTTTAAGGTCCGGGCGCCAAGCACGGAGGGGGGGGAGTCCGAGGGGCATCCCCCGAGAAATTTTAGAATTTATACGACTAATCAGACGCATTTTGAAGCTTCCATAAAGAACTTTTCCATCAATTTCTGCGGAATAATCATGTTTTTTTTTTCTACTTTCAGCACAACATACTTGCGAATTGTTGCATTCAAAACATCTGGAAAATTTTTAATTTTTTTTTTTTTTTTGGGGGGGGGGGCATATGATACTATTTTCAGTTCTAAGAGGGCCAGGCCCCCCTGGACTCCCCCTTCGTTTGTCTATGGCAAGGGAGTTGAGCCATGAGCCATTGAAGTCGAGGATGCCCAGACTGGAGACTCTTAGCATCTGACGACGGAAGAAAATGAAACGCAGTTACTAAAAATATCCCTCTGTACTGAAAATCTTGAAAATAGATAGAAATTTTCCAAGAAGTATACTTCTTTGAAAATTTAAGAAGAATTCTACAGTGCCCCAGAGTGTTTCTGAAAATCTATTCACCTTTTGCGAAATGTTTAGGGTAAATTTTTCACTTTTTCTTACGAAACAAGGGTTGCATGTGAATTCGTAGTGGTTTTTCACGGGTAACACGGGCCCCGGTACCAGGGACCCAGTATCCCCCCTTGTGGCGGGCCTGAGGAGGGGTTGTAAAAACAAATTCCCCGGCCCTCGATTTTTTCACTTTTTTTTTCTCTCTTCGATGCGTCTGATTCTTATTTTTTCAAGATGTATTTGTAGACCCGTATCTGAAGCTCGTATGCACTGGCCCCATTAAACCCGGTAGCCACGTGTTTTTAGCAAGCCTCGGGTCGATTTGACCTGAGTTTGGCATCGAAGGGTTAAACTGCCAACCATGACGAATTGTGGATAGTTTTCCCAAATTGTGTGACCAGTGTGTAATTTTAAAAGTCAAATGAATTTAAAAAAAAAAAAAAAAATACACGATATACGAGTTTCTCCGCCAGGGAGCTCTCCCGCAAGACATCGTTTACCACCCGCCTGCGTCGGGGGTGCCGCGGCATGCTGCCAGCGCGAAACGTGCACTGACGCCTCGTCTACAAACCTAAAGGGCTACTTCACGCATTGCGCAATGCTTGAAGTATCCCCTTAGGTTTATAGGCGTCGCCTGCGCGTTGCGCAATGCTTGAAGTATCCCCTTAGGTTTGTAGGCGTCAGTGTGCGTTTTGAGCTGGCAGCGCCAGCGGCAGCATGCCATTAACTTAGCCCACAACTAATAGGTCAGGGTGTTAAAATGTAGGCAATTTGACATCAAATTCGAAATGAGCGACTCAAGAAAACTTCATTCACGAAACTTTCGTGATCTTTCAGTCATAATCACACGCTGAATGTGGGAGCTGAATGTGGCTTGAATGTGGAAGTCATCGGCCCGATGCCTCACGCGCAAAATTCAGCAACGATTTTCAGCAACCATCGGACCAATTTTGAATTTGTCTGAACTATTCGAGTAGATTTGATACACATCTGGATGAAAATAACTCGAATTTGCTAAATTTCAGCCGTTGGGCGATGATTGTTGACTTTCACATTCAGCTGCTAAATTCAGCGTCTGATTGCGGCATTAATCGGACAGCACGTACTACGTAATCGTTTTGAACTGCGCGCCAAAACCGCGACTGAGAAGCTCTTTGCATAACCAGAAGGCTTCTACTTCAAACCATGCTTAGGAGGTTTCTGTTTGTGCGAGAGTTCTCCTATATAGGTAGTTTTATCTGTCAAGTTATGTGATGACGGTACGTGATTACAAGCTTTATCAAATTAAGCAAATCTTTCTCGTTATCAGTGTGGTTTTATTTGCTATCGTAGAAGAATTTCAGCCCACGATCATTCGAGCCGTTTATTTATTTATCTTCCGAAATGACATCCTTCTTTGGTGTGGGCATCAGTCCATTTTCCACTCCCGTTGGACAGCGAATAGGTTTGTCATTTTCATGTTTTGCTGTTTCATTAGAGCAGAGCAATGTTATGTAAGAGTCTCTAGAAGTCTTCACAATTTCGTCTTCTCAGCAATTGATTTTTACTTCACTTCTTCTTCTTACCAATCTGCACTGTATTTCATGGAACTTTTTCCCATATTGCTGCCCACCAGTCATGTTTTTGTTAGACATATAAACCATTGACTGTTTGCAAGACGAAAGTATCATAATAGGAACTATTTTGAGAGCTTCTGGGTTTTTTTTGTTTACATAATATCTGTCGGAGTCCTCCTAAGTTTTTCACTCCGATACCACACAGTTGCTTCTCTGATAAATGCACATATGAATGCACTGTCACTAAGTGAAAGCTTCAACTCCATTCCAAACCTTTCGAAAACAGTGTTTGGGACTTAAGTACTACTTGAATCTGTCGTTGAAATCTCTGTGTTCACGCTCTAATAACTCACAAGCCAATTCCAGTAAAGATTTTATACTAAGGACAATCCTAATCCAGTTGCTCTATATCAATGCTCTCAATGGATGGTGGTTTGTTGTTGCCACTATTATTTATTCATTCATTCAATACTTTCAACTCCTCTGACCTTTCACACAGTAAAGTTAATTAGAATTTAAGTTACTTACTGTTTCCCTATTCGGCCTATTTGTAAATTTGAATGAGAACCAAGGTGTTGTATTGAATATTTATTAATCACTGAGGCACCTTTCGGCTTACGCCATCTGCGGAGTACATATTCATCGGAACATAAATATATCACAGTTACTTTACACTAGTTGTCACAAGCTTAACAATATATACATCATGGATATCATACAAGAAAGTCAAATAGTTCAGAGCGTTACTCCTGATTAAAATCAGGAGTAACGTTTGGAATACATGGCATAGATGCTACCTCAATATGCATATATCGATTTTTTTGCATTGGTAGCATTGTAAGAGGTTATGCCAATGTTGTTGTTTGGATCCAAATCGATATAATGGAAAATCCCTATGTGATGTTGCCACTAATAGCATCTATTGTGCTGGAATGCCCAACATTTCTTCCCAATGCTCAATAGTCTCCTGAGGTTCATAAGACCGTGGAGTTGCATTTTATAAACAGAAAAACTGAATTCCACAGCATAATTTGACCTCCAATACGCAGCTATGCTATACCTCATTTAGTTTTTTATGTAGATGTTTGACTATCAAATGAAAGTTGGCTTGTGTAGGTATTAATCATTTCCCAAGATGATCTGCCTATTTATAGACGAATGCATTAGATGCCTTCGTAATATGAAACATACCCAACAGGTTAGGTACTGCCCAAAGTAAAATTACAAGAACATTGTGAAAATTTTGCTGCAGCTTTAATCTACTAAGTTAGTCCTAAGTTCTTGTTTTTTCTTGGTTGTAGAGAGAGCTACCGATGCAGCATTGCCAGATGTAGACTGGTCTCTTAACTTGGAAATCTGTGATTTGATTAATGAGAGAGAGGATGGACCAAAAGATGCGATCAAAGCTATACGGAAACGACTCGTACAGAATGCGGGCAAGAATCATACAGTAGTCAAATACACACTAATCGTAAGTATTGTTTATCTTCCTGCTTGCGTTTTTTCCAGATTCACCACATTTCTTTTTCTCTTTTTGCCATGGTGGACTCAATACTCTGGAGTGACAAATTTTATGAGAAAATGTACCCATCAATTATTTCCTTTTCTTCTTAACTGTGCGTACATCTTTATGCCACTCATAGCTGTACAAAAACAAATTCTTTGCCTGATTAGTTCAAGTCAATTAGGCAGGTCTTTCTTGTGATAGTAATTGCTAAAAGTTTTATCAAACTATATTCTGTTGTTTCAGAGAATCAGCATCAAACTAAAATTTAACGTAGTTTATGCAGTCACCATTCATTTTAAGCCCAGTTGAAGTTGCTTACTAAACTAAAATTTTTTAGACGTTAATTTGATAAGATAAAGTGCCAACACCTGTCTCACTTTCAAAAACAGATATTTATGCTGAAAATTATGCGAATATGCCATGAGAACCTAATTTAGTTGTAGTTGAAGAGGAAGGAGAGTTAAATCAAAGGAATTATTGTCCTCCCTTCCCTTAATTTTTTCCACTGTTAAATTTGTCACAGTAACCATTGTGACATAGAAGTGAATAATGAGTGTTTTCACCAATCAAATGGAGGTGTACTTTTATACTCAGCACGTAAAATCTTATCATTTTGAATGTTGTTCCCAGGTTTTGGAAACATGCGTGAAAAATTGCGGCAAGCGATTTCATGTGCTAGTCTGTAACAAAGAGTTTGTTCAAGAGCTGGTGAAGTTGATAGGTAAGATTTCAAAAATTTAACTGATGGTACAATCAGAAACCATTCCTATTAATTGCAGTCCCAAAGATTTTAAGTACCTACTTTTATTTTATATCTCAACAGAAATCTCTCCACCAACAGTCTCATATAGATTTTTCAAGAATAATTCTACTTATGAAAAAAGGAAGGTATCTCAAAGTTTCTCAAAATGAGACCCAAAGATATTTCCCAAGATTTCCCATAAACAAAAACAAACAAGAGAGTCTGCGATGTCCTAGATGAGTCAGTTTCTGGTAGAAGGGAGGCGTTCAGCCCTTTTAAAAAAAAAAATTTCTTGCGTTTTTGGCCTTCTGAAGGATGTTCACAAATTAATTGAGAATTTATATACCTGTATGTATAGCTTGAAAAAAGCAGAGCAGTACCTCTAAATTTTTTCCGTATCTGAAAGTTATATCTCCATACTCTACTTGTGACAAAACTTTCAAAACGCACCTCAAACTTACGTTATTTACTAAATAATATCTTGGCTTTCTTTCATTTTCATGCAAAAGGGTATAAGTCAAAGATTTCTAATTAACAGGAAAGGGTACTAAAAAATTTTCCACCAATAAAATTACCTCAGAATTTTCAAACAGATGCTGACCTCTCCTGCAAACACTCAAGAAAATTTTTGGTGCTTGACAAGAAAAGTCAATTGTCAGTCATTTGTCTTTTTTGTAAAATTTTGTTGTGTAGTCTTAAGCCCTTCTACCAAACCAATAACCAATTCTAATGAAAACTAAATTTCCTAAAATACCAAAGGAAGAAGTCACAAAAAATTAGCTCCACCTATTTATTTGTCTCAGCTGATACAGTTATCTAAAAGATAAGGACTATTGTGTAGCAAATTGTTGTCCCTTGAGAGCTGATAAAGACTCTGAATCACACTGCTGTTTTAATTTGTTTATATCTTATTTCTTTCCATCTTTCGCAACTCACCTGATTCAAGTACTAACTGTAAATATTTTATTGTTAGCTATATGATGAGGGAATAAAGTAACTGTTTTTTCGTAACTTAATTTTCCAAACCAATTTTAAAAAGTCTCATGCCTACATTACATGTAATATCGTACCTTGCCTAATATCTACCTCACTAAACATCAGCAGGAATGTTTTCTCTCATTTGGCTCCTCCAGCTGTAAGGAGGAAGCTTAAATTTTCTTTAAATGATTTTTCCCTTCTATCAGTTCTTTGTAAATAATTAAGCTAATTAATTTGATCAAATTGAATGTAATACACTTGCGCTAAATTTTGCATTTCTGACCCCCTCTCTCGCTTGTAACGCTTTTGCGATGTAGGTCCTCATCCTTCATTGCATAAAAACAAAATGGCGCAATGTGCTCCTCGACCTTCTGTCCATTCTATAGCACATATTTTATGAACGGCCCTTTACTCAATAGCGCAGTCTTTATGGGGGTATTTATTGAGTAAAGAGCTCAATAATTAACTGGTTTAAAATCCTGTCTTAAAATTCAACTTTTCTCTTCCTCCTTCTATAGGACCAAAGAATGATCCTCCGACTGAAATTCAAGACAAAGTTTTAAGCATGATTCAGAGTTGGACGGATGCCTTCAAAAACCAACCTGAAATGTCAGGCGTAGTCCAAGTTTACACGGAACTCAAGACCAAAGGCATTGAATTCCCAATGACTGATCTCGATACAATGGCTCCCATTTTAACCCCTCATAAGGTATGTATTCTTTTCATGATACACCAATTAGTTTGAATTAACAGTTATGCAATGAAAAGCACTTGAAGGTGTCCGAGGTATTACTTGCTATTCAGTCTTCAAAATGAAGCGTTAGAAATGAGTATCCTGACAATGGGGCTCGAAAAAATTCTAGAAAATAAAGTTTGTAAGCAAGGTTCTAGCTTCAGTGACAGGCAAATGCACCTGAATGTAAGAGGTGCAAACTAAAGAATATGCTTTTAAAATTAGTGCAACCCTAACCACAATCGAGTCCTTGTTCCTTGCACTATTTTATAGTTCATGAAAATTAAACTTGTCATTAAACAACCTCTAAAATGTAGGAGTGGAATTCAGACGCTGTGCAGAGTGTATGTCTGATTTTATCTTCTATCAGTGTTCATCTTTAACCATAATCCTCTGAATTTTTGCATAGTATTCAATGCTTTGTAGTGAAGGCGGACTGGGCAAGACATATAAACTGGCCACACATTTTGCACATTCTTGCTAACCATGGAAGAAATTGAGCAGATCAAGCGGGATCGTTGACGTGTCTGGTTTCGTGATTCCCGCGCCCCCCAGGATCCCGGAATGCGGACCTTGAGTCCGCGCATCCGGCCCTGGTGGTTGGCGGGGGCTGAAAGCGGGCCGGACCGGAGGAGCAAGTCAAAGTTGACTAGTGCTTCGGATGGGGTTGGCCGGCCGCGTCGCTCGCTACTCGTAGGGAGGGGCGCTGCGAAGTCTGAGTCCCATGGGTGCAGTGGGTAGGACTCGGAGCGCCGGCGTAACACAGGACTCCTTGGAGTCCTGGCCGGGTGCCACCTGGAATCCCCCACACATCCACGGGAGGTAACCTTTCCGCTTCAGAGGCTCCAGTGCTGACGGACCCCTCGGGGTACGGATTCCCATCCTCAGAGCTGCTGGGAGGTTTAAATCCCTCCTGGCGGGGGTTAGGTACTCCGGAGGCAACGGGGTGCTCCTATGAGGGTGGGGTCCGGCTGGACACTGCTGCGGGGGGCCCTCTCGCCTGACGAGGTAATGGCCGTAGGCTGACCGTTGGGTGGGAATTAAACTCGGACAAAAGGGGATGCGTAGTGCGGATGCATCTCAAGGGGAGTGTCGTTAGTGTTTGGCGGGCCTACTGTCATAGGCCAAACCCACATAACCATTCACACTCCCGGACCGAGGTCCCCGGACAGCGATGCCCGGGGACGTTCCACTCGGACCGGGCCGCGATTGGTATCTGGTACCTGGGAGTGGGCCTGGAAAACCCCCCCGGGGCTCGCCGGATCTGGGGGCACTTCGGTTCCCCCTCAATCCAGTGCGGGAGAAAGCAGATTTTCACTTCCGTTTAAACAAAAAAAAAAAAAAAAAACAAAAAAAAAAAACCACAATCGAGTCCTTGTTCCTTGCACTATTTTATAGTTCATGAAAATTAAACTTGTCATTAAACAACCTCTAAAATGTAGGAGTGGAATTCAGACGCTGTGCAGAGTGTATGTCTGATTTTATCTTCTATCAGTGTTCATCTTTAACCATAATCCTCTGAATTTTTGCATAGTATTCAATGCTTTGTAGTGAAGGCGGACTGGGCAAGACATATAAACTGGCCACACATTTTGCACATTCTTGCTAACCATGGAAGAAATTGAGAGATAAAATACAACCTTTGCTTAAATTATGGATAAGATCAGTTCAGTTTTTCAAGAAGAAAAATAAACTCTTTGAGTTTTTAACATTTTCGGAAGAGGACGTATTGGACTTGGAAATAGATAACTTTTTGTTCATAAATCTAATGAGATGGGGTTCTATCACTTCGGTTCAAATTCAACTTCTTGTTAAGTAAATCAAAACTTTTAACATTATTTTTGGGGAATTTTGGGTCTGTATGATACATTCTATGGTCTAAATGATATTTTCGGATGCGCTAAAAAATTTTGAGATTTTGTAAAAGTCTCAACCTGACTTCAACCAGAGGATAAATCCATAACAAGAGGAGAAAGAATAAGGCTTAAGATGTCAAATTAGAGATATTCAGCAGAATTGCGTGTGTTTACATGTGTTTTTCAGAGCGTTGACAGTGATATCCCAGTGGGAGTTGTTGCCACTGAAACGCCAAAAAGAGGTTCGGCACACCAGCATGTCTCCGCTGCACCAGGTTCTCACATGCTGACTCCCGAGCAGATGGTAAAATTACAATCAGAGCTTGATTTAGTCAACGGAAATATGACAGTCCTTAATGAGATGCTTACCGAACTCACCCCTGGCAAAGAGCATCCCAGCGATATCCAGTTACTTGAGGTAAGATTTCAACCCATTGATCTATGAGTTACTTTGACCCTGCCGCACCTAGAATCATAATCTAATATGGAAAAATCAGTGGTTTGGAACAATTTATCAATTGAAGCTACAAAATAACCTACTAATAACCCCTGAGTCATTTTCGGTGGTTGAAAGTCGGTACACTTGGCAATCATTCTAGGTTTCTTAAGGAAGCCAGGAGAAAATTCTGTTACAGTCGTTTCATATTGTTGATTTAACGCTATCGAAATCGCAAAATCAAATGGAATCAGTAAATCAAAGGTTGTTATATGTTCAACCATACAATAATACAAAAATATTGCAGCATAGTAATGAATTACTGTACAAAATAAGTTTAAGCTTGGTCATCTCACTTGCTTAAATATTGTCAAGAATACGATCTATCATAAGATTATTGATGTATCGTGTACGTAAATGCAAGGTTGACTGACAGCGCTTTAAGTTAACGGGTTAATTTAGCACACTCTTGCCTCAATTTATCTGTGGTTTTTTGCCAAAACTGGGTCAACATTTTGGGAAGGTGGATTTTCATTCTGGAATACTGACATTTTTCTCTTTTTATTTGGTAGCATAAAGCTTCCTCCTTTCAGACTTGTAGTCTTTTTTTGCGAGTGTCTTCTTTTAAGGGCCTCTATACACTTAATTTGTCTAATATGCAAATTAAAAATGCACAAATATGGTTGAAAGTTCTTATATGTATGTGTTCTTTATATTTTGAAGGAGCTGTACGGAACATGCCGAGCAATGCAGGAACGTCTAGCTGAATTAATAAGCCGATTAGCAAATGATGAATTGACTGCTGAGCTTTTGAGGATCAATGATCTTCTCAACAATCTGTTCCTTAGGTAAGCACTCAGCTTTGTTAGTCCGTAAGGGAAATTGTACTGAAAGGTTTTACAACCAATCTCAATGTTTCAGGTATTTTATTAAATCGTCATTTATAAGTATATACTCTTGACCGATTTCACTTTTCTTTGAAGAACAACTTCCTTGTACCACCAGAAAAAGTCACTGCAAAAGTAAGAGGAAAAATGTAAGTTGAAGTCATGTTGGAAGGTCAGGGAATTTGGCACCTTTTGAGCGAGGGAAAAGCATTAATAGTTAAGAAAAAAAATCGGGGAATTTGAAAATGAAGGAATGAAGAAAATCCTCACATATGCACTTTGTATTGAGCTCGCTCATAAGCAATACTCCTCATATTCTACCATATTTGTTTTGTTCGCAGGTACAATAGATTTGTGAGTAACCGTGAAGGCGTTCGTGGCGAAGGAGAAGGTGCTAAATCCAAAGTAAAAGATGAACCCGATGCTCTTATTGACTTGAGTGATGAAGCCACTAGTGGAAGTTCCAATATTAATGCGCAAATGGCAGCTATGAGTAAGTGAAAGCTGTCTGTTCTGAAGTCTCTTTAACATATTCAAAGTTTATTGACCTGTTCAGACTTGGCCCTGGCCAATGTCTGCTTGCTGAGTCTCACAGCTCCTAGACTTTTTTGCACCGAAAATTGCTCCAAAATAAAAACAAGTGTGATTTGCCCATTGAAGTTGATGTCATTGTGCAAGAGAACGATTTCAGTAGTCTAATTGTAAGCTGGATCTAATTGTCAGAATTGTTTTTTTTTTTTTTTTTTTTTTTTAAGAAAAGACTCTTTACAATCTCCAATCATAAGTTTTGCATGGTTTAGATTTTGTTTTCTCCTTCAGCATACATGGTTTATACGAAAAATGATACAAAATTTCTATAATAATAGTTTTAAGCCTTGAACGCGGCTGATTAAAACCTTCAATAGGTTTTTCTCAAACCTCAAAGAGTAAAGACATCCATTCAGTGACTTTTTTAAATGTTTTTGGTGCCAAAATGTTGAGAGACTTCTCTTGAGATAGTGGTGCCAATACCTCATTATGCATTACGTTTTTCTTCGTTAGAGTTCCTCTTTTTTTTATGGATGGTCCCAAAATTTGTGTGTGGTATATGAGAGACTGTAATACATAAAATATGTAATGTAATGTAAAAAAAATAAATAATGTATGTATGTACATCTTTTGTTGCAACAATCATTCTTTTGCTGTACGTCTGATTCATTCTTTTATTATACTTACTCATGTTTATTGTTTCTATTCTTAAGTATTTTTCATTTTATTTTATGTGATCTATTTCAGCACTGAGTGGTGCCACTGCTATAAAGTCGCAACTATCATCAGTACCTGGTATCCCTGCGAAAATCCATCAAAACTCCAACGTAGAAGAGGACTCAGCTTTTGACATGTTTGCCCAGTCAAGAAATAAAACTTACGAGTCGTCCAAAGTTGAGTAAGTATCCAGACAAATTTTTTGATATCAAATAAAGGAAAAACCTTGGAAGCGGAGAGGTTTTTTTCCAATCTAGAAAATCCAGGCAACGTTGCAAAAACATAGTTAAATTTTGTTTGTTTGATTGAGCTGGAATGGACCTGAAATAGATTTAAAAAGAAAAGAGTTGAGTAAATGTAATGTGAAGACTCAGGATTTACAGGATGGACAGGATTTTATCATGACAATGCCTCACCATACAGTGCCTGAATAAGCACTCTTTGAATCAAATCAGCTCAAGATGAAACGCTAGATTTACTCTCCAAAATATGTGTGTATATTTAAGTAAGAAAGAGAAAGAGAGTCAGTGAATTTATCTTGAAAGGCACAATGGCTATTCAATTTTTGCGGGGTATTTATGTGAGTGTGTGACGCTGAAAGTGATCAAAATTTTGTTAGATTGGCGTCTTTGGTATGGATGATAGTCTGTTCTGTATTGGACACAGAAAGGAGCCCAGAGTCTTTTACATTCCTTTTTTTTTTTTTCCAGTGGGAGCTCATATGAAGCCAATTTAAAACCAGATCAGGTGGCCAGTGGGTTAGGAGCGTTTGCGCAAAATAGATCTCAGCCAGCAATAGCTGCGGTAAGTTGCCCATGTACCTTCTTAAATCCCTGATTTGTACTTTTCTACAAGTTCTTTTATTGTTTCTAAAATTCTCACCTATTGTAGCTCTTATGTCTAGTTCTGGAGTTATTATCTAGATCAACCAACACTTTTAGTTTCATTTCATCACATACGAAGTAGGATATACAATCTGAAAAAAGGGACAAATTGTGAACAGTGGTTCTAAAGCCCTCGTCCCTCGATCAAATGAACCCATTAAATACTCATCAATCGCAAGATGGTGACCGGTTTTCGCCCAAGTCCGCTATCAAATGTTAGCAGGCCGTCAAATGTTGATGAACCCGCCATCTTGCATTTGATGAGTTCATTTGATTGTGGGACGAGGGCTTAAGATTGTTATGTTTAAAATTGTTTCCCGCAAGAATTGATAGAGTTCCTAAACAATAGTCTCATACTGCCATGGAATGGAAGAACGCTGTGCGAGCTTTCGAGAGCTACCAAATTTCCTCTGATAAAACGTTTATTTTTAAGGAAAGTTATGAATAGTTTTTCTCGAAATTTTCAGATAATTTAAATTTGATCGAGAATAAAATTCGAAGAACAATTTTCTCAGATTTCCTAAAAATTCATGTTTTCAAAGAAAGGTCAGCAACATCTGAAGGCTGATACAACGTTCTTCTTCCCTAACACGGCAGTATATCAGAGGTGCAAGCTAAGATCAAAATTCAACTGCAGCCATTATCTTTTGAATTTTCTCCTAAAATCTTTATGATTAATAAATTTACAAAATTTAGATCTTTGCAGCAAGACCTTTATTATGTAGCATGTGAAAAAAAGAGAGTCGGTAAAGTAGCATTATGTCGCAATGCTTTGAGAGCTGTCTCTACCTTCACACTCGTTGGATGGTGGACTCTAAGCAGTGTTTCTTAAGTTTTTAAAGCAACTTGGGGCTTTTCATTGGTACCTATGTCACCCAAACGTTACCTCACAGTCCTTTCATAGTCCTCCACATTCATTATTATGCAGCAGCGTTTTCCATTGTATGTGTGACTCTAGTTGTAATTTTAACTGCAGTTACTGTAGAAATTACACATGTTAGGAAAAGCTTAAAGCAGAGTCCATGCACCAGTCTAGTACTAAAGAACATCCTCACCATGCTATTGATTGAATACATTCCAACTCGTGTTCCTTCTAATCAGTATTCCAACTTTATCATGTGTAAAATATGCCTAAAAGTAATGAGTGTTGTCTAGAAGTGGTATCTTAAAACTTGATCTTGTATCTTTGCTGCGCAGGAGTGCAAACAGTTTTGAAATGTTGACAGTTTCTTCCAATCCAGCATCTCTGCTTAATGACAAAATTTGTGATTAGTCTCTCTTTTTAAATGTGAGAACTTTTGAATTATCAGAACCTCTTTTTAGAGGTTACAATTGTGTCTTACATCTCAAGTTTGCCGCAATCCTTGGATTGCAAGATGGGGCATTTTTGTGCCCTGCTGCTGCATTTTTCTTCTTGCAAACTTTATACTAGGAGTCTAGTTCCCATTCTTTATGGCTCCTAAAAATCGTATGTGGCACCTAAACTGAAGCTTGCTTTACAAGAGTGCCCTAAAAATTTTCTGGTAAAGTTTTAACTCAAACTCCAATGCTGAGCAGAATTGAATGCATCTGTGACAAATTATATTTTTATTTCTTTGTCATTGATACCTTAATGTGCCTTGAACTGGGCTTGGTTGCTTTTTTTTGTTTCTGTTCTTTATGTTAATAATATGTCTGTGTTTTCAATGGGAATTTATTGATGCTGTCCAGGATCCGATCATTGGGGTAGGTGACATTTGCATCCAATGAATGCTGTGCACGATTTTGTTTCTAATGCTGCTCCCTTCCCTGCCTTTTTTCTGACAATTAAATAATCAACAACTTTAATTTTTTGCGCATAAACCACTTCACCCGTAATCATGAATGTAATTGCTAAGTATAAAATAGATGCAATAAATAAAATTACATAACAGCTTTTACCTAATTTTAGGAACTAATCAGTGAAACGCAGTTTGAGGAGGCAATAGTTCTTACCTGAGGTATTCTATGGTAGGGATGGAAAATAAAACCGAACATACCTTAGAAAAACTATTTGATTTTTTGTGTGAAATTATTTGTAAACCACATCTTGTCAGAAAATCCAATGGAATTTGTGGAAAGTGGGTTGCAGTTGCCATATAAGATAGAGAGGGGTCCAAAAATAAAGAAAGTGCTGTTCGCAATATTTGAGCAGCTCTCTGGTTGTTAGGTGTACATATAAAGAGGTTTCTGACAACACCACCTCTAAGGAGTCATCCCTAAATTTGATAACGCTCCAAGGAGTAGGAGAGGGGGCCTTTTTCAGTATCTTCAGTGTTCAGAAGTTGGGGGAGGGAGGGGGAGGGGTTACGAATGAAAGTGTTTCACAGCAAGTCTAAATAAGCGATTTTAACTGGATTTTCAAAGTGTCTTGATGTCGGTCCCAAAAGTTTTCATCATCAATCCCGAAATAAATCTCTTAGTGGAAATAAGGATGAAATTTACCCTTCTTGAATATGGAAGTTAGGTTGCCCCTGGGCAAGGAGAAATGCAAACTGCAGAATGCTGTAGTGAGACAATACAGAAATACAAGCAGCACAGTGTGTATGGTGGTTGTATTATTGGAAAGAGAAAGTCTGGTTTGGGTCAAAGTCACACAATTTTTAGGGGAGGTTTGGTTAAGTGGTTGTCAAAAACCGCAAATTTAGGGGTATGTTAGTCGAAGATGATCCTTGACCCTACAACATGCATGGTTTTTTTCTTGCATTTTTTTTATCAGAAAGTCTGATGAAAAAGGAAAGAATGCCCATGGGTCAGTTTCACACCAGAGACGCAGTAAAATTACCCAAAAATCACATTGGGTACTTTAAAAAGTCTGACATCCACTCTTTAGTGCGCAGTTTACATGTTTTTCCTGATTCTCCGCATCTGCAACCATTTTTCTCCAGTTGCCATCGACCAGATTTGCCTAGAAATGGATGTATGAGAACCTAACATAAGTAAATTACCAACCTTAAAAAACTTTTTGTGTTTGTTTCTTCCTTATTTCTTTGTTCTGCAAGAACCAAAGCCATAAAGCATGTAAAGGAAGTTCGTAACAGTTCGCAAGCTCTCTTGTCTATTTAGGCTAGATTTTCTTGCGATTCTGTCTGGGTAACCCTGATTGTGAGCTTTAGAAAAACTGCCCGCAGTTGTGGAAAATCTGAAAAAGCTTGTCACCAACCAGACAGGCTGTGCTCAGAAGAAGTGAATTTTAGACTTTTTTTATCGTGATTTTTTGCGCAATTTTACCTTCAGAAGGTCAATTTACTTGACTGTATTTCTTGTGTGCATCAGACCCATTTTACACTACATAGGGAAAAAACCTCCAACTGGAGGCGATAACTGACCAGTAGTAGAAATCATAGCCATGTAACCTATTCTCTTTTCTCTCGGAGTGTATATTTGACATTTTTCAAATTTTCTCTCATTACTTGAATGGCATCAATGACAACGGAGTGCTTTGCTGATTTTGTGTGTGCCATCTTACAAAAGTGTACCTATATAACAGCTTGTTTGCGTTCGAAAATTTAGACCTCACTCAATGCAAATGGTTGCCACTTCAGGAACAGAAGTTCTGTTTCTGTTTGAAGTTTGTTTGTCTTGAGCCAAATATCCTGCAATTTTTACTTCTCTCAAATTTTGATTAGTATTTTAACTTCTATTATGCAATTAAATATTTTAAAATATTTGCATGAATGTTCCGATGTAGTTACATCTAAAACCGTAGTGATTTAATGCTAGATTTGAGGTTCACTTTGAATTATTTTGCATTATTCATGAATCGTTCATTATGTTAAATGTATGAACAGTAATGTAACACTCCAAAAGTTGACTTCATGATTAATGAATATGAGTCTATATCACAGTTAACGTAGAGTGATTCAAAACACTTATGAATAATCTAACTTTTTCCACCTTTAAGCCCTTAAGGCTGCAGCCCAATAACCCTTTATTTCTTCTTTTTTTTCTATCTCTTCTAAACTCTGATCATTTGCACTCATTTTAACTACACTTCCACCTGCAACAAGTCCTGCAAAATAACGGCAATCTACCTTTGATAATTAATGCAATATGGAAATTCACAAATTATAGTTATTAGAAGTTTGTTAGTAATACTCTTTGCTAATTCAGTCTTGGTACATCTGAGTGTTGGAATCAGTATTTTACTGCCCGAAAAAAAAAAGTGTAGTAACTCAAGAAACTGATTTTCTACTGCCCGCTGAGTTTTTGAATCTTGAAAAATTTGGAGCAAGTAATTCTTCTATAGGTAAATACTTTTAACATCTTTTGCCCAAGTAACAAAAAATTAATCACATAGCAAATGTTAATACTCATAAAATGTTCAAGTTTTTCAACTCAATTTTCCCGTAACAGTAAACTTTTATCATTGTAATTATTTTAAACATTTTTGGGCAGATTTGGATGCCTAGCTACATAAAATATTGCCTAATTTACTGTCATGTTTAATTTTTTTGTCTGAAAAGCCATTACATATTTTGACTTAAAATTTTGTGAGCACATTCTTTATGAACCAGGGTAAATTCACAAGAAGTTCAAAGAGGTTATATAGTTCAGTTCTCTATTAAACAAATAAAAAATTCTGCAACATGTAGTGCAGTTGAGTTGATTTTTGTTAAATCTGTCCATTTCATCAAAGTTCAAATTATTGCATTTAAACTTTTCAATTTTTGCTAGTAGTAAGCCCCTCTCTGCAGTAATTCAATTTCTTGGGTCAAGTTTGTTTGAAGAATGTTCAGGTGAATTTCCGTGTTTTAAATTCTCAGTCAGCAATCTTTTCAGCCAAAATAAGCACTCAAAAAAACCGCGGTAGTTTATAATGCAATGATATTTTGTATTATTAGACTACAATATGGACGTATTTGAGCCAAGAAAAACCATGTGAAAATGAATGAAATCAAAAGGAACTACATGTGTTGCACAAAAACCGTATGCTTTCATTTCCTTTTTGATTTCATTCATTTTTACAGTTCCTGCCAGCATTAATACATCCATATCTGCTTTGATTTGTCTCAAAATAAGAAGCAAACAGCACTGCTTAGATCTGAATCTAATGACCCGCAGATTGTTTGAGACCTCCAACTTATTGATTAAATGAGAATTTATTCTGTGCATTTTGTCTGAATCTGTGTCTCTTTTGCTGGCCTTTATATAGTTCTGATATTTGAGCATATTTCTTTTCAGTGCTTGTATGGAATGTCTGAGTTGTTTTTATTTTCTTTCCGTTTTCTTTTCCTTATTGTCGAGTTTAGTGCATAAAGTGCAAATGAATGTATTGCACTTTCCTTAGTCTTTTTAATCATAAGGGAAACACATGAAATTACCAAAATTTTCAAGATATTGATCTAATCTAAGTAAGATGATCTACGCCTTGAAGTAAGTAAGTTTGAGTTTAATACTCAACTAAAAGAATAATAGAATAACTACAATGGAAGTGTGTACGTTAAAATAGTACAGAGTAAAAATTAAAATTCAGTCAGGATGAATACTACAAGTGTTCCCTCCCCCCTTCCCATTTTTTTCCTTCCTCTCCCTCCCACAGTAGAGTTAAAGTATTCTCGTTGAGCATATCAGGAATGTCCTTAACTTATCATAGGACTTTCTCATTTAAAAATCCATGAACATTTTCTTTTTTTTCAGATGCACAAAGAGAGTGATTTTGACGAGATGGCAGCTTGGCTTGGAGCAAACGTAAGTTGAAATGATATATTTTCTCAGTTATGTACAATGGGATAGTGCATTATTAATAAGTATAAAATAATGGCCAAAGCACAAGTTCCTTTTGGCCACAATTTGCTACCTCATCTATTTGGCCAATCTAGGAGAGAAAAATCCTGGAGTGATCCCTGAGATCCTGAAAAAGATCTGTAAAATCCTGCTAATTTAACTACAACCAATGTATTCCATTTTCTCTTTTTCTTTTTCTTTTCACCACAAGAGGTAGTAAAGTTAAATTTAATTAATACCATTAATTTTGTTTTAGAATTGCAATTAGAAGGGCCATTCCAGAATTACGTAAGGTATTTTGGCCGACTTTATGACACCTCCCCCCCTCCTTTGTAAGGCACCCACAAGAGAACTTACTACCCTTTGAATTTTGTCAGACTCTCCTGATCCCTCCCAATTTTTCATAAAATAACGGAGAAAGCTTAAAAAAAAGGTGGAAAAAAGTATTCCTATTGAAAAAAAATTGTATTTTAAAGTGGAAGGCTTGCATGAGACTATACTTAACCCCTCGTAAGACCCAGTAAAGCAAACCTAGATCCGCCTCCTATCGATTATGGTTCTCACGTAATACTTGTTAGCCATTGTAAACTAAAACGTCCATAATCATCAACGTCTCTAAATCATGTTTTTTTTAAACGTTTTTTTTTTTTCCAAATAGCCAAAACTGAGGTTTGCTTTAACAATTTTGGGAATGTTTACGCCAAAATGCTCATGAAACATTCCTTTTTTCAGCATGATTGAAAGCTTGACCCTCAGTTTTTGTACACTGAAGTCCCTTTTCCAGTAGACATTTATAAGTACATTTTCACAGCTTTAATATTTCTCGCAAATTGCTCCTTGCCAAATTCAGTTGCTCACGCTCAATATTGTTGAATTTCTTTAGCCTGGTTCAACTGAAGAATCTTTGACTAGCAGTGAATTTGAAAGTTTCCTGGCAGAGAGAGCAGCTGCTGCCGAAGCGTCTGGAACCACAACAACCACCAATTCCACCAACGTCTCCAGTTCCTTATCGAATAGTCAACAGTCATCCTCACCCAGGCACCGAAGCCGCAGCAAGAAAGAATTGGATGAAAGCAACATGTTTGCGCTATGATCGACTCTACACCTTTATATTTGTAGTAAGTTTAATCAACCAACCTATCAGATTTTTAAAACGGAGAACACATTTGGCAGTACCTATTTGTGCAGGGTATCCACAGGTCTGGTAAACTGGAAATTGTCAGGGACTTTAATGGAGAAAAGTGGAAATTTGAAAAATCTGTAGACTTGGAATGTGAAAACACATCTGCGCTTGTCAACACAATCAAATTGAGGCTCAGTCTTATTTAGGGCTCAGTATTCTGTGATACACTCCAAATATTGAATAGAGGAAGAATTCTCAGTAAGGAATCGTTACTTCATTTAATTGATTAAGAAAAAAATTTCTGAAAAAAAAAAAATCTGCAGAAAAAAGTTCACTTTTCTCTGTCATTTGTCGTAAAAATAGTGTCCAAAATTTCCATTTTCAGTTCTAAATCGTTGATGAGAAAAGTCAGGGAATTTTGATTATTTTGGCCTGGGAAATCCTGAAAAAATCAATAATTGTTTTCCCCCTAAGCTTGTAGACACCCTGACTTTCTCATTCAAGGTTTGAAGAAATTATTCAAAGCCTGCTGTTTCAATTTCATTCATTATGTTTCAGGATTCAGAATATTTTCTGAAACTGAGAGTGCGCAGTGGAGACTAGCAACATGTGGTATCGCAGTACTTATCATTAATAATTCACTTACCTGATAATGCGTTTCCCAACAGTTTTTTTTGCATCTAACTTGAAGTTAATATCACCCACTTTCATTTTGCATTTCCATTTATTAATTATTGACATGATATACTAGTTTGTTGAGTTTTTCAAAGTATTTTTTACGGGGACTAAAATTTTATTTTAACCTTGTTTATATATTTTTATAACATCTCTAACTTTTGGAGTGCATCTGTTGGTGTATTCTTCATAGAGAGAACCAAATTTTAATGCTGTTTTTCATCCTGCTGGCTCTCCTCAAAAAATTTCATTAATTTTAATTATCAGTCCATTCCTGTCTTCACCATAGCTCAAAGTTTTATCGCATGAAATTGTTGCTGATCGTTTTTATACACACTTCTTATATTTTTAAATTATTTTGCATCAGAATGAGAATATAGAATGGATAATTTTATTATCTCTCTGGAGGAAGCAAGTTGGATAAAATGTTGCAATCAGAATAATTTTTCGATCAGAATAATCTATCATGAATGATGTTGAATCCATCGAAGCAACTTTTTGTTCTGTTAATTAGAATGGGCCATTGGACAATTTCTGAGCATTGAAAAAAATGCCACGTGTCCTTTTTTTGAAAGTGATGCAGAAAACTATTCACACAATGGTAAGCTTGAAAATCAACTATTAAATGAGACATTAATAATTATTTTTAACACAGGACAAATGGAAGTCAAATTATACAAATTACTTACTTTGTATTTTTGCCATTTAACCAATGTTGACGTAAACCCTAATTTAATCTTGTTTGGGAGTTGATATACAGACTTCCCATCATTTAACTTGTTTTTCATGTGAACTTTTAAGGTGGAAATATGTTGCGTAGTGCTTTAATTCATACCTTGTGTAGAGACCCATTTTTTGGGTAGTTTTCTTGCACCTCAAAGGAAAGAAAAACACCTTTAACTTGTGATGTGTTTCCTACTCAATTCCATTAAATTTTACACTCGAAAAGAAATGGAAAATCCAAGTCAAGTTTAATTTTAAGTTGTAGTCATCCCTTTGAAGAAGTATTATTTCAGGAAGTGAATCTACAAGATTCTTTTTCCGTCACTCTTGCCGCCTTTTTTTCATTATTGCAGTATTGTAAACTTGTAGCATTTGTATATCCTTTGAGTTAGTGATTTAACTCAAATGGTGATTTGCCCAGTTGACCAATTGTGGTCAAACTGGCCTTGCATAATAATATATTGCATTAATCAGGTAAAAAATCCGGGCAAACTTCGAGTTTTGTTCCAAAAAAAGACCATAACCCTAGAGCTTAACTCTCAGCACTGTGAAAAATCACAGAAGGTCTAAGCATGGAATCCATCAAATCTCCAGTGGTCCATTAAATTATGATGCAAGTAATTCTCTAGACTTGTTCTTCAAGGATTTTCTTTTGCCTGTTAAAAACTCTCAAGTTTGCCAAGATTTTAAGCCCAATTAAACACTAGATTGACCTGGACTGGAATTAAGATCGAAAATCTTAAACTTTGAGTATTAAGACTGCGATGGAGGCTGCAGCAGAGAAAATTTTGTTAGTAATCATATTCCTCAAATCAACTCCCACAGGGTAAGTCAAAAGAGGCACTCTCAAATTGCCATGGAAGCTGTAATCATTATGGGAACGTACTACCATAGGATAGCTCAACAAAAACCTGAGGCATCATATTAGTTGAAATTTTGTTTCCATTCAACAAAGTATCAGAACTGGTTTTAGGTTATTGAAAATAGATAATTCTGAGAAAACATAATTTCAAGTTCCTGGTTTCGATTAATAGTCAGAAATAGTTTGTATTTCCTCTGTCTTCAGGATTTCTTTCCAAAATTCATCTGCATTTTGACTTTGAAGATCCAACTAAGTCAGGTTGTTGTGATCAAGTTTTTCTCATTACTTAAGCAGAGTCAAGTCTCCTAGTTTTTATCGTTCTCTCTTGTGATTGTTATTCATTTATTGTTTCTGTTATTTTATATTCTATAAGATATTTTTAATGTATCAATTATTTCATGTTTGTACATTGTTCATTGTGAAATAGCTGTGCTGTGCGCCAAAAGAGTCTGTAACTCAGCAGCTTAGCAGTGAGCAACTTCGGTGTTTCTCTGCTGTTCCCCCTCCCCCTCTCTCTCCCTTTCTTGTTCTTTCTCTCTCTTATAATAATTTTAAAGAACATTCCTCACCAAATCTTAACCTTGATGGTTTAACAGGGTTGTGGCTAACTTCTGCTGAAGTCAAAAGGTGTTTTATCTCTGACATAAATTGCTCAAAAGAGTGTGTGCAGTTCCTGTAATAAAAGCTAATTTAAAATATTTTTCATCTGATTACATAAATTCAAAAAGGAGAAAACTATCGATGCTTGATGCAAAGAAGTAGCTGTAGCCTCATCATTTGCTTTATCTGAAGAACTGCATTTCATTATGGTAGGGTCAGTGCTGAGTTACAAAAGCAAGTATCGGATTTAATCTTTTTCTTGGTGCATCTTTTAAAATTGAAAGTTTGAAGCTTGAAGCTTAAATAAGCACAGTCTCTATAGTGTATTTTCCTATGTTATATTGAAGGGAGAATTAAATTTGTGACCTTTTTGAAGTGCTCATCGTGATTTTTGAGCAATTTTAGATGAAAGGCATCTCCTCTCTTTGCTGTACCCTCAGTTCATTGCAACAACCTTATTAATTTGAACAGCATTGTTTAATGTATTGGGTTCAAACCAGGATCCCTCCGCTTTTTAAAATTACAATAGCAAAGCACTGGAAAAAGTACTCCCATGATTTTATGTTATCCTAAGCTTCATCCTAAAATTTTCACCAACAATCCCAACTTGTCAATCGTGTTTTCGAATTTGAAATTTCGAAGTAAGTCAGTTGTGTAAAAGCTTCGTTGCTAGTGACTCTGCATGAAAATAAATTCATTTTAAAGGTTTTTAAAAAAAACTTCAAATTAAAGTTGGCGAACTATCCATTATGTAGGCTTACTTATGTGGCTAAGCATGGTCCGCTCATCAGTTACATTTTTTCCTGGTCACTATTTTTCTGCATTTCATTGCCATTGAGTGCACATTTTATTGTTATAGTGAATATAGTTGTGGAAAATCAACTTCTCTAAAGGATTGCTTTTCTTTCAAAGTGTTTGTAACTTTAAGACTGAATGTGTAGGGATCATCAGATGTTCCCTTCCCTTGCCCATCTATATCACATGAACCATTAGATTAACCTTTCTCAAGCCTCTTTCTCAAGTTTGAAAGCTAAACGCATTTTTTCCTCTTATTTTTTCTCGTAAGTGCAATATTTTCAGTCCCAACATTTTTATCTAAGTTTTGCTATGCAGCTAGCTTTGCTTTTCAAGCTACTTTTCTTTATCATCTTAGAGACTCTCTTGCCAATTCTACACACTTAGGAAAGTTACATAATAAAAAATGTATTCCTCATAGCCTGCTCTATTCATATCCTGATGTACACCTAAAATACATTTTTTTCAGTCAAAGACCGTCAGAAACTGGAGGAATGTCGCTAGTCCTCCCAAATTTTAACTCAATATCTAGAGAGGTTTCAATGGGTTTATGGTGTAAGAATGAAATGTTTTTATGGTGCTGAATTTTAATTTGCCCCACCCAGTTTATAATGTTTTGATGAGTTTCCATTAAAGAGAATGATTCAAATCCAAGTGAAAAGAAAGTTTCTTTTATCGCCGATTACATAGTTATGTCCCTGTAATTTACCAATTCATTGTTACTGTTATATAAAAAAATTTAATTCATGCAAAAATAAAAAATATCGAACTGAGAATATATACAGCATATTTGCCTCCATTTTATATTGCCTCAGCTCCTTATATTAATCACTTTATTCTATACAATTTTTAAGGAATAAAATTGTCAGGCCTTATTTTTATTTATATCTATTTGTACTTTTGCATTAAGATTTTATAACACCTAGCAGTGCACTCATAATATTTTCAACCATTATTTGCACGAATCAAACTGACCTGAAAATCAGTAATTTTTGTTATCAAGCATTTGTTATTTTGCCTTTCACTTGCAGAAGTTTCATTTTTTTATCATGCGCTAAACCAGAAGCAGCTTTTAATATCACCAACTTTTTATTTTCTTCCAATGCATACCTCTTAATGTAAATATTTATATTCATGTATTGAATAAATTATCAACTCTTTAAAATCTAGGTGTGTTTATTTCCACCAATACCCATCATTCTAAAAATTATTAGATTTTGAGAAAACTGCGGAGATCTTAATGGCTGAAGCAGGAAAATATTGTAACAAGCCTGTTTTTTGTTTTTTTAAACAAAATTTATAGCTGTAATTCATATTGTAGTACCAAATGGACAGTGGAACTGTAAAAACATGTATTTTGGTTGTGGTTTTCCAAATCTATGCTCCTATCATTTTAAACAAAGGAGACAGAACCAACATCATGGCTTGAAATTTCCTCAAAGTAGGTATTCTTGCGACGTAGAGAAAAAAAGTCACGAAAGTTTTCAAGGAAAGATATATCGGCGGTGTAAGTCGGCAATCACTTAACTCGATTTGCGACATCACAGACTTCCTGTCATACTTTATTTTAAAGGGGAAACAACTCCACGGCAATTTTTTAAAACTGCCGTGATTTTTCTTCTCTGCGCGAAGAAAATTCTGCATAAACTTCAAGGAATGATGTCAATTTGTTCTCCTTTAAAGAAATAACATAGAGGCGGAGAATTTCAGACACCGCAAACGAGATATGTGATTTTGGACTTACGCCCTCGATATAGTACTTTTCCACGCAGAAAGTAAAGTATGAAAGAAGTCTGCAATGCTATGGACCAAAGATATGCATTTCTGCAGTTTCACCATCAAAATGAAAGTAATGATAAGTATATACACACTTCATCAACATGAAGTAACTGTAAGTATGATTAGATCAAGAGGAGGCCAGGGACACCACTTAATCACTGAAAAGGGTAAAATTGAATGAGATGCAGTAAAGTTTTCCATGAAAAGGACATAAAAAATCCTGAAAAATGCCCTTGCCCTCGCCTAAATTCCATTCAAGGGAACATCAAATCTCAAATGCAGACAGGGGAGGTATTTAATACCAGCAAAACTCTACAAATCTCTGAAGAACCGATCGTGTCCTTTGCGATAGAAATCTAAGTAGCCATGTAGCGATTTTTATCGCTGCATTTTTTTGTCATTTTAAAGCTCAAGTACATAAGCAAGTTCTTACTCACGGGAGAAGAAGACCGTTAATTTAAAATTCGCGGGTCGATCCTTAGTAGCGCTCTCTGCTGAGTCATGTCGGAAATCGCTGAAGGTCAAGTGAGATCAGCTGCTCTGTGTTTTTGTGTGCTCACAATGTTTAGACTAAATTTTTAATTATTACTGAATTTAGTGCTATTTTTAAAGATAATAGGATCCCAAGAATATCGTTGACAGTCTGTTTCCTTTATCCACTCATCTACCAGGGAATACATTTTCTTGTTTGCGCTGCTTATGCGTTCATTTTCACTTTCAAAAATCATTCTCTCTGATGTGTTTATTGTTTACCTCTGACGGTGGTGGTTCAAGAGGTTCCCTAAGGAGTTGAATTTTTGGAGGAACACATTCTACCCTTGATCGTAAGTATGCCTCATCGCATATTTTTTCCTCGAGACCGTCTTTCACTTTAACAAAGAGTTTTATTTTTAGCCTTTTTTGTCATTTTCATCCCCTCTGTTCAAGTTGAAGGTTAGCACGTAGAGCCAAGTTTTTGTGTTGCTCTCCATTTCCGTTTTCTTGAACTCACATGGTTGGCACTCTCTCATATCAGGTTTTTTGATCTTCATGATAAGTTTTGATTTTTATTCTTTTCTTTTAATCCCTCTCCCATACCCATTCTTTCCTCTTGTTTCTTTACCTGATTATTATCTGTTAAATTCTTCGCTCCTCCTCATGATCACGACTCAGAATTATTGCTCAATATTTCTTAATCAATGCATCATCGCTTTTAATCTAATTCAACCAATAATTGCACTTCCAAAATTTTTCAATCACTCCTGCTGTCTTGCATTATGCTCATAGTTTCCCACAACCCTTAACTTTGAATTTGTTTCACAATGTCTGATAAATGAATTTCTGTGACTTGCATGATAGTTTAATTAGCTCAGTATGGAGTATAAGGAATTTTTTTTTTTTCTTCTCAAGCAAGGCAAATATATATTTTAATGCCAGTATTGAGCTGCCTCTTTTCAGAAAAATAAATATTTTGACGGTTGTATTTTAGATACTAATTATTACGAAAGAAATAGATGAACTAATCTTGTTTGTCTCCGCTACTTTTTCTGGTTCTTGATTGGAATTGAACACTTGACCATCTCTAGATCTTCTTCAATATTTTTTAATCTACCAGAAAACTGTATTGGTAGTTCTAGTGAACCACAATGTCTTATGCTATAAACTATGCCTTTGACAAAACCAAAAAATTGATCTCACATGGCTTGTCCTCATACAGAAAAATGGAAGAAAAGCCAAATGGTCCTCAGCCTGGACCAACTGAAGCTCAAAAGGACATGGTGTGGAGTGGTGACTCTGATTTGTTGGAAGAGTGGAACTTTGTTGTCCACACAAATAAGCTCAATGCTACGGAGGAAACAGCCAGCGACGGAGAAAGTGTGGAAATTCTCTCCAGAGAAAAAATAGGAGACCCAGCTGTAGAAGCAGAGGAGCATCGGATTACTGACGAATCGAATGATGGTGATCAGATTGATAGTGACAATGAGTCGAATGCTGATGATGAAGAAGGTGACGAAAATCTCCGTGATGAGGATGAGGAATGTAATAATGCCAATGCTGATGATGACCAAACAGGAGGTTAGTATGACTATTCTTCACAAAGGGTCTGTCGCCGTTCAACAGGTAGATTTTTTGTGAGAAATAGCTTTTTTTTCTCTTAAAATTAATCTGTTTCCTGCTGAACCTCAAGAGGGATCAAAGAAACCTAATCACTTCTTTCTCCCACTTTTTTCATTTTTTGGTTAGATGCACTGAAGATCGCTTTTATTCGATGAATCAAAAGATACGTGTTCTGTGAATTTACAGGGTTGCTACTGTCAGAGTGTTCTAAGAAGTCAGGGAAAACCTGATTTCAGAAAAAATGACAAGCAGGTCAGGGAAAAATTGCCAAGTCACCTTTATTTGCCTTCTAGAATGGGTTTGCGGATTTGAACAGCGAATTTCATCTGAAAACTCTTGCTAATTATGTCTTTAACCAACTGGCATAACATCAATGCCATGAAAATCTACCAAAATCTAAGTATCAGAGAAAACTGGAGATGTAAGGGAAATCCATTTTCTAAATTCTGCAGCAACCCTGTATTTAGTAGAGGTGCACTAAAGAAAAAATTCACAAACCAAAAATTATCAAGAATTTCTTAATAATGAAAGATTCAAAACACAAATCATCATACAATTTGAGTAAAAATGCAAGATGCTTGTTTAGTTTTTACAAATCTCACGGAAAAAATTATCATGAGAAAAAAAAATGTTAGGAGAAAGTCAGTAAATATTGGTATCTGATTGTATAAAAAAAACAGTCACCCTGGTCACTCCTTTTTACCATCTAATTTGACCTAGAATGAGGCCGGCAGTCAAGTAAACGCCAGTTCCCTACATCGAATAGTCTTCTTTCTCTCTCTTTTCAATCCTGATTTGCTTTTTTCTTTTCAGAGTCATCCACTCAAATTGTTCCTACCGGTATTTTCCCAGAAGAAAACCTGATTCCCACCCATCCCATGGAAACTGCTCTTGACACTGTCTCAGCCAGATCTGAGTGGGAACTGGAAAGAAGAATCATTCTCGTTTCTGGACTAGTTATTTTCATTGGATGGCTCCTTTTATTCTTTCCTGGTAAGCACCTGTCGTTCTCATGTGGAAGTCATTTTCACCTCTCGCATTGAAGCAAACAGGCTTTCTCCGCCTGTCGAAAGTGTGCATGCTTGTACGAGTTGGAAAAGTCCAATTTTCATGTTTCAAGTGTACACCAATTAGATTGAAAATCAAAAACTCTCGAAATGTTTAAAGACGGCACTTACTTCAAAGGCTACTTACTTGCCTTTTTTCACATCTACTGGAAGAAAATTAAGGATAATTGGTCACAGGGATTTCTGTGCAGGAGTCAATATTGCTTGACTTGGAATAAGTTAGATTCAGCTGCTCCATGTCCTTTTTATGAAAAAAAGAAATGTGATTCATATCAGTATATGACCATTCATGATAGCTTCCTAGTCAAATTCTCCTTTTAATCTCAGTATTTCAAGATCGAATATTGAGCAACTCAAATTGAGAAGGAACTCAAGAACTTGTGGTTACACAAGAATTTTGAAGGCGAACGATTTCATTCTCAGGCAGGATAAATATTTATTAATTTCTTTTGTGAGTTATTTTCTTAACCTGCTTGCTAACCCTTTTTTTTTTTTTTTTTTTTTTTTTTGCGTGTTGTTTTCAGTTCGATCCCAAGAGAACATTGACAAAATTAAGCTTGAAAATGATTTGAAATGGCAAGCAATGAATGAAAAATACTCCAGTCTTAGTAAGTGGTTTTCCCCCCTCTAGCAATTAGCCTCTATTCTGTTATGATTAAAGAACATTCTTTGGTGTTTCTAATTCTTTGAATGTTCCTTCTATTAGAAGAAAACATGAGAATTGAGTTATTTCTGTCGAAATGAATAAGAGACCTTTTTTTCATAACTTCATCCAAAACTTTTCCCAATGATGCAGGTGCTTTCTGTATTAGGTATGCAGTTTGTTTCTCCTTAAGAACTTGATGGATCTTTAAAAAGCAATCAGCTTTTCTTTGTCAGAGACTAATTTTTTCAAAGTATCTCAACTTTCAATCAAGTATCTACTTAAGAAGTCAGAAAATGTTACATGAAGCCACCTCTCACAATATTCATGAAACATAAAATGTAGAATTTGCACTTTATCAAAAACATTTGAAAAGGAGATACTGAATCAGTTGCCTAGACAAGTCAGACTCTCAAGAGATTACGTAACGCTCTAGGGGAAAGTAGGTCGAGGAGAGCTATAAACTATTTTGTTTTTATGAACAGGATAGGGACCTACATCTCAAAAGCATTACAAGGGGAGAGGGGGTCAAAAATGCTGAAAAAGTGCGTCACGAAATTCATGAACGCTCCTCAACACTGCAGTCTGAGGTATAAATTGTTTTGCTGGAGACCACATAAAGAATAAGTCTGACTAAATGTTCTCCTCCTCTTCAGAATCTTCTACTCTGAATGAAGGAGAGAGTATGTGTGATCAATCAAACCTACCTGTGTTATTTTTTTTTTTTTTTTTAAAAAATAAAAACTTGGTTGATTATTATGGTGCATTATTCTAGGGCTTCCGTTTACTCATCTTTTCTTTTATCTGTTTTCAGTGCAAGAACTAGCCATTTACAAAATGAAGTCTCAGTTGATAGACTCATCTTTGAATGATTTGAAGACTCGTAAGTTTCAAAAATTCTCAATCAGCTTTGCTTTTATTTTGGAAACAGCTTCATCAGCTTTGGTATTATGGGTTCTGTTGCTCTTGGTGCATCCTATCTTACGACCGTATTATATGTGTGCTGAATTTAGATCGACTTCATTTGTTACCATCTTTATCGTAATTCTAAATTACATTTCTCATCATTTATCTGTCCTTTCTCAAAATTGTTTTTCCTTCTCATGACAGGAAAATTTTTTCAGTCATATTTAAAGGCTCTTAATTTCACCCCAGTTTTACATTAATACATCCATCTGGTTATCTAATTTCTCTTGTACTTGTATCCTGTGTCTACGCTAAGATTCTAGTGTATTCTTCTGTAGTGATTAATGCTTTCTTTGCATTAGTATAATACAAACCTTCCTTAGTCACTCTTAACTCTACTTAAAACAGTAAAACACAATTTTTCTCTATCAAACTGGCTTTTAAAAATTTCAACATTTTGGTAAAATGTTGAATTGTTGCACCTAAGTATTTCCCTACTACATTTACGAATTTAATTGGAAGCAGCCTCACTGCATTTCATGTTACCTAATTTTTTCTAAAGTTTTATTTTTTTAACACAGAACTGAACTACTTAATGGCTTGTAACATCTTGTTTTACTCTAGATCATGACCTAAAGAATGCAGATGCAAAATCTCAAAGTTCAATGTTGCCCAATTTTCTGTGTAAAAAATAAAACATCAGAGGAAATTAGGCAACCGCGGATTTAGTGAGGCTCATTCTAATAAAATCCATCCATATGGACAGCAGAACCAACATATTTATAACGTATTATATAACCCACGGTTTTTTTTCCCAACAAAAAGCCTGACAACTGGATATATTCTCAAATTGCCAATTTTCCCTCTACTTTTTTGAAACTTTGTTCAAAACTGTGAATTTTTGATACAAGACACCTCTTAGTGAACAGAAAAAAGTATCCAAAAGTATTTACAAGTTTTTATGACAATATGATCTATCATTTTGAGTCCTTCTTAAAAGTTTCATTGCTGTATATTGTTGTAATGAGGCTTATTCTACTAAAATAAGGCCTTGTGTCTTTAAAATTTTGATCTTTTCAAGGCCATTTCTGTTGGAACTATAATCACTTTCTTGGGTTTACCTCTTACAAGAATGACACAATTGATCAGTAGAAAAGCATACTTTGGAACATAATATTATATATTTCCATCTTAAAATGTACATAACAGTTGTTATGTGAAACGAACATTATTCAAACAAACTCTTGAGAAATGTACCACCTGGCAAGGTGTGAATTTTAGCATCATGCTATATGAAACACGATTTGTGCAAAAAAATTATTTTAAGTAGCTCCTAAGCAAGATATTAACGTTTTTTGATGCAACAATTAAAACTTACTGCTCATACAAAAACTGTAACCTACTTGAGTTGAATTGCTCAGTAAATGTTACTATGTATAACAATGTCTGCTGTAAGATATTGTAGCAACTTTAATCTCTGGGTTTCCGCTCAGCTGTTGCACGTTGTTGTCCCTTTGAACAATACTGCTAGATTAAGAAGACTATCAAAACTGTTGTTTTGCACCATTCAATTCTCGTATTTGGTTTTTCTCATAAGTGGGGAACCCAAACTCATAACTCGTGTTAAATAAAAATGGTAATATCTTAATCAGATGTTAATGCCAATAATTTTTATCAAGCGAATAGTTTTTTATGTGGATCTTTCAGGAGGAAACATATATCAGACTATTCAAATTGGTACCTTGCCGAGTAATCCATTGTATGATTGATCTACTAACAAATAGTATTGATGGCCCCCTGACCCATCTTGAAAATTTTTGTGTTTTGAACCCATAACTTAGAGGAATTCACTGCCTGCCAGCTGTTCCTCTTTTTAAGCTGTGCTTTTAGAGTCTCGCCGTGAGTTAAATCAAAGATTCTTTAGACAGATATGATTTGATTATCAGTCAAAATCAATGTACTTTAAGACTGTGTTATGAAACGGCTATGCTACAAAATTTGCTTTGTGGTCTTTCCTTTATTTTCAGTTCAAAAAGGTGGGAAAGCTGCTAGCTGTCAATTTGATGATGAAAAATGGCAACAGATGCATGAAAAATACCTGAAACTAGGTAAGCCTTTTTATTTACACCTACCATGTTTTATTAAAAATTATGAAGCAAGTGGAGAAAATTAAGGGCCAAGCAAATTTTATTTTATCAATTATAAAGATGGACTCAAGTCAGCCAGAATTAGTCTAACTACATTTCACACTGCCTAATTTTCTCTCATTTCTTATTTTCCTAACAGAGAACTAACTATCTAACCCCTCTAAATTTTACACTTTGCCCAATTTTCTCTCATATCTTATTTTTTTAACGGAGAACTAAACTATCTAAACCCTTTAAATTTTCTTCGAATCTACTCCACGGAGACAGGAGTCAACAGGTTTGGAAAACTGGGAATCGTCTGGAAATTTCTGTAGGTCATGAACATCACTGAAAAGACAGGGACATTTTTTAAAAAGACTGGAAATTCATAAAATCTTGATTGAGAAAATTACTCAACAGATGGTATATGTTTGCCTTATCATTCTAGTTGAAAGCAGATTTTATTGTATTCTGCAAGGCTTAAGTTTCTAAGACTTGGCCTAACCGTCGTGTTTTCCCTCTTGAGAATCTGCTAGGCAGGTTTAGAACCCCTCCTGCCTTATACAGCCCAAGCAGTATTTGAAAGGCCACTAATCTCGGTTTTCCTGTGGTGTGTCACCAAAATTTTCTTTGTTAAAATCGATAGAGAGTTCAGATTTTTTTTACTTAAACCAGGCACTGTAACTTTGTCAATTTTTGACAAAGTGATCTGATTTTGGTCTCAATTGATCATTTTTGAGTTGAAACTATCAATGTTGTATCAGTTAAATAATTTTAAGTGTTCACGAGGATTCATGCTCAATTATCTCCAGAAATTTCCAGTGATCTGCTTTTCAGCAGGTTCTGTTGATCACCCTACTGTAATTTGCTAGAAACTTTGACAGTATGGAATTCTAGGTTTTTAGGTTGACTTTTAATAACACATGTAATGATTTTTTAATCTGTTTTCAGAGAAAGATTTGACCCTATTCAAAGAAAAGTCTGACCCCCTGGATGATGTGAAAAACAGCGTCAGAAATCGTGAGTATCTTTTAGCAATTCTTTCAGCGTACTATCCGTCAATTTTTATGTTTCGTGATAACTGCTTGTGCTCATTCTTCCTCATGAGTTTATCTTTTAAGGATCAAATTTTGTAACTTTCTCATCTGAAAATTTGAAAAGTCATTATATGCGGGGATACAAAAGTTCTAGATTACAAGACCAAAAAGTTGAAATCAGCCAAATGTTATAATAGGAAGGCCTTAATAACGGACCAAAAAATTATGAAAAAGAACAAGCTTTGAGATTACTTATTTTATGCACCATTGAGGGGAAAATTGCATGTTTTTTTTACAAAATTATATTGAAAATAGCGTATTTTTTTGGGGGGAAAAGGCAAAATTGTACCTAAAAAGCTAATAAAAAATGGATCACGTTTTTAAAGCAAAAATAAAAAATGACACAAATTTAAGGTTGGATTGTGGCAAGTGCAAGGTGCACATGGCCTTGGGTCTATATTGAAATGTTTTCCCTTTTTTTTACTCATTACTTTTCAAAAAGTGAGGCAAATTGAAAATTTGCTGTGAGGCAGAAACTGCCAGATCGCAGCAAGCGTTTGGCTTTCCGGATTTTTCTGCACTCATGCCAGTAGTGACCCTGTATCATCAAGTCCTCATTTTTGCAAGGCTGCAAATCTGAATGAAATCAGTGTTGTTTTCAACCAATTGCCAAAATATAATATGAGTAAAGAAAAATTATATTCTCTTTGTTTCTGAATTTAATAGGTATGAAGCATCCCGATTCAAGCTTTTCGCCTACTAGTAGGAACAAAAAATCAGATTGCGGCTCCGACAAGTCAAGTTACTGTATCAAAGATGGAGAAGATGTTCCGCAGCACTCCGAAATACTGAGACTCATCAAACAGCTTGACTCCAGACCAGAGCTTGAAAAGTCCTCTCATGAAGTAGGTGAAGAACCAGAGTTCTTTGATCTCAGGGGGAAATTTTTTAACATTAAACGTGCTTTTGAAATCTCAGATTCAAAATCTTTTGAAGAAGATTTTGAAAAATTGTATGAAGTTTTATCTGTTGACAAAGATGATTTCATCGGCATAGATCTGAATTTAATTACTAGATACAATGAAGAGCTTTACGAAAGTTTCCTGGCATTGATGGATGTAAGTGAAAAATTTACAAAGTATCTGAAGAACACGGACCCTAGATTCGCTAATGACTTTGATGACCTGGCTCGTATCTCGTACGAGTATATTTTAAGTAATTTGCAAAAGTCCAACTATAACATTGCAAAATTGGTAAATAATTATGATCATTTTGCCAAAGCTGTCTCCATTGATATTAGTTATTCCTCCAGGAGGTTCGGTCAGAAACGACTGAAAAAAGAAAGGGAGTGGAAGTCAAAGAATGGAGGGTCTAAAGAAAGTTTTGACGATAACTACAAGAGAAAGTCTAAAGATAAAGAAGAATCATTCCATATAAATCCTGAGTTCTTAACTAAATTGTCCAACGAAGTATTAGAAAACTTTCATCGAGTCTCTATATTGAATGAAAAAATTAGGGAGCTTTTGGAAAAAATCCCGCAGTCTGTTAAAGATGCCGATAACTATGTCCAAATTGTCAGTGACCGCATTCGGATTAATTTAAATGATGCGGATATTGTTTTGTCACGCTTCATAAGTTCATTTGACAGCCTGTTGAAGAAGGGTAAAACTGACGATTCTGTCAAAAACAACTACAGGAAAGACTACAAGGAAAAAGAAGATTTTAAAGTTCATAAGAAAAGAAGCTCGCAGGAATCTTTCCATAATGAGCAAGAAAACTTGAAAGTTTACAAGAAAAAAAGTTCTCCAGAAGCCTCTTATAACCATCCTAAGTATGAAAATAGGTTTAATCAAAGGAGAGACAGTCATCAACATGAAGGGAATGAGGGAAGCAGTGAAAGTAGTGAAGATCAAGAAGAGAAACTGAGAGAAAGCTATGAGCAAAATGATGGTAATGTTTTCAAGTTCATTAAGTCAAAAATAAATAACTATCAAAAATTTTTTACCGATAAGGCGGCTAATTTTAACAAAAAACTGAAAAACCACACAATGCGGGTGAAAGAAAAGTTCCAGAAAAAGTTCAAATCTGTTTTGGACTTTGAAAAGGCAAAGAAGTTAAACGAAAAGATAATGAGCCATGGGTCAAAAATAAAAAACAAGCTGACACAGAAATTCGATTCTTTGTGGGATTCTGTCTCAAAAAAATTGAAGAACGCAACTAACATGGCCGTCGCATCAAGTGAGTGGTTGTTCGACTTTGGAGACGACCGAGATAAGCAAGACTCAGCAGAGAGTAAAGAGGAGGCAAATGTTGATCTGAATAATAACAACTGGATGTTCAAGAGAGCAGAGTTCCGCAATTCCAAGCGGGAGGACACAGCATATTGGTATTTCAGGCGAGGCAACGCTCGCAGACGTAATGTCGAGAAATACAAGGAGCTATGATGACTGAGGGTTGATGCACAGTAAAGCTAAAGATTAGATCAGTCTCAAAACTGTATTTCTTTCTTCCTGAAGACCAGCAATGTTCAACTCTCTTTATGTTCTGATCCTTTCCTCTATCTTCAAAACTGAAATTTCTTTAGTGCTCCGCAGTTTTAGTCTCCGTCAACTTAACATTGCCACAAGTACAGAAGCCGTGAAAGCATGGTGTCTTGAGCCCCAAATTATCAAAATTCCTCTAAGTATAAAAACATTTATGGGAAAATCAGGGAACCAGTTTTAAGAAGGGAGATGTTTTTTTCTCTCCACTCCTAATCGATTTTGCTTCTCAAAGCAATCCACATCTAATCAGCACTATGAAATTAGCCAGAAGGTGTCAAAAGTAACATTTCAGCTTTGAAATCCAAAAAAATTTAAGAAATTCTCCATGAGGATCCAAGATAAAGTGGAAAGAAACTTTGGATTTTCATTGGGAAATCTGCCGCCGAAAATCACTGATCAAATAAAAATAAAAAAATCTAAGAATATCAGACACCATGCTTGAAGGGTAGTATAGCTGTAGAAGTTCAATACTTATCATTTGCACTTTCTCAGAGGTTGTTTTCAACCGATAAAATCGTCAGTACCCCTCTGAAACGAGGAAGCCTAAGCATATCCAAGGGTCCCAAATTCAAGTGGGTCACAAGAATACAAAGTGATGAGGTCGGAGGTACTAACCTCCTAATCGAAAGTGACTGAATCCCTCCCAATCCTCGTTCTTTACTGTCCCTTCGGGCAAGTTGCTCAAAAATTGAAGAGAATCGATTATACCCTCATCTAACCCTCTTGAATTAGCAGTACCTTTGAATGATGCAAAAAAGTTTAGTTTACCTGATACGATAATTGATTAGTGAAAGCTTTTAATGAATCTCAAAATCTTACAAGAAACAAAAAGTATTTTATTGTAGAAACTCGCTGTAAGGACCATTGCACGTCTATCGAGCTCAATTGTCCATCTTGCAACCTTGTCCTTCTTGGTTTGCAGAAATAAATCTACTGTCTCAATATGTAGCCTCGCAAATCTTGTAAGTTCATATTGTTAATTCTTAGGCCCTTATTCCTCATACCTTTAGTGTGGTTGCCTCGTTAATTATTGCAAGCCTGAGGCTTGAAATAAGGCTTACTCTCTTTATTTTCTCCTTTGAATGTATTCTATTTCGTAAGTAGTGTCTAAGTTTGGACAGACTTTTGCTGTCCAAAATCTTTCGTTTTTTTAGAAATTTAAGTGAACAGTGAAAACATTACGAAGCCTTTCATAATTGTTTAAGGCCCTATGAAATTTTTGCAGAAAATCATGTAAATGAAACTTCATGATATTGCAAAATCAAGGATTGAAGATTCTTGGAAAAGTCAATCGTTCGGAACGTAAATCCCCTGCAAAATTACCGGTTATTCCTCCAAGTATTAGTATTGCATGTTGTGAAAGTTTGCATGTTAATGGTGATACTGTAGGAACGCATACCTCTGTTTGTGACATTGCAGACATCCTGTCTTACCTACTTCATTTTAAAATGGAAAAATACTCTATGTTATTTCTTGCAATATTTCCTCTCTAAAAAGAGCATACAACAGAAATTTCAAATAACAGCGTTGGTTCGTCCTTTTTTAGTAAAATAAAGTGGAAGTGGAGATTTTTTAAACAACTCAAATAAGTTGCAAGTCCCTATGGTTTCATCATCAATTTGCACCACTTTTGTTCATGCAAGTTAGTGTTTTTTTCATGAAAATTTTCGAGGGAAGATCGTCATTCTATCTATACACGATCGCAAATCAAAGAATTTCAGGCAAGCAAACATGATACACGTAGGATACTTAATTTTAATTTTTTTGTCAAACTCTTCAAAGAACTTAGAAAGGATGTGAATTCATTGCCTCTTTAGTAACTTCATTGTCTCATTTTCTGCCCCTGTTTTACTCAATCTTTAAAATTAATTGACGTTTATCTGTGATATATCCCCCTGCAGATTCTGGCTGCAAGATGATTTTGTCTATGCACCACCAGATCAACTCTTGGTCATTTTGACAAATTCTGAACCAACACAATCTAACCATCGCAAATGAAAGATGAAAAATTAAAGTAACAAAATGCCTGTGCAATCATCAATCTGTTAGAGACCCATGTCAGGGCCGTTTCATTATTCTTTTTTATTTTTTCTCTCTCTTGCCTCCGCTCTATCTCTCCTACAAATATTTTCGGTCACCACTCGCCACATATTTTTATCAATCTTGAATATATAACCGTTTTAATTGGCAGTGGTAGCTTCTGCGATCCCTCTTATTTTATTCTCTCCAAAATGTGTAAGATACAAAGGTGAAAATGGTGCCACAAAAGCTTCCGTCCATAAAAACCAATTTGCAGTCACAATTCATCTGTTCTCATGTCTTTGCAAGGAGTCTATAATGGGGTGAGGTTGGTTGCTGTGAGTTTTCGCTTTCAGGTGCTCCGTAATGTTTGTTCTTAATACTTTGAGGTTTTTTTCTTTGATTTCTATTTGTAGTATTCCTTAAATATTTGAATTTTTTTTTTTTTTTTTCGTACGGAAATCCGGTCAAGCTTTTTCTTATTTTTTTAAGCCTCCTCCCCCTTTTTCAGATTTATAGGAAACAAAAAATTAAATTTAAATTCTTTTCTTTTTCGTGAAGAACAGATCATCCTATCTTCACAATTTCGTTTAATTTCTCAAGGGGAAACTCCCGGTATTAAATTTTTCCCCCATCAAGCAAGTACATCGGATGAAACTCTAATTATTTATTTGTTTCATCATCGCATATTCTCACTCTTTTTTCATATTCCCTCGTCTGCTTTATTGCTGTAATTTTATTCTTGAAGACGCTCTTTTTGTAAGAGTTTAGGACATAGTGTATTCTGTAAATACTGGCGATTAGCACGGTGAGATTTATGGTAAAAATTAGCTGTATTGAAATGTATGTCTCTGTAATTTCAATTTCCTATTGTTTATTGTTCAATGTCTATTGTTGTAATGAATTTAAGTCTTGGGAAATTGGACAAAAAATCGGGCAAGAATGGTTGAATGATTTTTTTGTGGACCCTCTAATCGAAGGCAAAAAAAACTTCATCGTATCATTCTCTGATATGTACCAAAATCGTCATGAATTAGGTAAATCAATTCAACTTTTAAGCTATCCATTTTTCTCTCCATACCTTAATTTTTACCGTAGAATTTCTGCTAAAAACGAAAATTCACTAAAGACAATGTCATAAAATACGTCTTTTCAAGAGCAAGATCAAGTATTATTTTTTTTTACACCAGCCTCCAAAATTCCTCAAATTTTTGCAAGATAATTAATAAAACTTGAAATATCCCATTGTTAAGAAACGCTTTAAAAGTCACAATATTGTACCTATCTCCATTCATTTTATTTTTTTCTTCTTTTTTTATAGTGTAATTCTATAGATCTAAAATCTATATTTAATGTCTCCTGTTCATGATCAGAAAGAATTTAATCGTGTGTGAATTTTATCGTTTTATCTATTTTCTAACTGTGTTAATATACTGACCCTATGTTTGCACGGTCTTTGCAAACTAATCATCTGGATCACTCAAGATCCTTAACTTGAGTGGTTTAAGCGGTTAATTGAGCTTCTTTAATATATAGATCATGAAAGTACTCTTAAATCAGGTTTTCAGCATGTTTCTTAAATTCCTGAGCCTTAAGGCAAACTATTTCTTTTATTTTTGACACCTCTTCTTGAAGAGACATTGATACTAAAGAGAGAAACGTGTATCTTTAAATAATAGAAAGTCCTTTTAACACAACAGCTTTCAACTGACGGCTGAAAACCTTCGGGTTCCATTTTTGTGTCCAATGATTAGTTTGGAAGTTCATTTAGTGCTGCATAAATGGTCAAATGTTTTATTTTTGTGATAAGCTCTAGTTACCCTACTAGATTTATTTTTTTAAAATTTAGTAACTTTCGAGAGCTTTCATCAACTCTCTAATAGTTCCACATATTTTTTCCTATTTTTAACGATTATGTTGTACCTATTTTTAGTGTAATTTAAGTTCATAATTTTATTTTCAAGTCTTTCCTGAGTATTTCTACTGATATTAATCAATCAAACTTTCCCCCTACTTTGATGTCGATATTCTTTTAAGTATTTACAGTTATATCTTTCTTAAAATAAAATGTATTGTCAACCTCCAAGTATGTGCTGAAAGTTCTACATTCTATCCCTTTTAAAATTTTCCCACCTTGAAATATCCCAAAAGTTTGACTCAGTAATCAGAGTAGTTTTGATGATCTACAACAGCTACGTTTTTCAATTTTTTTGCTGGTCTTCGCCAAACAAGATTAGCCAATCAAGAAGAAAAAAAAAAAAAAAAAAAAAAAAAAAAAAAAGCTGCCAAGATTTATTATAGATTATCAAGGTAATAGTTGAGGCCAACCTTCCAGTCTGGAGAAAAAAGGGCATAGAAAAAGAAAATTTGAGAGAACAGTTCTTACTAGATCTGAATTTATTGACCTTAACTTTGTACGGAGGTAAATAAGGAACACTTTAAACTATTCCTTCACAAGGTAAAACTAGCACCTGCATTCGTAGACACAGACTCAGTTGTCAGGGTAGTCATGCTTTTTTGAAAAGCGTGAAAATTAATCAAGCTTAGAACTAAAATAACAAAACAAAAAAGAAAATTTCTGAATATACAATCTAAAGTTATCCTCACATAGTTAAAATTAAATTTGTCTCTCCAAAATTAAAATTAATGCTTTCAGCGTAATTTAAATATTAAACTGAGATGGCCAGAGTATGTATTGTCCTTTTACTTCCCAAAACAGGAAGAGATAATGGTAAGAATATCATTCAGTTGAGATCTGATGACTCTTCTAGGTAGCTTGTTTTTGTAGAACAACAACAGAAAACTTAGGGCTAATCTTCTGTCGCAGCATAATGCTTAATGAATCTGGCTGAGGGATCTGACACTGATATCCACTTTGGCATCCAGAAGTAAGGCATTAAATGCGATGCTTGACCTTTATAGTATTCCTCAAATTTTTGCCTGGAAATATTAAAAAAAATTGTATAAAACAATGTGTGATAGATTTCACTAGTATTTTTGAGCCTAAAACCAAAGTAAAATACTGAAATATTTTTAAAGCTTTAAGCTTTAAGCAAAATTGTAATCAACTGATCAAAAATGTAGATTCACAGGGTTTCCATAATTTTCTCATCGTCCAATTTCCTTATTTTTAAACTTTTTCTTGCCTCAAATTTTCCAAATTCTTTAACTTTTCCTAGATCACTGGACACCCTGAATACACTGGTGGCTTGCCTCGGGCAGATGGAGGTGAAGCAATGTAAACATCTCATCCATACAGACAGAATTTAATCTCGATGATAGGCTTTTTCCCTCATATACTTTCCTTTCTGCATGATACAATTTCCTAAAATCAAAATTATTTTCGAATACAAATCTGAGCGTCCATGAAAAAAGGATCACTGTCTCAAAACTCAAAACTGTAATGTTAAAGCCGCTATTCAGTAGAAATTTTGAGCAGGAACTGTAAATGACCTTCGAAATTGTCAGATTATGACATTACATATGATGGTTTGAGTTATCAGGAAAACATATCTCTTGTTTCAACCCATGTTCAGGGCCCATGTTTAGAATCGTTAGATTACGATACAACATTACGTCCCCTATTATATGGTTCGTGCAGCCTCAAGAATAAAAAATCAAGCATTTTTTTTTAACACTTTTCACAAAGTTTTCGAACACTGAAAAAATTCACAAATTCACAAATTCTTTCATAATTCTTTCATAAACGAGCAGTCTTCTCCCCTGTCAGTCCAAGTCAGAGATTTTTTATTCATTTTGAAGGTAGGTTGCAATTTCTTTTGCAAATAGAATATCAAATGATCCATTTAACATCAAATGCTTCCTAATTTCTCAACAACAAGCATTCTCTGCTGATGCCTGGTAAGGAGAAAAATTCAAGAGCTTTTTGACCATCTTCCGAAAAAATGAGCACTTTCGAAGTCTAAAGAAAAAATTTCAAAATCAAGCACTTTTAAGCTCTTCTCAAGGCTCCACAAACCATCATCTATACACACTCAGTGGACTTACGGTGTATTAGACAAGATATAGAGGCAAAGAGTGAATTACAGACAAATGTGCAAAGGAAATTAATTTTACCTACCTATAGTAAAGAGATTCCTTAGTCTTTGGAGTGCAGTGGGGGTAAAGCTTTTCTGCGTTATCCAAGGCCTCATTGGGAAGTTTCGGCTCAATGTACTCCTGAATTATTTGAAACAAGGATTTTTTCACAGAAGTCACTCCATCACTGGAAAATTTCACAGACAAAACATTAATTAGTGATGAATCTTAATGCTTACTGTGAATACTGGATACTGGAATAAAATTTATCTATAATGGTAACAACAGGAGATAATTATGAGCGTCAAATTACATCTTCTAATTTTTTTGAATATTTCATGGAGATAATCTCAAAGCCTTTCACACAGTCATTAATCTAAGCCAGTCTTCTCAGTTTTAAATATAATTTGAACAAGATAAGCATATGATGACACCCCCTGACATGGAACTTAGTGGTTGTGTGCCTTTCTACTCCTGGAAAGCGATCACCTGTAGCTGTGTATGAAGCCCCTAATTATTTTAGGCTCATTTTTCAAGGGGAAAAAATTGCGCAAAGTGCATGCAAAAATATAGTATAATGATTGTGAAAATATTTCAATTCTCCTCTTAGTTTTGCACTTCAAAAAATTTGCCCAGAAAGACAAAGATAGGTTTTCCTTTTCTTCTTTCTTTTTTTTAATGCAAAATGAGCAATGTCTTGCTCATCCTTTTGTTGATTATAAGAAGGAGATATTTTCATTCTGAGAATGATACCTGAAAGCTTCCTTATGTCTCCACAGAATATTGTTTGGAAGTAGGTCCGTCCCATCAAAAGCAGATCGTAGCAAGTGTTTCTCTATGCCTTCCTGCGGCTGTCTTGATTCTTTTGGAAGGCTGAGAAAGTAGTGAGTGAACTGCTGATCCAAAAAAGGTACTCTCAATTCCAAGCTGTGAACACACGTGTGCTTTAAATTAAATTCGTATACAAGGGTTCTTTTTGGAATTTTAGACAACACAAAAAGGTATTACATCCATTCCTTAGTATGATACAATATGCATTCGACTTATTGGTCATGAGGTCAGGAAATGCCGTAGCAATCTTTATTGTGGTGTTTAAATGTGTTTGCTTGTGTTTAATTTTTCAAGAGATTACCTGATACTTTGACATAGTCTTTAGCAAAAAATTCTTAAAATGCCAAAAACAATTGGCTTGAATCTTCATGTGACAATAATGACTGGTCATTTAAAAAAAAAAATAACAACAACATCACATACCAAAAGGTGTGTTCTTCCAATTCCACCATCTTACTCTTTTTGATTTGTCATTTTAAAATTGGTTAAATTTGGTGAAAATATTTCCAGCGCTAATTTTTTATGGTTACGATTTATCTTTCTGCTCCCTTTACTAGATAGTTTAATTTTCAAAAAACTATTACATACTTGATTTTCTGTCAATCAAAAGTTCTCTAATGCGGTACATGGAAAAAATAAAACTGACAAGAATTTTCTAACCTGTGTGCAGAGGTAGTCCTATCTGCTCTGAGTCCATCGTACATGAAGATGTCTGAAAGCAATCGGTGACTTTCAGAATGAGCGTCTTCTGCGTTGGGGGCGTCTCTGAAATAAATGTAACCTTGGGCAAGTTCATCAGCACCCTCACCACTGAACAAAACTGTTGTGTCAGTTTTTGCTTGGATATATTCCGCTATTAAGTACATGCCTGAAAGAAGATACTTTAAGTTTAAAGAAACAGAAGGCTACTTAAAAATTGCAATTCAGGAAGAGACTTCCTTTAATTTTAATTGTTTTAAGACTTAATCAAGAATCATTCTTAAGACTGCATATGATATTCTAATTTATTGATCAAATGAGCAACAAGCATTTGCAGCCTATTTCTGATGGACCGCTAAATAAGGTGCAAATTGAATTGTGATACATGTTTCCTCATACAATTTCATGTAACAATTTATGCAACAAAAAGTATAGAAAGCATCTTCTAACCAAGATAGAAGTTTCAAAAGAAATGATGTCACTAAATATATCTCACCTACGGAGGCCCGAACAGTTGTAATATCTGCAGTTTCCAGGTGGTACAGTACCTTGTCTAGAACACGATATACATCTTTTTCATCAAATGTTATCTCATGATGTTCAGTGCCAATATGCTTTGCTACCTGACGTGCAGCTATTAGATCGGGACTCTCTCCCATTCCAATTGCAAATGACTGAAAAATAAAAGGAAATTATTGTTGGCAATATTACAGCTTTAGTTTTTTTAAACATACGACAGAAAACGGGATTAAGGACCAATAATGGATGTCAGCGCGCTCACAGTAAAACACATAAAACAGTGAAACTGTTGTTGTAGATAAAAACTTACTTGAATTTTATAAGGTAGGTTAGCTTTCTTTGTAAGTTTTACAAGTAAAGCTGCAATGAGACTCGAGTCTAATCCACCAGAAAGAAGACACCCTATCCGCCTATCTGCCATTAATCTTTTTTCCACAGCTGCTGTGAGCAAAGTCTGAATATTCGCACTGATGTTGCTGGGATGCAGATCTGTAGCAGACCAAAAAATTATATTAAAAGTTAAAAATACTACCAATTTGTGAGGAAGAAAAAGAGGTGCAAATAGTTCCAGACCACATAACCGGTCAGGTCCACAGATTGTGGATATGGCCAAGTTTTTGAGCAGCAATGTTTGTCACCTTCTAACATTATGATTTGACATTTTGTGAACATTGCAAATCAATCAAGTAAAAAATTAGACAAAATAATTGATGTGTTGTGTTGACCTTCTTGCAAAAACCCAGCCTATTGCAGAAAATTTTGGAGGCTTCTTTGAAAATTGCGAAGGGCCTAAAACTATTTGCACTTATCTTATCTCTTATAAAGCTATCGTTTTGACATTGAAACAAAGGTACTTTCTATCTGTTTTATACAGAGAGTTTTGTATGAACAATGCTAGACACAAAAGCAGTAATTTCATATAAATCTAGCATTCAAAGCTCTACACTATTGATAGGTACCTTCTCCATTCACTTTGCCACAGAATAAAAGAAGCACTGAATTTTGTAATCTTTCATCAACTGAGCAGTTTAATAAAATTCCTCACCTTCAAAGGGAACAAAAGGTTTGAAAAGGGGTTCTTTTCCTATCCTGTAGAAGGGTTTTTCACTGACTAGAGTCACAGTGCCATTGGAGTTGATTGAATACTCTGCTACATGACCAGGAGGGAACTGTTTGACAACAAATTTCTGACTTCCTAGCTCATTACGTAGAGTAATAAGGCCTGTAAAGGAAAAGAAACAATTCAATTTTACATCATTTTAACACAATACACCTTTTATTATTGGTATAATCACACAATCTTCACCCTGAGCCATATCATAAGGAAGCTGAAGCTGTTTGACATAAAAATGAATTGGTTGATATGTCTAAAGTAAACTCTTTTTAGTAAGAAATTAAGTGCTGGTTTTACGGAGAAACCTTGATAATTCTTTAAAATAAAATCCATGCATTTTTCCCCCTCAATGAATTGAATTTTTCAGCCCCCAATGAAAACAAATTATTTCGGTAATTCGAAATTTTATAACAAGACTATCTATAATTCACAAATTCTGGCAGGTCAACATGAAGAAGATGCCAAAGTGGCTCAAAATCAACCAAAAACAGCTTTTCCTGCACACTGGAAACACACCATGGCAGCCGCCAGGGCTTTTTTTATCTATTGTATTAAGTAAACAGGGGAACATAATTTGTAAAAAAAAATCTTTCTTTTTTTGGGCTCAACCCTCCTCATTTGAAACTCATGTCAATTCAAATTTTTCTCCAATCTCTTGAATTTTGAGTTATTAAGAGTTGACTTTAATGGAATAGGATATTTTGTTGTAAGTCGTGTTTAGAAACTTTCAAAACGGTATTTTTTTTTCTTTTTTTTTTTGGACTAACTGACTTACTTACTGGACTAGCTAAACTTTGCTTCTGGATGTAACATTTCTATTTTTTGCAAGAACTTAGTTTATTATCTTTATGCTTTCCTACTTCCAGTACAGATTCATTTGGATGTAAAATTACACAAACCTTTGGCCTCAGAACAAATGCCAAGGACACCTGCTTCCGTGACAACTCTGAACAAGGGTCTCACACCAAATGGGTCTCTCGCAATATATGCTCGTTTTTTCTCAGCGTCAATTAAACAAAAAGCAAACACTCCGTCTAGATTCTGGCAAGCAAATTCAATGCCTGATTTTCCGTAGAGTTGAGAAATGCATTCCACATCACACTTTGTTTCATATTCAAAACCGTACTGCTTGGCCAACTAGAAAGAGGAATTCCAGCCGTTAAAAGCACTTACAATAGTAACTTAAAAACTGACTTAAATACTTTAAATTTGTGAATTTCCATCGAAGTAAGGACCTCATTCCACTGGGGCAATCTGTATTGATTTTTAACAAAAGGGCATTCAGTCCAATGCAACATTCCAAAATGCCTACTGATGGATAATCCTAGTGCAGTGAGCAATGGAGCAAATTTTTAAGGAAAAACAAAGAATTTTCCTCATACACCAGATCAATTTTAGTAAAATTTTTGAAATTTTCTAGGTAACTGATCTGTACAAAAATATAATGCCCGCAGTAATTTCCAAACATTCCCCTGGACTTGTGCCCTTTTGCAAACTGTCAATTCAATGTTTCAGGAGAGTAATTTGTGTCAGGATGTGTCGAAAAATCAGAGGGTCAAACACTGGGCCTAAATTTTTTGCGTGATACTTTAACGGCCCCTAAAGCGTTAAACAAGATTTCATTTAAGACTCCTTGATCCACTACTAACTGATTTTGCATTAGTACTTACTCGTTTGCAGTTGTATAATTCGCCATTGCAAAGGAGTGTTACCAAAGGATATTTGTGCAATTTCATTGGCTGCATTCCATACAGGCAATCAACAATTGATAATCTATGAAAACCCACACACACATTCTAGAACAAACAACATGAGTAAATGAGAGCGGTGTGGATGAGGTCAACTATCTGGTTATCTTTGAATATGAAATAACTACGGATGTGGTAAAAAAAAGAAGTTTCAACATTCTTACTCTATTTCACCTCTTCCTCAATAGATATTATACTGAAACTTGAGCATTGAAATGTTAAATAATAAAATTACTTAATCATATAGATGCTTAGCACAATATCGACTGCAAAATATGCAACACAAGAACTAAAATGTTAGGCGTGTAAAATTTTCGTTAGAATTTACTAAAATAAAGTGATCAAAAATTGTAATAGAGGAAAGTGACATTTATAGGTACATAAAAAGGAAAAGAAGCTTCTTCTAATTTGAATGTTTGAACTGTATTTTTATAAGTTTTCTCTTTTAAATTTGCGAGTTTTTTAACTTTCTTTGCGACACGTAAGTAATGCTACTAGGATAAGGCATAAGTTTAAGTTAAAGACTAATACTTGAATAATGATAATATACTTATAAATAATATTTTAAACACATTAATAGACAGTAAGAGGTGAATTTTGATCACGGGGAGATTGAAAAGTAGCTACCTTGATTTTAGCATCAAACTCAATCCTCCATGCGTCAGGTCCTCTGTGATGAATTGCAGTGAAGGAGTGCTCACATCGTGACAAAGTGGTGGCCTCCAAGCCAAAAAGTGCCCAAATTCCACACATATTAAAAACACTGGAAAAAGTAAACACTTAATTGAAATCAGAGACAAACTACAAGAGAGCAGAAATATATGCATTGAATTTTTATTTACTGAAAATACCCTTAGCCAGATATTTACAGATAAAAAGGTAGCTACTCAATGGGCTGGGCCTCATTGAGGCTCAAGTTACAGACTTTACAACCTGCCAATCCTCCAATTTTGCTTGTGATGTTGAGTATGCTCACATCATTGAGCCCATTAAGGTGATTCGTCAAGCTCAAGTGACGTGGTCGAACTGGCATGCGATATATCGCATCTTTTAGGTAAAAAATCTTGGCAGATTTTGAATTTTCAGCAAAAAAAAGGACGATAGCCCCTGCGCATGAGCCTGAAGAATCATTCTAAACCCAAAAATCGGCAAAATTCAGAGAAATGGAAACAGGATAGTGTTTGGAAAAAAACCTCGCATTCGATACCGACATCGATAGCTGAATCGAATGCGAGGTTTTTTTCCAAACACTATCCTGCTTTCATTTCTCTGAATTTTGCCGATTTTAAGGTTTAGAATGATTCTTTAGGCTCATGCGCAGGGGCTATCGTCCTTTTCTTTACTGAAAATTCAAAATCTGCCGAGATTTTTGACCTAAAAGACGCGATATATCGCATGCCAGTTTGACCACTTCTTTTGAGCTTCACGAATCACCTTAAGGGAGGTTTGCCTCGGACTGAGGATTAGTGACAGCCAAGAAGACAGAGTTCCAACCGACCAGAAAAAATAATCCCTAAGCATCATTTGATAAAATCTCAATCTCAATTCCTAGAACAATGATGGAGGATGCATGATAGTAAGGCATGAAGGACTTTAGTGAGGTTTATCCAAGATCGGTGGATAAATGTTCGGAGCTCTCTATTTCATCTCCGGACAAAAATGCTAGTTGTACATCTACTGCCTACTTCTGCGATAAAAGAGAACCAACATCAAATACTTTTTACTTGACGAATAGCATCAATTTTCGCTTAGGGCCCTCTATCAATCTCTATCAAGTATCAAACACAATGAAGCATACCTCTGAACAAAGGAAATATGTGCAGAAATAGACATACGACATAATGATTGATACAAAAACAGGTAAAATGAGCATAATAGTAAACTGCTATTATGCCACGAATGCTGGTATGGATATCGTTACGTATTTATTACAAAAAATTGCGGAAAAGATGAAGAAAGACTACCCACGTGGTCGCTGAGGAGCACCAGAGTCACGCCGACTTCCAGTAAGTAGGATTTAAAGAGAATCACACTGATTTTATAAATTTGGTTTTAGTATGATGTGTATGTATGCACAGTCTGAGTTGGAGAAAAATAATTGCAGAGTAAGGGAAATCAAGATTTTGCCGAGCAAAAAATGCCCGGATCGAGTGAACGCACTGCACTGATAACGCTCGATTCGAATGATTCGATAAGGAGCTGAGAGCTGAGTCACTTTTAGAGGTTATGTTTCATTGTTTATTTGTTTCTTTGTTGTTGACTCTGCTGACTCTGCCATGTTTCTTATCAGAACTCCCTGGTCATGCTAAGTCTCTTTTCTCTCATTCAAGTCTTTGTGTCCAACTAAAAGTATTTTATTTTCATTTTTTATGTGCCTTTTAAGTAAGATTGCAATTTTTTTTTGCTTGTAACTAAATTGTAGCCTGCTGTGTGCGTAGGTAACATCTGTCGCTAAGATCTCTCTCTTTCGCTTATGGCTCCACTCTTGTTCGGTGTCAGGCTAAGCCTGAACAATTTTGTCCAAGAAAAGATTGATGATATTGATTTAGATAAAACAACCGCTGAAGAACTGAAAAGCATCCTCTCTAAAATGCCGGCGGTAAACTTGGAAGTTACGGATATCGGTAAGGTTTTTCTCCCTCTTAATGTCAACCAATATGAAGCATTAAAGTCTCTTTGTTCAGCATCGATGTAGACTCAATTACGATTAAATTTTAGATTCCGCTTGCATAAAATCTTGCGCCACCTATAGATTGGTTCTGTTTAACTGAAGATAATTGCATGCATACACGTTAGAAAGTTCAGTGGCTGCTAAATCTTGGAGGTACTTAACCCGAGACCAATGAAATAGAGGAGATTCTGCAGCTTTGCAAAAATGACCTTTCCATCTATATCAGGTTTTATTTAAATTTTGAAACCTCAGTCTCATCATTTCTCATTTTTGTACGGATAAGCCTTTTTCTGCCGTGTAATAAAGAATTATGTTGAGCGAATAATTAATTTATTTCCGGCTTTGACGTAAAATGGAATGTTAAAATTGGAAGGAGTCCTTGTTTTTAATTAATATCATAATTAAATAAGGCACATAACTCCGCTTTTATGATGAATTCCTGTCGAAAGATAAAGAAGTTTTTGCTCAATATATTTAGATTTGTGACTGTCCTTGGTGAGTTGAATGATCATTTTCATGTGTCTAAAATGATGTAATCTTATCTCTTTTGTTCTAGAATTGGTGCATTGTGGAAATATTTTAAAGGCAAATTCCTCATTATCTAGCTGTGGCGTTAAAGCAGGACAAATGGTTCATGTTTTGAAAAAGAGAGAAAAAGGTATGTATCTATTGAACTCATTTTGTTTGGTCAAGATGTACATACGAGAGGAGACTGTTGACACAAGAACTCCTGGCAGTAGGGTTTCAACGGCCGAGAAGGGTTAGCGGCTATTTACAGTGTATTAATGACAATACTGTCTGTCAGAAACATGATTAATGAAATAGCAAGGATTTGTATACTTTTATTAATTTTTTTGTGGTCCAATGAAGTGATAATAACTAGTGCCCTTCTCTGCAATAAGCAGGATCTAAGCCAATCAGCTGATCAGTTTTTAGGAAACGCACTTTGTTTTTTTTTTTTTTTCTTCATTCCTTTTTTCTTTTTTCGTTCAATGTTTTTCATGAGTAAATTACAGCTAAGCTCATTGGACCAAAACTTGCCCTGTATTGAACATTCTCAGGAAAAAAATGACTTTACTCTGGTATGTTTTATCAAGGATTTTTGTAAGCAATCAATCGCATATTCTTTTTGCAGATGTCCCGGTCAACAATGAAAATATGAGTGAAAAGGAAGCTGTATCCATTGTTGTTGAATTCATAACACTGACTTTAAATCCGAACTCCAAAAGTGAAATGCAGGTAACTTGTTTTTCTCTAATCCTTTATCATATATTTTTTCTCTGAATGATGCTGCATAAATCATCACAACAGCTCAACATTCTTACCTCCTATACCTAAGTATCAAATGTCTGTTATCATTAAAAATGAAACTTGAAACTTTGTAGAAGTAGAGTGGTACACACTTTTCGAAATTCTTCAAATCTAAGAAACCATTGATTCAATTCTCACAGATAAATTTGATTTTTTCTTTCTTAAAAACCTTTTTTTTAAATTATTATTAGGTAGGATTACTTGTTGGTTTCGTGCATTTCATATTGGCACAATTTTATAATCCTCACATTAATATGGGCATGTGACAATGGTGAATGAACATGTACAGCATCAAATTCAGCATCAAGAATAATATCTGCAGTGCATACTCAAATTTTATTCATGTTCTGTGTTGAATTCTTACATACCCAGGGACTTACATACACATTACCTTTGTTATTCTCTCATCTAGTTAATAACAGATTATTCAACATTAAATATTTACGTACTATTCTTCCTCTGTATAATAGTTTATAATTCTTTTTCTTTTCTTTAAATTCCTTATGATAATATTTTCCATCTAAATTGACTCATTATTTCTTTCAGAAAATGCGCTCATTGGTTCTTGATAACATCACCTCACTAACTCCAAGCCTTCGAAGAGATCCAATTGCCCTCACTTTCCTGCAGGATCCAGAGCTGTTGGCAAAACTAGGAGATGTGCAAACAGTTAAAAAGTAATTCTCTAAATACTTCCTTCTTGTAATATAATTTAAAATAAGCTAAAGTTTTCCGTTTTTTCACAAGAGAAAACTTGCCATTTTCTTCTTTTTTATTTCTTTTTTTCTCTCCACGTCCTTTATGAATCACACAAGATATAAAAAGTGTACAATCAAACTGTGCTAATTTAGAGATGGACTAACTTTTTACGCTTTGATTCAGAATGAAGTGTCTGCTGTACATATTTTCCTTTACTGATATGTGCTTTCATTGAACAGGGTTAGAGGTTTTCTTGGATTTCAAAATTCCCAGACTTTTCTTAAATTTTTAGGGTTTCCGAACTAAATTCTGACTTATCCAAAAAAAAAAGAAGAAAACAAAAAAAAGAATCCTTTGTGGCATGATTTGTAATAAAAATTCTTTTTGCAAAAAATTTGAAGCACAAAGTCTTTTAAACTTTAAACAGAGTAATGTTTTGACAAAAGGAAAAAAACTTGAAGGTTCCTCAGCAAAATTTCCTGACTTTCTAGCGTTGGATGAAAGTCTCTAACTTTCCCAGGTTTTCTATGTTTTTTTCAAGAACTCTCCATTCTGTTCAAATATCTCTGCGCTTTGTCTCTTCTTGGAGAACTTTATTATATTGCTTTTTGTATTTTCTTGAATATTTTATCATACTTTTTGCCAGATAAAATACAGAAAATATGAGGAATGTAAAGACCAAATTTTTCCATAATTTCATGGTGCACCCTGATATCACCTTAACTTGAAATCTTTTGAACGTTATTCATGTGTATTGAAATCCTAACACTTAAAACAGTTTCAAAGAAATTTCAAGTCAATGAAGTTTCAAGGTGCATTTGAAAATGTTTGTCCTAACTTGAGTCACACTTAAGACATAGCCTCTCCTTCATGTGATACTTTTGATGCAAGTATTTTATTGATTCTGTCATTCACTGGAACGAATGTCTGTACTTGTTTAATTTTACAGAGTCATAAAGAAACATCCTGCTTTGGTTGAAGCTGCCGGCTATATTGTGGCCTTGACTGATACCAGACAGGTCTATGATTACTTTGATCTCAATTCTTCCACACAGCAGCTCAACAATCTTAGCGACGATGAAGAAATGGACTCCTCACAGGTTAGTCATGAAAATTTCACAGATTTCTTGAAATGGTTCCATGAAGGTTCGCTAGATGTAATTTGGGAATCAAAAAAGACATTGAAGTTGAATCACTTGGGGGTTCAAGTCATTCATCTATAGCACTGACGAGTTTCGTTCAATCAAATTTATGTGGTCGCAAACCTTTAAATATCACAACAATTTTTATAATGGGGATTTTAAAATTTCCATAAAAAAGAAGTGTTAATATCATTGTAATGTAATTGGGAAAAAAGAAAAACATTTTAAGATCTTGAAAGCGCACTTTTTCTTAGGCCGAGTTGGTGATTTTGTCATGTGCAATAAAATCAGTACCTATACAATGAAATTCTCATTACGGAGGAAAAAAGCTCATCTGAGCTCGAAATTCCCCCATGTAACCCTAAAATACTTTAAGTTTTCTTTTAAGTATTCATAGTAACACTTTTGTCAGTAAAAAATGTAATCTTCTTTAAAGAATAAATTTTCTACCTACATCAATGAGTGGCACATATCTTTTTTATTTTATGTAGTTTCCCATCTTAATGTATTTATATACTTTAGATAAAAACATTCCAAAAAATCAAAACTCTTCTCAAAATCAATGATCATTTTTTTCAACCCATACCCTTGATTTAACGAATCCCACTCATCATGGCATAGAATAATGTCTTTGTCATTGCGGTTAGAGTTTGTGTTTTATTTCAGAGGACATTACCTTTGGATTCATATGACAAGTATCACCAACCTTTTGCACTGCAGTCTTTTAACTCCAGTTTGATAATTGGGTTTTTTTTATCTTTAATCGTAACCTGGCATCAATTCCCTCCTACTTTTGACTGACCTTGTACTTTTGTTGGTTTTGATAGGAGTAATTAGGTAGCCAAAATAAAAGCCTTTTAATGACTGTTATGTTTTTTATTTCTAACATAGTGAAGTATTAACATTGGCTACTGAAAAATTTCAATGTCAATTTTTAAGAGGCTTACCTACTTCTCACTAATACTCAATGCTTAAGTGATACTTTTTAGAGGCAACAATAGTAACTGATTTCGGCCAAGTTAAATACATGGTGAAACCGAGAAAAGGAGAACAAAATTAACCGGGAGGAGAATGGGTCGAGGTTTTTTTTCCCCCTGCTGTGATGTAGTAGTGCACATTCTTTTCTTTATTCTTTTTACGATTCATACGATTGCGCTGGCATTATTTTCAAGTATTATAACTATATAATTCATTCTTCTTGCATTTTTTCCAGTCATCAGATTCTTTTGTAACGCCCAGCAGTTCCTCTCGGCCAAATATTACCACTGCTCAACTTGCCGCTGCACTTGCTGCAGCTTCAGGCTCAGGTAAGTTTGCTTATCAATTGTTAGCAGCTAAGTGTAATTCTTTAGAGTTATTTTAGAAATAAATACAAATAATAGTAATAATAATGCAAGAAGAAAATACGCACTAAGCTCCACTCTTTTTGGGTATAAAAGCTGTCTCTTATCGGACAAGGTCTCCATTACAAAAAAAGTACTAGTTTTGACAACTCTTCCCTCATTAAGTGATAAAATCACCAGTCCCCTTCCAGTCTCTTCCTCTTCATCTTGTGAGACCCGGCAAGGATAGCTCAGACCTTCTACCCCCTTCCCCCCTCAAGTAACCATGAATACTTGTACTTAGCCTCTTACATATCGATGGCAACACCACATATCTTCATCGCAGTGTTTCAAAATTTCCACTCCTAGTTTATTTTTTCAAAGTGAATCAATTCAACTTTATGGCTTGAAATTCATCCAGAATATTCTACTGACGTAGAAGAAAAATCAAAGAAGTTTTCAAGAAATTACATCGACTAGTTCTCGTAGGAAAAATAAAGTACGATCGGAAGTCTACAATGTTGCGAACAGAGATATGTGGCCTTTCACTCCAGTCATCAATATTTGCATTGTCTCTCATTCTTTCCTTTTTTTTTCAATAATTTCTTACATTCTTTTTGTACATTCTGTTGTAAATTATAGTTGATGGAGCCTCTACTTCGAGACGGAATTCTGGTGAAATAACATCTGCTATGGTGACAGAGGCAGTTCAACAAGCAATTAACCCTTTTTCGTCTGATACCACCATTGCCCAGGTATGTTCAAGTGCAATCAATAAGCAAACTATCAAATAATCAGAATTGGGAACAACTTATCTGATGATGGAGGTTTCTGCAAACTGGACGAATTCAAACAGAAAAAGCCTAACTGTATCAGTTTTTGCCTAATTTTTAGTCGTGCGGCGAAGCCGTATAGACTCAAGGTTTCGCCGGAGGCTAAAAAGTGTCCACACTTTTAGGCTAAGTCCAAGAGGAGAATTTTCGAGGAACCAAGTAATATATGAGGTATTGATATCGGTGCATTTTGGCCCAATGGAGATGTTACATGTGCGAGGAGTTTGCAATTTGACTGTTGATTCTTGTATAAAAGTTCGCGAGGAACACAATGGTGCCACTAGTTTTCTCTGAAATCATCTTCCATGCTCAAAAAAACCTCTCAAGTTGAGGCCAAAATGGAGGGGATATCCCACCCTACCCTGAGAGTCCACGTCTACATGAAGACAAACTCTCCATGCAAAGATAGGGAGCAAATACATTAGCAGGGTTGCCCTGTATTCAGTTTTGGAGTCCCCAGATAAATTGGTAGCCCTGTCAAAGTATTAGCTCCCTATCTTTGCATGGAGAATAGGTCTTGATCTAGGCTTTGACTCTCAGGGTAGGGTAGTATATTCCCTCCATTTTGGCCTTAACTTGAGTGCTTTTTTTGAGCTTGGGAGATGATTTCAGAGAAAACCAGTAGCACCATCGTGTTTCTCGTGACTTTTTACACAAAATTCAACAGCCAAATCGCAAATTCCTCACACATGCAACATCTCCATTATGCCAAATGGAATTTCTGATCATTAAGCCATGGTTTGGTAGCGTTTAGCAATCAACTGTGACCATAATGTAAAGAACCCACACAGGTGCCTTTCGGCGGAATGTCGCCCTATGGCATTCTTTATCATCAAGTCACTGTTGAACATTTACTGTTAAGTAGCGTTTAGCAACCAAGTATAGCCAAAATTTCCAGAACTCATACCTCAGATGTTCAAAGAGTGTTAACATGTGTCGCCAAATGGAATTTCTGATCATTTAGCCATGGTTTGGTAGCGTTTAGCAATCAACTGTGACCATAATGTAAAGAACCCACACAGGTGCCTTTCGGCGGAATGTCGCCCTATGGTATTCTTTATCATCGAGTCACAGTTTAATAGCGTAAATAAGCAACCAATGGTGGCCAAAATGTCAAGACTCCAAACTGGTGCTTTTTGGCTGAATTTCGCCCAATAGGATCTTTGATGATTTATCAGTAATGGTTGATGTTTATGTTGATTAATTATTACTGTCTGAAAGTGAATCCTGTGGGAGAATATTATAGGGTTGGTTCAAACAAGTTAATTTAGAATTTTTTTCCTTAGCGCTAATGGACCCTAAGGGACAACTTCAATTCATCGAACCAAAAGTTTTCAATGTTCATAACCATTTTTTAACTGTCGGAACTCACTAGACCACATTATATTCATGATGAATTTAAAGAATATCGCTGTCAAAAGTTGAGTTCTCCTTCAATTTAGCACTTTTTGTCATTACCTTAAAGACCATATGGAAAGTGCTAAATTTACGGAAAACTCAACTTTTCACAGCGATATTCTTCAAATTTATCATGAATATAATGTGGTCTAGTGAGTTCTGACATTTAAAAATGGGTATGAACATATAAGGCTTTATTTTCCTTGAATTTAAGTGGTTTTTCAGGGTCTACGGTAAGAAAAAAAGTCTAAAACACGTTAAAAGTTACTTGAACCTACCCTATAATGTTGAGCTATGACTTCAACTTTCATGAACCCTTACTTGTGCCTTTCAGCTTGATTTCGCTAAATGGAATTATTTATGATTGAAGTCGTGGTTGAGTTTACTATGCTGATAAAATATCATTGGAAAATTTAGGTTTCACCATCATAGTCTTCTACGAGGGCTGTCCCAAAAGAAACCGGACTTTTGTCATAGAAGGCGAACAGCGTCGTAATGAAGTTTTCTTGGGCTTGTTTGAAAGCTGATAAGCTACTAAAGATGCTTGTTTTTACAGAATGCAAACATTGGTCTTGGTAAGGAAACTACACGCTTTGGAATAAAGGAAAGTCAAACTCGAGTTTGGATTTTTGTCTTTATTTCAAGAAAAATTTAGATACAACTTAAAAAAAAAACCAGGTTTTAAGTTAAAAACTTCGTTGCTCTCTTATTCAAATGCTTAAAAATAAGGAAATCAACATTTTAAGCAGCTTACCAAGTCATCACCTATCCCCTTCAAAATATTCGCCAGCTTTGTCGATGCATTTTTGCCACCGTTTCTTCAATCGGGAAAAACACTGTTGAAAATCCGCAGGTTTGAATGATCGCAATTCCTTCAAGGTGAAACTGTCAACCGAGAATATTACAATGGTGTTCTGAGACGATTACGCGAAAATGTCCGCAGAAAAAGGCCCGAGCTTTGGAGAGAGAATTCCTGGTTTCTGCATCACGATAATGCACCTGCCCAAGCATCCCTCCAAATTCGCGAATTTTGTGCAAAGAATGCCATGAGTGTCCTCCCTCATCCCCTCTATTCACCTGACCTGGCTCCGTGTGATTTTTTCTTCACGACTTAAATCTACCTTGAAAGGTCGACGTTTTCAAACCATTCCGGAAATTCAAGAGAACACCTTGAAGGAATTGCAATCATTCAAACCTGAGGATTTCCAACAGTGTTTCTCCCAATTGAAGAAACGGTGGCAAAAATGCATCGACAAAGCTGGCGAGTATTTTGAAGGGGATAGGTGATGACTTGGTAAGCTGCTTAAAATGTTGATTTCCTTATTTTTAAGCATTTGAATAAGATTGCAACGAAGTTTTTAACTTAAAACCTGGGTTTTTTTTAAAGTTGTATCTAAATTTTTCTTGAAATAAAGACAAAAATCGCAACTCGAGTTTGACTTTCCTTTATTCCAAAGCGTGTAGTTTCCTTACCAAGACCAATGTTTGCATTCTGTAAAAACAAGCATCTTCAGTATAGCTTATCAGCTTTCAAACAAGCCCAAGAAAACTTCATTACGACGCTCGGTTCGCCTTCTATGACAAAAGTCCGGTTTCTTTTGGGACAGCCCTCGTAAAAATAACCATCAGCATTACTGCACCAACCAAAATCTAGCCCAAAAAAAAAAAATAATTCGGCTGAAAAAGTGGGAGAAGTTGGGATGTGCAGTCTCAAAATAAAAATACCTAGCTGTGATTGGACATAGCTTTGCTTTCATTGAGACTTTCAAATTTTATGAATAAAAAACAGTACGCGTTTAGCAAAAACAGTTAGTTTTGTCCTTACCTGTAGACCATACAAAAAGAGCTAAATTGAAGGAGAACTTAGCTTTTGACAGCGATGCTCTTCAAATTTTTCATATACCTGTACAATGTGTTCTAGTGAGTTTGGATGGTAAAAAATGGTCAGGAACATTTAAAGCTTTATTTTCCATGAATGTAAGTTGTCGTTCAGGATAGATTCTGACGACTAGATCCTTACTAGAGTAAGGAAAGAAAGTCTAAAATTGTTAAAAGTCACAGAAAAACGCGAAAAAAGAAAAAAGTCGGAAAAGGAAGTCAAATTTACATAACAATAAATTAACATAAAAATTTCGTAAAAAGTATTGGAAATTACGAACAAATGTATTTACGTAAAAACTGTATTGAAAAGAAAGTTAATTTTAATTAAGAAAAATAATCTTGGTAAATCAATTTCTCACGTAAATTTGACTCAAAATTCATTATAAAAACAGGACCGGATTTACCTACTTGCCGCCCATGGGCCGGATTTACCTACTTGCTGCCTATGGGCCACCTGTATTTTGCCGCCCCCTTCTCATTCGTTTCGAAACATCAATAAAAAACAACTTAATCGGCCCGAAACAGTAACAGAGAAACAACTTAAAACGGGACTAAGGACGCAAATAATAAAAAGAAACACATAAAATATAATAAGAAACCCGGGACGTTTCGCAGGGATCACACCCGCATTTTCAACCGGCAAAACAAGAAAAATTAAAAGAAAGGACACTATGCCCCTCACTACTAGCAAAAGTTCGCACGGAACTTTGCGTGAAAGTTAAGTTCCGTAAACCTATCTACATAAGTGTGAACGAGGCCTTCCATTTGTAAGAAATGAAGGTAAAAATTATGCAAGAACAAACATAAATGTGGTTTAATAATTTTAACTTCCGCCGGCGCGCCGCGCTGACCGCACTGTGTTTGGCACAATGCGTGAAGTATTCGTACAGTCTTGTAGGCGTTATGCGTTTCACGCCGACCGCCGCACAGTGGATTGAGTCAATTAGAGGGGTTGGACATGAAATTTTTGACAAAAACTGCAAATGTTGATGTTTATTTCGTCACATTTTAAAGTTCAAGGGGTGATACTGGAAGAAAATATCACGAGAAAACCAGTGGAACAGATTGCAGAACATTAGGTTCTTGTATAAACGGAGTTATGAGCGTTTTAAGTTCCCAAATTTTTTCCGACCTCTCTCATTGACTCGATTCACCGTGCGCCGCGCTGAGGGCTTCTCCTTTTTATCTCAAGTCCTCATCATCACTGCTGCACCGCTCCATGCCAAATTGCGTGTTTGGTTTCTCTCTTAACTCGACTAAGTAATTAAAGGTGCTGTCACCGAAAGACGCTTTCTCGTTTGTAATTTTTTTTTTCTGAATCCGATTTTTTTTAAACCTACATTTTAAAAAAATGCAAAATTTGCCGCCCCCTGCGTTAAGAAATGAGAGATGCCTTACTCTATTACCCAATGCATCTGACGAGTTTTTCAATTCAAAAAGGAACGTATGACACTCCACAAATAAATCACGTTTGAAGCGCAAACCGGATAAAACACGATTTGTCAAAAGTATTCATTAAGTATTGCACTTTCCACAGAAGCATATTGCACAAAAATGTCACTGTAACGACTTCCGGATATGGTTGCGACCAACTTAAGGCTCAAAATTTTGATTTGTTCGCTCCCTAAAAAAAATGGTCCATCTCAGTAACTTTGCTCACCAAAACTGACGAATATCCGAGGGTCACAGGCTGTCGTGGTCCCGGTCGAGAGAGGACATTTTTCAGGGTTGAAATCCTTCCTCTTATTTAATTGTTTTTTAAATAAACTTATGCTAGGACACTATCCCTGAATAACAAACAGACCAATTTGGCTGCAATGCCCCGAGCCCTGCACGTGTGAACTTGAGTCATTCGTTTTTACGACTTTTCCGAGGGTCGGTGGCCGCTGTGAGGCCGCGATTGCAGCCTCGGGCCCCGCTTTGAGACCCGCTCGAACGAGGCTCAATTTGGGTTCGGGCTTCGGGTGCGATTATTCTATCGTCTAGCGACTGGCCACTACGCGGCCCAACCCCTCGAAGACGCTCCGCGCCACCAGACTATCGATATTTTAGACCAAAATATTGTATCGATATTTCAACGTTTATATATCGTCCGTATTGATACATTTATCTCCAGAAATATCGAATCGATTTTTCTTTCTTTCTTCTGCTGAGTTGTGTATTTTACACCTCGGAAAATCGGAAATTATGGTCAATTTTTCATAGTTCGAATTTCGGATTTCGCTGGCCAGGTTGTACAGACCTATACTAGGGCCCACGAACGATGATCCCTGAAAAATCGGGCGAATAAACGCATGGACCATGTAAATGACAACGCTGCAGGGTCGAGCACGCACATCGACGAGACCGGGTATTGTGAACGCGAAAAGCTATTGTATGCGAACTGCTGCTATTCTACCCCTATCTTCAGGTCAAAATTCTTCATAGGATCCCCTTTCGTAAAAGATCAATTTCTTGTAATTTTGCCCCAATCTCTTCGTCCATTACATGGTTGGATTGCTCGTAAAATTCTGAGCTAAATCATATATAATTGTTATATACAATTTTTATTTTTTCCTTCTTCTTCCTTTTTGAAGCGAAGTCCAATTTTTATTTATAACATCGTATCTCGAACTGTAACTTTGCTGCTATTTGACCGATTTTTATAAACGAGGCCTCTTTTTACTCGTGTTTTAAAGGAGAGTAACGAAACACTTGCTAAAAAAATGTTACACAACTTTCAACAAATTTTGGTTTTTTCTAGCGGGAGGGTGAAATTGTAAATTACGCGTAAGTAATTAGGGTTCGATTGTGGCTCGGCTCGGCATTGTCCCCGAACTCGAGACTCGGTTCGGGCCGGGGTGTCGCTGTTGCCAGTGTTTGCAAGAAATACCCGCGGCTCAGGGATCATCGTTCGTGGGCCCCAGTATACGTCACAGGGTAAACAAACCTCAAGATGCAAATACCTCCTTTTTTCTCTATGTAGGTATAGGACTTTTCGCGTGGCTGCTCGACGGTTTGTTAATCTGTGGAGGTTAAGCTACATTCACGCGTCGCAAGCAACCTGGCGCGTCTGCTTCTTGCTACTGCGAGCGCGCCTTCATTTCCTCCTGCACGCAACAAGGACAACCGCGATGATAAAGAATTCCATTCGGCGAAATCGAGCCGAGAGCAGGCACCACGAGTATATCGACGGTGAAACTACCAAACCACGTATCTCGTTTGCGGTGTTTAAAAATCTACGCTCACATTTTATTTTTTTGAAGTAGACCAAATCCATATCATTCCTTGAAATTTTCACGGAATTTTCTCCGCACAAAGAGGAAAAATCACAGAAATTTTCAAGACTGGATGTTAAGTAGTTTTTCATTTAAAAAATAAAGTATGACAGGAAGTCTGCGACGCCGCAAACCGAGATACGTGGTTTGGTAGTTTCACCGTCGATATACATTATGGGTTATTTTAGTGATGGGTGGGATTTTATTTAAAATTCCTATGAATCCTAGGTATAGTATTTACTTTAGTAAACAATTATCATTTATTCCATCACTTCTTCGGATTATTTATTTTTAATCAATCTATATTCATGTGAAGTGTAGCTCATCTGCATTTTTCTTTCCCTGGAACCTAAATGTATATTATGAGTTTGAATCCATCAGAAACTAAGTCAGTCAAAATCAAATTTAACTACATACGAAGTGAAAACGATTTGTATTTCGCAAATCAAAGTGATAGTTAAAGCAACCAAACTGTGTCAGAAATGTTCCCAAATTACTAGGTAAGGCTTTTATCAGCTCATCATCTGATCCAATAATTTTAATTGTGGCATTTCATTCGGCATGTCGCCGCACGACTTCTATGATACTCAAAGTCTCACATATATAATTTGAAAGGGGGGGTCTGGGGGGGCGGCGCCCCCTCAGCAGGTAGCTTTTGCTACTTGTTTTTAAAAACATTCTCCTAGAAAAATGACGGTAGTGCGTTCTGTCAGGCATTTAGTAATACTGCATCACCAAAATTCTGAGAAATATAGTACTGCATCACCAAAATGCTGAGAAATAGGGCATTTCTCAGGGCCTAGTTGACACAGCAAAATTGATCGTGCGAGGGTCGGTTGCTGGATACATTAATGCCAATTGAATGAACCGTGGCAGTCAACTTATCAAAATGGATTTTTTGTTGAGAGCAAAACTCTGACGCAGACAGAAATGAGCCCTTTTGAAAACTGAGTGACATTAGAACAATCTTAAAACTTCTGAATCAGAAATATGTACTTAAAAATTTGCGCCCATCACTTATTATTTGGAATTACATTATTTTGGAATCCTACTTTTATGCTTTTGTTGGTCAAAATTTGGGATTTACATCATGACAATAACATTCTCAATTGAAAGGTATAGCCAGGTATTATTTTAGATTTTTAACTATTTTTATTTTTATTTATCCAACTGAGCATGGCTGAATTTTCAGCGGAAACATTTTGGTTTTGTGTGTGTAAAATTTTAGCCTTGTTACCCGCTTTTTAAATTGTTTTTTATTGTATATCTTGTCACGGGCTGCAGAGCATCTATCATATCTCGTTTACATCATGACCTCTTCCGCATCATAATTTTTTACTGTTTGTTTTACCTTCTGATTTTTCTCTCTTGTTGTAGGGTTCTACATACGAGGCCCAGCAGCAGCAAATGGTCGAACTTGGGTTCACTGATAGTGCAATCAATTCGCAAGCCCTTCAAATGACAAGTGGAGACGTGCATGCTGCTGTTGAGCTTGTTTTGAGTGGTGCATTATCCAACAATTCGTGAAAATGGAACAAGACTACAAATCAGTTTGTTTTTAATTTTTTCTAGTCATCATCGGTCTGAAATTCATCTGCGGCTAAAGATTAAAAAACTAAGTCCGTACAGAAATATTTAGATGTTGCTTGGATTGGAATTGAATGGACTTTAGATTAGATTTCATAATGTTGTATGTCTCCTTCAGAGAAATGTGACGAGGAAAATGCTTTTTTGGTGTGCAAAAAACAGCTGTGAAAGTTAAAGAGCAGGTGCTGTTCCCCGATTTTCAATGTTATGGTGAGCTTGCAACTTTTTATGTACCGTGATTGAAACAATCAGTTCCAAATTGCATGAGTTGAGCAACCCCAAACTTTCAGATTTAATAGATAAATTATTAAAATAATCCAAAGTTTTAAATTTATCTTACCTCCTGATTTTGTAATGGATTTTTCAATAAAAAATCCATACCAATAGTACAAAGGCACGTTCTTGTCATAACATCACAGAGGGGTAAACAGCATTTGATCTTAAGTGTAGACCTTTCGCTTCTAACATCTGATCAAAAAAGCATTTTCTCATGCTTTACTTTTCAACTTCTTACACAAAGAGGTATACCCTCACTTAAGAGACCAACCCACGTAGAGTCCTTGAAAAAAATCCTATCTGAACTGATGTGCTGCTATTGGTAAGGTGTGCTAATTAGGAATGTACACACTTTTATAAGAAAGAATGCCTATTTAAGCAACAAGCATACACTTAGGACTGCAAAACTGAAATCACTGAAAACTCCATTTCAGGTTTTTTATTTATATATTTTTCTAGGGTTAGAGTGAAATTTCCTTTTACAGAGCTATTTGTTAGTAAAACTAGAGAAAAACCGTATTGATCTAAAGTCTATTGATGTCTCTAAGCCCGGCTTCAAATATCTAACCCTCAATGAGGGTTCCAGTTTTTGTCTTTTTCTGTTTTTACTTCAGGGGGAACGATCAACCTCAGAATGTGAAAAACAAAATCAGTAAATACAATCTCATTTAAACTTATTATGCGTCTTTTTACAAAAATCCCTAAATTACATCCCTAAATTTTCCTCTAGTCAATTTGGGACACCTGATATTCATTTTATGCACCTGTGCACCTAATACTTATAGGGAAGTACGTTAAAAAGGTAAAGAGGTGAAAGGCAAAAGACGTGTGGGTTTTATTGAAGTTTTCGTTTTTATTTTCATTTGACTTATTTTCTCATCACCTATCATACTATACAGCATTTAACAGGGATATTTACATAGGTCCATTAAGAAGTTAAAAAATAAATCCTGAGGTATGAATTATTTTTGGAGCCCTAAAACAGAGATTTGAACGTACTCTGAACAGATGTCTTGCATTCTGGTTAATACATGATCACAATAGGACAAGTTTTAAATTAGACATCTGCACTCACCAGCAAATGAAAAGATGAGTCATTCCAACAACATGACGTTTAATAAAATTCTTAAAATATTTAGCCCATTCGGAAGATTAAAAATGCAAGCTGAAAAAAACTTCCGCTGCATGTTTTTCAGACTTAACATGAATTAATTTACTGGTTATATCACAGCTCTAGTTCTTATGTTAGTTGATCTCTGAATGTTTAATTTACAAGATGAGGTTAAATATTACACTAGTTTACATTTGCAATATTTTTTCACAATCAGAAAGTTAAGGGCATAAGAAATACAATAATGAACAATATTTACAAAATATGAGAAAAGAAAAGAAAAAATTACATTATTTTAGTCTTTGAGGAACTTGAGAAATAGGCTGTATGGGCACTAAGCTTTGCTCTTTAAAATAGTAGATTTTAAAATGTCCCTATACTTCTTGAAATTGAAGCTGATATGATTAATTCAGTGAAAATTGTAGATCAAAATGCGCAGAACTTTATGAAATCATTTTGGCACAGGTGATAGAAAGTTCTTACCACCTTTGTTTCAATAAACTGAATGAAATAATGAATTTCATTTCTATTCAGAAGTTTGGACTTCATAAAAACTTTGGTTTCTTAGAATATACAGGGCAGGACATTGTTTTTTGATTATTCATAAAAAAAAATGCAAATTTGTCCAGTTTTTTGTTCGTTTTTGAAATTTGTCTTTTAACTGTAGATGCAACAAAGTTTACAGTCGTATCTTTCATTTTGAACACAGTGCCTTGAACCTTATTATACATATATGTCAAACAGTTCATCGGGGTAAAAAGTATTTTTACGCAATTATCTTTTACGCTGACACACAGAGATTTGGCTTAAATTTTACCTGAGAACAATAAAATTAAGTTTTCTTTGCAATCAATTCTAACAGGTTATAATTCAAGGTCTATTATGTGTAACCAAAAATTGCTCCTCCAGTTATGAGTGTTTGAAACAAGATCTTAACGTTTTTCTCACAAGGTTTTTTTTTTCTTTTTCTTTTTTTTAGAATCCCTAGCGATTAGTCCCTGAATGGCAGCACTGTTTTGATGATCTTCCGACTTGACAAAAATTTTTATACCTACTTACAGTTTACTTACAATACATGTACATTTATTTCCATGGATCATTTTCAGAGGCTAAACAAACAATTATTTGTTGCATTCTTGATGAACTGCACAACAGCAAAAACTGAGATATCGTATTGGATGGCAATTATATTTTAATACTGTACATGGTGGATAATTTTATAGAAGTCAAAAATTCATAACTGCTGGAAAAATATCACAATATTCTTCATCTAGAGCACTCCTTCATCTGGAACAGAAAAATATACATAAAGAAAAGCAGTGAAAATGCTGCCAATGCTCATAATAAGGGTTTATTATCAAGCTATTTTGAAGAAGAATGGGCGTGAATTGCAAGCTCAAAGTAATATCCTCTGGAGCCAGTTAAACCAAAATGGAGTCCAACCAAAATAAAGTATTGCCTTTTCAGAGTATAATAGTAGATCAGCCGTCTTCCATTTAGCACTGACAGAAAATACAATTATCAAGATTGTATACCTTTAGTCGCATTTTAGAGATGCTCAAATTCATTTGTTGTGGATTGTGGAATCTAAACATCATGATAAGCTCTTGAGATAAAGAAATAAGAATAATAATGAAAGTAGAGACACATTTTACCATTGCCATTTTAAAACATCCCTACCCTAACTTTCTTATTGTATGAAACATAATAACACAATGTATTAACAATTTCATGTTTAATGAAATTTTTAGCATATGCTTTTGGATGATTCAAGAAAATTGCGAAAGTCAAGAAAAGTAAAAGTTCAAGGTGTCCTTATATTGAAATCAAATGTGGTAGGAAGTGTGTTCTTTTTCACAAACTTACTGCCACGACATTTGAAGTCAATGAAAGGACACCCTAAATTTTCAATCCTTTAAATTTTACACAACTTATAGAGCTATCTCTTCAAAATTTAAACAAAAAAACAACAACAAGACAAATATCACTCAGTTTCCTCCTTGCAAAGTAAAGTCAGAGTGAAAATTTAGAATTCTTTTGACAATCTTAATTCCTTTTAAATCAGTCACCCCATAGGTTTCTACTTTAAAATGAATGTGAATTTTTTCATCCACTGAGGTATGAACATTCTAAAAACATTATCTGTTCAAATGAAGGCATTGAAAAGCAATTAACAGCTTTTTGGGTTGTTCTACGATTGCAGAAATTTCTTAAGTACCGTCTATGTATAAAATCTTTCTGATTCACCTACCACTTTCCAGGCTAGGATATATCATTATCGTAGCATAATTGTAGTAAAGTATCGCTCAACCTAAGCAAGTGAACGATTTTGTGGTCCGTGGTCAAGCCTCGCAAACAGCCGCGGTAGCGACTATAGTATGCTGACGGTAATCCGTTTGGTAGAGATGGAGCCCCTCCTGCAGAAAAAAATCATCAATTGCTTAAAGTTTAGAAAAAATCCAATCCAGAAAGCTAGGAAAAAAATTGGAGAAACTTTTGTATCATCAAGAAACATAAATCAGATGCATAAATCTCTGTGTGCTCTGATGAGCATTCCTAATCGCCTGATTTTATGACTCTTTTGTGATTCGCCAATGAAATCCATTCTGTATTTCCCTTCAGTTGACTCTATAGGAAAGCAGCAGTTCTGGTGAACTTAAGAGTTGAATGTATCCTATTAAAGCAACTATTACAAGGATTGCATTTTGCAAAAAGGAACCAGGAGCATTGCAATGTTGCTAAGATTGTGCAACTTCTTTTTTCTCGGAAGAAAACCTGATTACCCATTGACAGTTTCTATTTTACTCGCTGAAAACTGTGAATCTAAGACAAAAATTACCATGTAAATTTCATCTGTTTTCATGATTTCAGTTTTTTTACTGCAAAAGATGAATTTGCACAATCTTAGCATCATTGCAATACTAGTGGTTCCTTTTTGCAAAATGCAATCCACAAGTACTAATGAAATGATAACTCCTCTTGATCCCAGGGCTGGATTACGGGGGTGGCCACATGGGCCGCGGCCGCATGGCGGCAAAATTAGGGGGCGGCAAATTTTGCAATTTTTTTAAATGCAGGTACAAAAAAATCGGACTCAGAATAAAATTACAAACAAGAAAAGGTGACAAAATCTCTCATTTCCTGAGAGTTCATAAATTTCTAATTTTGTCGTATTTCGGTGATACAAAAGACTGCGCACCTTTAATTAGTTGAGTTAAGAGGGAAACCAATCACGTAATTTGGCCTAGAGCGGCGCGGCGCAGAGAGCAATGATGACGAGGACTTGAGGTGAAAAGGAGAGGCCCTCGGCGCGGCGGCGGTCGGCATGTAACACATATTACCGCCTACGAGACTGCATCAATACTTCACGCATTGCGTCAAACACAGTACGGTCAACAGCGGTCGGCGCGGCGTGAAACGCACAGCGCCTACAAGACTACATGAATACTTCACGCATTGCGCCAAACACAGTGTCAGCGCGGCACGGCGGCGGAAGTTAAAATTATTGAACCACATTTATGTTTGTTCATTCTTAATTTTTCAGTTCATTTCTTACAAATGAAATGCCTTGTCCGCACAGAGATAGGTTTACGGAACTGAACTTTCGCGCGAAGTTCCGTGAACTTTTGCTAGTAGTGTTGACAGGGCTTACGCAAAAAATGTGTCCAACACGAGTGAACGCGTCTTATGCACCCTCTTCTCTCCGGCACGTTCACTTGATGGGTTTCATTGATGTTACAAAATGAATGAGAAGAGGACGGCAAAATACAGGCGGCCCATGGGCGGCAAGTAGGTAAATCCGACCATGCTTGATCCAACTATTTTTTTAAATTCCTCTTAGCATAAATGCATCCAATTACTGCGCTAAAACTAAGACTCTGTGACTCACCAATGAAGAGTTTAGAATTATTTGAAAGTACAACAGCTCCAACATTTGCTTGAATCCGCACTGGTGGCTCGTTATCAATTCGTAGCAAGGCCATTTTTTTCCTGCGTTGAACCGTTATGCTGTGCCACACACCATCACTCACGTACACCTACAAAAAAAATAATAATTTCCATGAAATGTGAGAAAAGATCTTCATCAGCTGAACAATTTCGATGACTTAATTCTTTTATTCCACAGAAAAACATGTCGGTATAAATATCACATCGTTCGCTATGGAACAGTATAAATCAGCTCTAAATAAAGTCCCAGAAGATAAATATCCTGAATAATGTATCTATTCTTTAGACAGATATAAGCTTTCTTATTTCTTTTTACAAATTTAAAGTTAAAAACAATGGGCCATAAAGCCTTCAGAGCAAATTACTCTTCCTAATCAATTGAGAGTAAAGTTGATTCCATGCTTCATTTTGATTCGTTACTTACATTTGACCTGGCACTCAACAGTCGTTGTTCTTTGCCTAAGTTGAAACTCAGCTCAACAGCACCATCCACAACTGCCAGGGCAAAATAATTTCCTTGGTTGTTCCTACCCCTGTTTGACCAAAGCAGGAGTCCATTCTTCTCAGTTGTTCTCACCGACAATTCGTATTTATTGGTCCGTTTTCCCTTGCGCCTATAAAACAGCAAAAGAAAGGAGTCAGTCTTCTCGTTAAGAGCTGCAAACTTCATAAATGGTGTATATGTCGCAGGCAATTAGCAATCGCCGGCAATTTGCAAGCTGTTCACAAGTTGTTTCAATAAATCGCAATAATGCGCATCGGCATAATGCAATTTTTAAGGGTTGTGGTCTTCAAAAGTACGAGTTCGGCTTGAAGCGCCTTCATTTTTTGTGATACTCTACGCTTTGTCACGATGTTAGTTTCGTTGTCAGTCCGATCCCAACCCAACTAATGTCACGGAGTTCACTACTCGCTCTTCTGAGAGTGTATATTCCTGCCATGTTTTTAAGGATGGGAAAGTGTCTATTCACATTATAGGCAACGTAATCAGCACTCTAATCTTGTTCTTTTATTCTTGAATTTCATGATTTTCTATATTTATTTACCACTGGCTTGTAAATTGCCGGCGATTGCCAATTGCCTGCGACATATACATAAAATGAAAATGATAATTGAGAAATCATTAGGAAGATTTCTGCTTAGCAGAACAATTAGGTAATCGATTAATTTTGCTCAAAACATTCATGCAAATACATGGTGATAAACCATGCTATAATGTAAAAATGAAAATTAGGTAATTCTATGGTTGATTTCTGCCTAGATCCTAAAAGAGAAATTAATCGATTCATCCAGCGAAAAATATGCATGAATACTACAGGTATTTGCCACTAAATTTTAATTTTAAATTCCTGTAAAAATGAAAATAAGAGGGATTGTAAAGCAGTAACTGATATAAACTTTCTGAAAAGAAACTTTATGAGAAGTCTCATAGAAAGGAAAACAGATCATTTTACGAAGACATAAATATAAAATAAATAAATTGTTAGTATATTGTTAAACTATGTTGTTCGATAAATTGTTTTACCAAGATTTAGGTACCTCTACGTACGACAGAAGCAAGATTAAGAGAGATATAATACAGGTCTTTCTCAAAACTTGTGGCCAAATTTTCAAATATTTTTTAGTTTGAAAGTTCCTAAACGGACCCGAGTACCTATAACCTAAACGCACTGCCGCATCAAGATAAAACGGATAGAAGGAGTTTTAAAGTCGTGAATTTGGATTGTTTCTTATGGAAGAGATGAATTAAGAACGGAAAATTTGAAACACCGCAATGGAGATACGTGGTTTTGCACTTTAGTCGCAGCGATACGCACATCCATCACGTTTAAATAGTCGCATCAAGTCCCCGTCGCCGCCGACCAACGCGTTTGTCGATCGAATCAACTACAGGTATTACGCGTAGGAAGTCAAAACGCCTTCAAATTTTTGCACGCAATACGGACATCCGTCGAGGTTGTATAGTTGTATCAAGGCGCCGTAGCAAGCGCGTCATTGTTTATCGTTACAGACGAATATAAGTTGAGAGAACAAAGTCACGATGCCTTCAATTTTAAACATACATATTTTTCGGCAAAATGAGAGACGACGTTTCTCCATTTGCGACGTTGCAGACTTCCTTAGAAAGTTTTATTTTTCTTTCGAGAAGCTGGTCAACATAAAACCTAAAATCTCCACGATTTTTCGTACTCGATAGCAGAAGATTTGGTGCAAAATTTAAAGTCGTGAATTTGGATTGTTTCTCATGGAAGAGATGAATTAAGAACGGAAAATTTGAAACACCGCAATGGAGATACGTGGTTTCGCACTTTAGTCGCAGCGATACGCACATCCATCACGTTTAAATAGTCGCATCAAGTCCCCGTCGCCGCCGACCAACGCGTTTGTCGATCGAATCAACTACAGGTATTACGCGTAGGAAGTCAAAACGCCTTCAAATTTTTGCACGCAATACGGACATCCGTCGAGGTTGTATAGTTGTATCAAGGCGCCGTAGCAAGCGCGTCCCATTGTTTATCGTTACAGACGAATATAAGTTGAGAGAAGAAAGTCGCGATGCCTTCAATTTTATACATACATATTTTTCGGCAAAATGAGAGACGACGTTTCTCCATTTGCGACGTTGCAGACTTCCTTAGAAATTTTATTTTTCTTTCGTGAATCTGGTCAACATAAAACCTAAATTCTCCACGATTTTTCGTACTCAATAGCAGAAGATTTGGTGCAAAATTTAAAGTCGTGAATTTGGATTGTTTCTCATGGAAGAGATGAATTAAGAACGGAAAATTTGAAACACCGCAATGGAGATACGTGGTTTCGCACTTTAGTCGCAGCGATACGCACATCCATCACGTTTAAATAGTCGCATCAAGTCCCCGTCGCCGCCGACCAACGCGTTTGTCGATCGAATGAACTACAGGTATTACGCGTAGGAAGCCAAAACGCCTTCAAATTTTTGCACGCAATACGGACATCCGTCGAGGTTGTATAGTTGTATCAAGGCGCCGTAGCAAGCGCGTCCCATTGTTTATCGTTACAGACGAATATAAGTTGAGAGAGGAAAGTGAAACCTGAAAAGGCAAGCGGTCGAATGTAAGGGATTAAGAACATATACGCTTGACTGACCCTGTTGGGTAGAGGAGGGCAAGAAAAAGGGGAAGAATATGATTTTGCAATTTCCAATGTGCAGTTTTAATTGATGCGTTGTGAAATTCTTCTAAAAATGGCATTGCGAGTGTCAAGTTTGCCGTTTTCAGTAATGATGCGGGCTCAGTCTTTATCTGGTTTTTTGTTATTCCTTATACTTGATCCCATACTTTTGACCTAGATCATTGTGCCGAGTAAGTCTTGGACTCAAAGTTGATCAGCATATGAAAAATGTGGAAGAACGTACTCATCATTGAAGAAACTGGTATCATCACTGTCATACATGTCCTCCTCTTCTTCGAAATCATCGTACAGATCCAGGGTACGCTCTAGATCCACTACTTCCGTCAGATCAGATGAGTTAGCGACGCTGCATGCAACACCAAAGGTTTTGTTAGTTGACAGGGAGGCAAGAAATATTAGTGCAAGCAATTGTTTATGTTCTCAAAGAAAAAATAGGCAAATATTTACATTGTTGTATTCCAAAATATCAGGGTTTTAGTGAAAAAAAAATCCATCTCATTGTCAGTGAGAGAGGCTCTGGAATATTGAAAACATTGGATTATTATTCTTTGGAGGAGGAAAAAAATATTGTTAGTTGATTCAGTGTCGTACTCATGCACTGAAGTAGGTGAATTATAAAGAAAATGAGTATATTTTCAATAGATTATGTCTGCGAAAAATTAGGTAGCTTGCAGCCAAACACTTGAAACATGTCATTCAGGACGGAATAAACGCTATTTACAGGAGAAAATCATCGGCGTGTAAAAATGAAGCGTTTAATATTATGCTCCACAGCCGAATATTGTTAGAGAAAAGAGAGGTAATTGTTGATAATGATAGAAAAAGTTAAACAAGTAAGCACTTAATTTACCTCTGACAATACCACTGAATAGAAAAAACAGGGACTGGGGTGATGAAATTTCATGTAATCGATAATCATTTATAATTGCAGACCCTTAAGATTTTAAATTGAATCTTTTATCTAAAAGGAAATCTAAAAATGGTTACTGACACGACGATTCCAACATTTCCGAAGGAGAAAGATGAGATGCATCAGAAGAGAAACTCTGGTTTAAATGATACAACTATTTTAACCTGGTAGTATTGCGGTATTGCCTATCCTTGAAGGAGTTTTGAGTGTGGCGAGGACGCATGCAACTTACCTGACTGCCGATTTCTAACAACACTCCCGTTAATACATACATTCCTGGTGGGCTATCAATTTACACTTTAACGTAATTCGGTATTATAATTATGTAACTATACCTGACCTGAGCGATATACCCTTTACAATGTTGCAACATTTGCTCCAGATAAACTTTTGCGAGAGTGATCGTTCGTGCGAGCTTCGTAGTTCAATCATTTTCCAACTTGATCAAGACTTCAGGAGCCAAACAGAACAATTATATTTCTATTTTTTTTCTTTCTCTCTTTTTTTAAAAGTATTTTAGAAGACTTTTCTTCTGTACCCCACTAAAAGCAGAGGTTCCGCAACCTGCCTTGACTCTCTGAAATTATAACAGCAATTTGTGCTGCGGTATCTTCATGAGAAAGCCTCGGACCAGCTTGAAGTATTAGTACCTAATTTAAGTTATTTTTTCTGGCTAAAAAAGGAAGGGTATTTGGTGCTTAGATTTTTTTTCCATGGTCTTATTTAAATTTTCATCGACCCTTATTCGGCTGCCGTTATGATCTCTCGGGAGTAGAACTTTGAGTGGGCACCCAAACACAACAATTTCCGGCGAAACTGTCCCGGAAACGTGAATATCATGAGAAATAGCCTCTGTGATGAAGTAATACAAGGTATGTTGAAAGTGTAACGCATGTTGTAACATCGTTCTTTCGTAGAATCAACGTTTTTTCCCTCCTTCATTAAGTTCCCAGAGGTCTCCAGTTCACACGGACTCATAAGAGCCAATTTAGAGAAAAAATTCCTGCAGGTAGTTACTCAATAATTTTAGTTTATTAGTGATAAAAATGGTGTTTCTGAGAGAAAGAAAAACTTAGGAACCGAAAAAAAACCGGCGGGACAAAATAATTTACATGCACCAAGCACAATCATGCAAACCGGACAAAAACAAAGGAGTGAAAATAAGTACCTTCTATTCAAGGACGGACTCTTTTTGGGGTATTGCAAGAAGGTTTCGCCATTGAAACTAACAGCTACTTCAAGTTCTGGATTTTCTGTAGGAATTCAATAAACATTTTTAGGCAAAAACCCTCCAATAAGCATAGCTTGCATAAAAATGCAGTAAAGACGAAGACATGAATTGCTTAAACAAATTTCTTTCATCATGTGTTTGAGAGTAGATTTTTTTCCGGCTGAATTTCGTCCCGGAAAAATGGCATCTAAAACTCTCGTGATATAACAGAACGAAACAGTGCGAGAACCGAAAATGAAATAAAACACTGCTTGATCTGAAAGATATTGTGCTATAAGTGGTCAGAGACGTCGCGCATTCGTATGATTTTGCATAGGTACTCAATACTTTATTTGCGGACAATTCATGTGTATCTCCGAAATCTGATCTTCCGAAATCCAGCCGGACGAATCAAGATTTTCAGCAACAAAAGTAAGTGCATCTATCCCTGAACTGAAAGAAAAATTGCGACGTATTTTGTGTTGCGTAACTTTGAGGAGCCTTTAATGTCATATTTTTAGATTCTTGAAAACGTTAAAAAAAAGAAAAAAAGTTAATGCTAGCAAAATTAGTCTCAACCCTTAGATGCCCAAGAAGGGTCCAAATTGCTCGAGGCTTGCTAAAATCACGCGCCCACTGATTGTAAGGGCGCCGGTCCATGCAAGCTTTAGATAAAGGTCTACAAATAGGTACATCGTGAACAAAAAACCAAACATCGAATGGAAAATAAAAAATTGAGTGCCAGGGTATTTTTATTTTGACAACCACCCCTAGAAATACCAAGCAGGGCCCGAGAGACCCGACCATCTCTTCTAGGGAAGTTATAAAACCGCACTGGAAAAAAAAAAAAAAAAAAAACAAACAAAAAAAAAACACACACATCGGATCTAGAGCCCAGACTCTTAAAAACATTGAGAAGAAAAAAATACTCTGGATTCAATCGGATTTTTGCTTGAATCAAAACGAAATCCGCTTAAATTAAGAGGCTTGGTTCTTGATTTAAGCTAGATGTGTTTTTTTCCAGTGCGGTAAATACGAGCTTTAGATACAGGCCTACGAATACATCCTAAATGAATAATCAGACATCAAATTGAATGAAAAAAGGGAGAAATCTGATGTGAACACAGCCGAAGGTTGGAGAAACTTGCTAGAGCCTCGTTCTTTAACTTTTCTCCCTGAGGCGACATCTCAGAGCGGATCATTGCATGTTCACGCCTCGCGCCTTCAATTTTGCAGCTGCATCACGCACAACCATCAAGCACGAATAGCCGTTTCTCTGCGCCTTCATCAAAGCGCATCCCTTTTCAAGTTCGCTTAAAGTATACTATGATGGGTTCACATCAATTACTATTTTTAAAAGAAGTTTAGAGGTCTCTCAATCGCCATAAAGGGCACACGCCTTTACATTTGGTAATATCCCCAGAGACCCCAAGCCGATGAGTCATGTTGATCCAATTATCTTTTCTGGGGATGGGAGGGGAGGGGGGCTATGTAAAACGCCAGTATGTTGCCAAAAAGGTGAAAATTAAAACAGTAAAAGTATTCCTTACTTTTAGAAAATGAAAAATAACATAGATCATACTTTACTATCGAAATCACCATATTTAAATGGAGGTCAATTTGACCCGACTTGGAACTTCGCGTATAAAAAAAGTTTCCGGCATCTAAGGATTGAGTCTCTTTAACTCGTGTCTCTCATCGTCTTAGTATATAGCCTGAAGAGGGTGCTTTTAAGTACCTACTTTCATGTAAAAACGTTCATATTGATGGTTTGGAGTCAACTTGAAATATTTCATCGCGGGAAATAGCTTCAAATTCTAGCTTGAGAGGTTTTACCATGTGCAGACAACAATTTCTCAATTGGAAAAAAAGTTGAAGCGCAGGTGACTCGGGGGAAGGGGGGTGTTAAAACGAGTATAAAACTGAAATAAATGAGAAAGGGAAAAAATCACCCTTGCAGTTTTTGCCGTTTGGAAGTTAAAACCCCTGAACTTTAATTTTCCTCATTTGGCAATCCTCACACGGTTATTAGATACTTAAAAGCTGCATGGATTGGCAGTTCAATTAATTTTGGACCTTTAGGCCACCTAGTGGCTTGAGTTGAAAAATACGTGATGTTTGGAGCGGACAGGTTTTAAAACAAATGGATTGTGGCGCATAGTGGATGTAAGTGCTGAAAAAGGTTTTTGAAAGAGCGATTTTCTGCCAACGAGGGCTTCAGGATGACAAAGATTTTTTCGAGTTTTCCATGTTTTGAACAAAATCTCTTCCCTAGGTGCCCTTTAAACGAGTACAAGATTTGCACCATAAAAAAATCACGCAATTTTTAAGTAGAGCCGTTGTCAAGAAAACTTTTGAATTCTAAATTTTGCACTTATTTTTGCAGGGGATCTTTCCAAGTACTTACTCACGAGAAACCATTGATTTTCCCTTTATTTCTCTATGAAATTGTGGTTTCTCTGCGACAAGAAAAATATCGTTCTTAATCCCCTACTCCTTAAATCAATTATCCCTCTTTTCGGGATACTTCATCTTTGAGTTGAAAACTTCGGTCATTTTAGTGCATTTTTAGATTTTAAATTTTCGATGATTTGCTTCCCTTTAGCCTCACCCCAGCAAACTGTGCCCCTTCAATTACCTCCTGTCACAAAAGGCATTACCTGGCACTCATGACATTATTCCTGATCCCGCCAAAATGGCACCCCTCATTGTTTTATCATCAAATATTTTCCCCTCCCCCATAACCGGAAATATGCCAACGCCACCCTCACAATTTTCGAAATCCATTGTACAAGAGACCGTCTAAGGTAAAAGGGGCCTTCGTACCAAAAAACCGGAAATAAATATTTGATCACTAAGAAGAGTATTTCCACGAATACTTTGGCACAAAATTAAGTATCAAACCAAATTGGAGTTGTGAAAGTTGAAAGTTTGGAATCCAAAAAACTACATGTTTTGGGACAATCTATCGAAGCATTTTCTTCTTGTTACGCTCCGGCCACTTAATATCTCGCGGACAGTCACAAATCAATAGCAGTGTCGAGGCGTGACTGATCAATTATCGATATTTCCCCATTTAAACCTATGTTAAAGAATCGATTATTAAAGTGTTCGTTGCGAACACCCTCTTTATCGATATTTTTCTACAGGTTTGAATGACAGAGCAATCGATGTATCGCAAAGCACTTCACGCGCACGCCTCTGATCAATGGAGATAATTTTGTTTGCAAACGGGGATGACGGCGAAGAAAATCGCTCGTCCAGTGAGAGGGGTAGTGCAGCGGTGACATTCCGGTGACGATCATAGACACATGAGGAGAGGAGAGGAGTGACTCACGTTGTTGGCACGTGGCGCCGATGAAGGGCGGGTGACACTTGCAGGCGAAGGAAGACAAGAGAGGAAGACAGAGGCCGCCGTTGAGGCAGGGGTTGTCGACGACGGAGCACGGCGGGCCCTGGTACTTGGCCACCTGGTTGCTGCGCCGGTTGAAGAGCCGGATAGGCAACCCGTTCATCAGCACCCGCTGCACCGCCCCGTTGAGCCCCGCGGTGATCCCGCCTTCTCGCGACACCTCCGACAGCGACCTGCGCAAACAGATTATCGTCCGCTCCATGATTTTTTACGTCTCTCAAGTTATTACATTTTTTAAAATGAAAAGTTAAAAAATGGGCCATAGATTGGGCAGATGGGACTGTTACAACGTATAGGAATTGCCTTGAACATAATTGGACGCATTTCTGTCAAACGATATTATGTGCATTATGGCGTGAGCCCTGTTGCGCATATATTCTTATGGGTCCCAGGGCTCGTGTCTTGATGCACATAGTTCCGTCTAACAGAAATACGTACAATTATGTGTCTCAAGAAGGACTTGAGTGTTATGTGGTCAATCAAAAATAAATGTGCACAGCCCAATTAGGGGCGTATAAAAATTGTATAACGCACTTTTTCGGCATTTTTAACCCCTCCCCCCCATCACCGTAGAAACATTCGAGAGTTACTAAATTTCTCCGAATAACGCACGTATTTTTTAGAAAATTGATGCATATTTTTTCTCGAATGTGTTCAGATATTTTAGATTGAACTGTAAAAAAAAAATTCTGAAAAATTTGAAGAAAAATATTTACAATTTTCCCGGAAATTCCTTTTTTGTTGAAGGATATATGGCAATGTCTAAAGACTCATACGGCTTTATTCTTTGGCACGGCAGAATAGAGAGGGCTACGCAACGCTGGCACAGGCCCCCTCTCTCTCTTGTAACGCATCGTAACGCAGGATCATAACCCTTCCCCTCCTCCTGGAGCGTTACATAATTAAATATGGCTCCCATTCTGCCGTGCTAAGGAAGAACGCCGCTTTCTTATTATGAAGAATTTCTGAGTTCTGGTGTTTAAACTCTTTTATTGTCTGTCTATATATATCTGTATTGCAATTTCTAACTACTGAATTTATCAATTTTTATCATTATAATAAAATAAAAATTAGAGTTTGTATATTTATCTCTTTATTTTTATTTACGCTGTTTATTAATATTTTAGGTTTGGTTCCTTATATTTTCTCTTGTTCTTCACATTTTGTGTTTTCCGTTAGCTTTGGTTTTCCTTTTTGGTTGGCCTTTTTAGTTTTGGGTTGATTTAATTTCAATAGCAAATGTTTTTCTCATTTAGTTCCTTTGGGCACTCCTTTAATCTTGATTTCTTTTATAGTATTAATTGAGACTGTACTAATTCAAGAGTTGACAAATTTTCCTATTGAAATGAAAAAAAAAATGAAAATTGAATGAGCGATGCACTTACGGGACCCCGCCGACGTAGAGGTGAAGCTCGAGGTTGAGTTCATTGAGGGGGGCGCCAGAGGTGCCCTCGACTGTCGTCGTGTTGTCCACCCGGAGGACCCCGCGCCGATCCATCCGACTCATCTCCACCTTGTGCCACTCGTTCAGGCTTATCGGTTCCGGAGTCCTGAAATACCATTATAGAACACTCTGTTAGTCATCAGAATTAAGTAGAGATATAGAAGAGAGATTTAATAATTGGACGTATTTCTAACAAACAGACCTATGTGGAGGTGAGAAATGTGGGGTGTGCTCGTTAGTTCTCTGGCCGTAAGAGTGAATAGGAATAATAAAGCGCCAGTGACGTCAGCGGCAATGATAGTGCGCACTCAAGCGAGGGGGAGATCGTTAGAGGGAGTCTTTAACTCATGAGCCCTGTCCACAACGCTCTCTTGCCATGCCCGCGGCTCATGACTCCCGCATTCAGTTGGCACATAGGTCTCTTTGATAGAATGTAAAATCCCGCTTTTCCAATTCTTCAAAAGGAATCACGCCCACTTTTACATTGCTTCTTATGCAGCTTCAACGAGCACACCCCATATTCCTCACCTCCACATAGGTCTGTTTGGTAGAAATACGTCCAATTAACATTGGTAAGTATACATACAGAGGAATAGATTTAATAATGGTTGGATACTTTTAATTCGAGTTTTCAAATTTCCCGTATTTAGCCTTGTTTCCGCATTTTCCTGTGTTTTCGATTGTCGTTTCCGTTTCGGGCTGCTTTTACATTCTCTTTGTTCTCCACTGAATGATTACGCTGATTCTCTCTCTCTCTCTGCTTCTCTTACTCTTTTCTTCACTCTCTGAGAGTTTCTATTTCAAGGGCCTAATCGCCTTATAATATCACATCTGTCTCCCCTCCCCAAGGAGTATTTCTCAACGGGAAAATCGCTATAAATTGCGATTTTATTGGCGATAAGATCGCCATGATCATCGCCCGACATTTATCGCCCGACAATTTACTACGATATTTTCGAAATAAAAATTGCGATGAGTAGCGACTTAATCGATAAAAGTCGATTTAATCTCGATTTCATCGATGCAAATTGATCACGATTTTATCGAACCAAAAATTGCGATGTGTAGCGATTTAATCGCCAAAGGTACATCGCAATTTTTAATGCGATAATATCTCGATATATTGCCAACGATATGCACACGATAACCAACCGATGAAATCGCTATTTATCGCGATCACTGCTACTTGGGTCTGCGCAAATACATAATTTTAGGGGACATTAACAGATGGGAAGGCCTTACGTGATGTTGGCGATGCCGCTTCCCAAGTCGAAGCGGAACTGGAGATAACCGTTGACGAGGTTGAGGGAGATGAAGTCGCCTTTGCCGTTGGTCATCTGCCCGTTGTAGAGGATGACTCCGTCGGGTTCCCTGGCCATGAACCAAACCTCGAGCGAGAAGGATCGCCCCGCGTTCTCCAGCTTCGGCAGCTCGATGTACGCGTTCTCCTCCGCGAACTCCGGCGTGAAGAAGTCCTCCAGATCCGGGTCGACTGAAACACCGAACGCCGCCCCATTTTTAAACGCAGTCGAGACAAATGGAGATGTTGCATGTGTGAGGGATTTGCGATTTGACTGCTGTTTCTCATGTAAAAGTTCGCGAGGAACACAATGGTGCCACTGGTTTTCTCTGAAATCAACTCCCGAGCGCAAAAAAAGCTCTCAAAGTGAAGCCAAAATGGAGGGGATATCCCGCCCTACCCTGAGAGTCCACCTCTACATCAAAACAAACTCTCCATGCAAAGATAGGGAGCAAATACATTAGCAGGGTTGCCGTGTTTTCAGTTTTGGAGTCCCCAAATGAAGTGGCAGCCCTGTCAATGTATTTGCTCCCTATCTTTGCATGGAGAGTTCGTCTTGATGTAGAGGTGGACTCTCAGGGTAGGGCGGGATATCCCCTCCATTTTGGCCTCACTTTGAGAGCTTTTTTTAAGCTTGGGAGTTGATTTCAGAGAAAACCAGTGGCACCATTGTGTTTCTCGCGAACTTTTCCATAAGAAACAACAGTCAAATCGCAAATCCCTCACACATGCAACATCTCCATTCAAGACAAAGCCAACAACTCAATGCAACACAGACATCCACCGAGCACGATTGGTTTCATCCATTCACTTTGTAACATGTGAAATTTTTCAGGACGGATATGAAACTGACGTCCTAATCCGGACATCGTCGGTTACAGAATCCCCTCACTTCCAGCCAAAAATACAGTGAAAAAAGGAAAGAAGAAGAAAAAATAAGGTAACAAGATCTATAAAAATAAGAATTAATAATAAATACAAGGAAAATCCTCGAAGAAACAAGACACAGAATAAAGAATACAACTAAAACCAATGAAGTGAAAGGGTGTAATGAGTGTAAAAGTTCAAACAGGTTACAAAAGTTTTACTTCATTTTTGTTGCCGTTCGTTAAAGTCTCCAGAAATACCTATTTTGATGGCGAACAGACTGGTGATTAAACTTTAAAGTGTACATTTATTTAACTTCATAGAGGGACGATGGGTTCAGCTGACAGTAAGAGAAGGGTGACACCTGACACCCCCTCCCCTTCTCCCTCTCCCAAATGATATTCGACTTAGTGGCTAAAACGTCCATGACAAAAATTTAAGCCTCAATTTTGATCTGAAAAGAAAGAATTATCATTTGATGGGGCCACCTGAAAGAAACCCTGTTCTTGAAACTTTTATGTCTGCGTGCGCCCGCTAAGTGCCGGTAGGTATTTGTTGACAGGAAATTCAAATTTTTATGCGAATATGTTCACGATTCGAAAATCCAAGATGGCGGACGTGGCATGAATTGCTATCTCGGCTCCTGTTCGATCGATTTTTGTGAAACTCAGCATCGGTAGGAGGTACTTTTGGACAGGATTTCGAGTAGTTGGTCAAATTTTCAAAGTTCCAAACTCCAAGATGGTTGCCATGGCCTATATAGTGCTCTATCTGTTTTACCAAATAAAAAAATATATGCATTTACTTAGTTTCTGTTCCTTTCCAAAATCAATTTAACCTCAGGTAATATGGACCTTGATATGAGCGCGCTCTTCAACTCTAATGTGTAGAAACTGCTTGTTTCATTTTTCACCAACATCTAGGACTTAGAATACTAGGTATATTAAAAAATTTACACTGGAAAAAAAAAACACATTGTATCTCGAGTCCAGACTCTTAAAAACATCGACACAAAAAAATACTCTTGATTCAATCGGACTTTTGCTTGGATCAAGAACCAAGCCTCTTACCAAGCCTCTTAGCTTTGGACCAAGCCTCTTAATTTGAGCGATTTCCTTTTGATTTAAGCAAAAATCTGATTGAATCAGGAGTATTTTTCTTGTCAATATTTTCAATAATCTGGACTCTAGATACAATGTGTTTTTTTTCCAGTGTATGAGTTGAATGTAAATACACAAATCTGCATATATAGAAGAAAATATTTGATTTTGACTCACAGTGTTGACACATATTTCCTTTCCTGCCGGGCAAGCATTTACAGGTGAAACCGTTTTGATGAAGAGAGACGCAGGTTGACCCAAAGGAGCACGGGTTGGAAACGCACGGGTCCATTCTAGACTCACACTGAACACCTATTGACCAAGAGGATAATTTGTTGTATTATTTTTTTCTTTTTTGCAGCAAGATCATCAGATTAATGATGTTCATAATTATGACTTGGTTCTAAGTACCAACTCGTAGTTTTACTGATCTAATCCTTTCAGTGTGAGAAATAAAGAGCCATAGTACTTAATGGGAGCTTAGATTTCGAGCTTACATTTTACACATGGCAAAAAAGTTCAAAGAATTTGACTCCCTAATTTTTTAGTCCTTCACGAACAAATGTTCCAAATTCCGTGGCGATTAACATGGAGCCAGACGTCTCGTAGCCACAATAATACTTTCATCGCGTACCTCATCTGCACAAAATAAGGACGTCCAGGGATGTCCTTCGAACTTGGGACGGCGGAATTTTTTTCATGTTCGCACAGCCGTTGAGTTAGGGGTTCTTTTTGGGGTTACAGAAAGGTAGACAGGTGAGTTACCTGTGAAGCTGTCGGGGCAGGTGCAGGCGTAGCTCTCCGCGTCGAGGGGTTTGCAGGTGGCGCCGTTGTGGCACGGGGCGCTGGAGCACGGGTTCTCGCCGCAATCCTCGATCTGGTTCACCTTCACGATGAACGGGTCCTCGCCGCCGTGCAGGTACACCGTATGACGGCCGATCTTCATGTGCCGGATGCACCCGTTAAGCCCGTGACTTGTCCCGATGTTCTCGTGCACCCTGTTAAAAGAGAAAAGTTGCAGATACTTCAGAATAACCAAAAATAGTCTTAAACAGGTCTCGTCTCGGAAGCAGTCATCAATGGTTGCCACGATGCAGTATAAACGGTGTCCTCATGACATCGTTAGCGGAAAACAGCCGAAAATAGCGGAAGTAAAAGGTGGTAGACGCCGCCAGGGGGGGGGGGGGGGGGAGACTGGTAGAAAAGGAGATTACTTCCTTTTTGACTAAGGACTGAAGCACTGTAAAAATGGTATGGAATCTTCGGGTCTTCGGAGGTTAAGTTGTAGCAAATTTTCTTTAATAAGTTGGACGAAGCGTTCAGATTCATAACTTTTTCGCTGCAAGACGCTTTGAGAATAGGTCCAACCGAGGCAATGAACATGTATATCCATCAAGGAAATTAACTTTAATGTTATTTTTTTTCAGGTTCCTAAAAAAAACGCTTTAACCTCTTAAGTCTCCAATGCAAGACGTCTTGTCATGTATTTTAGTAGTTCTGGAGACCCGGTGGCAAATTGACTCTCCATTTCAAGTTCTAATTTGAATCACCAGAGCGCTGCGCTGACACAATTGAATAACTTGAAGCCAAGCTCTCGTGTTCTATTCTATGTTGCAAAAGGAAAATTAATTTTTTTGCCATTTTTCACGGTGTGAAAAGTAAAAATACGAAAAATTAAAATGGACTCAGGACTAAAGCACTGTAAAATGGTGGAATCTTCGTGTCTTCGGAGGTTAAGTTGCAGCGAATGTTCTTGAATAAGTTGGACGAAGGGTCCAAATCGCAACTTTTTTGTTGCAAAATGCTTCGTGAATAGGATCAACCGAGGTTCTTACTTCGAGACGTTGGTGGGGACGTATCCAACGTAGGCGTCCTGGCTGAGGTCGAGAGCTCGGAGGGTGCCAAGGGACTGGCCGGCGACGGGTTCAGCGCTGTCGACCTGCAGGAGGCCGTCCCGCTGATACCGCTTCGCCACGATCCGATGGAACTTCCGAAGGGTCACCTTGTGCGGCGAGACTATCACTACCGGTCCATTCCCCAAGTTGTACCGGAACTCCACAAATCTGAAACGCACACACGAGTCGACGAGTTAATTTACGGAATCAAGTCTTGAACGTAGACCCATTAAGTAGCAGTAATGATCAGAGAATGTATCGCGATTTTTTCGACGTCGATTTATTGCAATACTGTCGGTTAAAAAATTGCGATTTCATCGCATAAATTTTCAATAAAGCGCAAATGTATCGCAACACTGGTAAAAGAAAACCTCTTGAGCCAATGCCGCGGTGCATTGACTTAAGAGTGCAGTTTCTTGTCGCCGGATTTAAGAGTCTTGAACTCTTGTTTTAAGCGGATTTTGCATTGATTCAATTCAAAATCCGCTTGAAACAAGAGTCCAGACTCTTAAATCCGGCGACAAGAAACTGCACTCTTGAACCAAGAGGTTTTTTTTTACCAGTGAATATTATCCCACCGAAAAAATAATAAATTCAGATAATATTTCGACTTCATCGAACGTGATTATATAGAGATGAAATTGCGACAAGTTTGAGGATAATCGCTCCAATGTTCATGATCCTAGCGATTTTATCGCCCAAAAAATCGTAAAATAATCGCAACTGAATTTAAATAGATCGCGATTTTTCCGTAAAAAAGTGCACCCCGGGGAGGACGGGGTTTTGGCGTATTTACCAGTGACAGAATTTTCTCAATTTACTGAATTTTTCTTGAATGGTTTACAATGCTCAAAAGTCAGAGGCTAGGGTTTGTGAAACCCAACTCGGGATCTTTTACGTTTAGTTCGTATTTTCTCCCAACTCGTTCTTTCGGCTCTTCTGCAGAGCGATTTTCGCCTCCGATGTATAAGCAACAGTGATTATTTGGACCACATTTTGCAATTAGGAGCTACAAATTCCGGTTCAATTTAGAAAAAACGCGTGTATCATTAATTTCCCTATCCTTATAAGTGTTTTTACGGATGAGCCAGAAATTTTAGTTCCAAATTGTTAAAAAGTCCATTTTACTTCCCCTCCTGTTATTTTAAGTTCCGTTCAGGACTAATCAGCAATGCTAAAGGAAAAACGACGTATAAACAGTCGAGAGTGGCCTATTCTGCGGTAGCACGTTTATTGTTGGGGAGAATTACGAATTTTCTTTTGGAATTCTCAGATAATTTAAATCTGTTTTCAAATAAAATTCTGCACATGGTGAAAGAAAAATATTCATGCAATCCCCTGACAATTCGTATTTTATCAAAGGAAATTTGTAAACGTCTGAAGGTTCAAAAGACGTTTTTTTATAGCACGGTAGTATCAGTGATAGGGCATTGAGTTGGAGGATGGGCAGCAGATCAAAGGCTGCGAGCACTTTAAGTACTTGGGAGTGCGGTTGACCCAGGATGGAAGGACGGATCAAGCTATCAGGGAAAGGAACACCTTAGCAAGGAAGGCTATAGCGATGTTAAATGGAATCCTCTGGGATCAGCGGATTTCCAAAGATAACAAGAGGAGGATATACAACGCTGTAGTCAAAAGTATATTAACATACGGATGTGAAGTTTGGCAGCTGAAGAAACGGACACAGGATATGCTAAGAGCAACGGAGATGGATTTCTGGAGAAGGTCAGCAGGAATTTCTAGGAGAGATCGGGTCCGTAATGATAGAGTGCGTCAGATAATGGAAGTCGAAAATGACATCGTGTTCGACGTCATGACCAAACAACTTGTTTGGTATGGTCATGTCAATAGGATGACGGAAGAGAGGCTGCCAAAAAAGATGCTTGATTGGGTTCCTCCTGGGAGGAGACGTAGGGGACGCCCAGTGAGAGGTTGGCGACAGGGGGTGTTAAATGAGATAAGAGATTGTCAACTCCCTGATGACCTGTGGGAAGACCGAGCTTTGTGGCGATTAGGCGTCGCACAGCGCCAAAGAGCGCTATAAAAGCGACTCATATATATAGTATCAGTGATAGATTGATTTTTGGCTCTTACTTCTTTACAGAGAAAATACACGAAAAACGAATAAGGTAACAGGATTGAGCATACAGAGCGAAGGTGAGAGCAGTCTTTCTGCCTTTCATTTCTTTTTATTTCACTTACCCGTTGACGATGGCGAGTGAAATGAAATCGCCAGTGCCATCCTCGTGTTGTTGGTCGTAAAGGAGGATACCGTTGTTTGCGTACGTTTTCAGCTCCATCTCGATGCTTAGTTTATGGTACGCTTTGATGCTATGCAACTGCGCATACGACTGACCATTAAAAGCAGCTATTTTGTACTCTGAAATAGAAAAACACATGTGATGCACTTTTACGATGGTACATTTTTTCACACGTTATATTTGAAGCGAGTTTAGCAGACTGCAATGCAGCCTTGACAGCAGTTTTTCAGTAGTCTACACCTCGAGTAATTATTTTAACTTCCTTGTACATCATATTATATACACGAAAAAATGAAGGCGTTTTTAATGGCTCCTAACGCGCGATCATCTAACATAGATAAAATGAACCAAGTTTAGCAGAAACGAATTTTGAAAAAAATTGGGTTGGGGGTAGTTTTGAACCACTGTAAAAAATTCAAAGTCGAGAAAAATGAAGCACATATGAAAATAGTCTTTGAGCTTTGCTCTCAATATTGAGTGTATGGGGGAATAAATTCAAAACAGCTTTTTTTTTAAATTTAAACTTGATTCGACTTGAGACTTTCTATTTCATACAGTCTACTACAATTTGAAGTTAATTTGTATAGTTGAAGAAAAAAGGGTCTCAAAAAAGTAACGTTTTTGAAATCACGCTGATGAACTTACTTTGACCTAATTCATGTAAAACTTACTTTGACCTAAGCCGTGTAAAGAATAATCCATTCTTCTGGAATACAGAACATTCGTGATAATCGCGGATGAAAAAAGACCCAAAAGCTTGGTCAGTGTTTATAAACAGAAAATGACATTATCAAACAAATTCACTGGAGTCTAATTTGTCAGAGTAAACGCACCTTTTCTTTCGGCGATCTCTGCGCAGAGTGTTCCTTGATAGCCTTCCTCGCAGATACATTCAAAGAGCCCGTGTGGAAGGTTGCGGACAACGTCCACCGTTTAAACAAGGCAGAGAATCGCAGGCGAGAACCTCCGCTGTTGGATCGATTGCGTCCACTGAAACAAACAGGAACAATAAAGAGTGGTAAAAGCGCAAAAAAGAAAATTTTCGGCTCAAGTATTAGGTCGTCATCTTCATTTTTTCCAAAATGAAGGCCGAATAATGAGTATGGAAAAACAGATTTCTTTTCTCTCAGCCCTAAAAACATTCCCAAATTTTGTTAACGAAGCTCAATGGGCCTTTAGACGAGGCCTAAACTAGATATTAAGGCCGGCTGTTTTCTCTTCAAAATCTCACGTAGAAACGATTCACACAATGAGAAATCCGAAAATACTCGTCTGAACGAGATGGTGCAATTAGTAATTTTGACACAGAGTAAATCGAAGATAGATTATAAAAATAACGCCATCTGTATTTTTGCGATTTAACCAACTGTCAACTGAAAACTCTCGCATTTTCTTTAAAAGTCGATTCCCAGTCATTTTGTTGTGTGATTTGTTATTCACGTGAAATTTTTAAGTGCATACATGCTGTGTAGTGCTTTTAATCGTACTTACTTTGTCTAAAGGTTCATTGGAGTAAATGTTGCCGGTAAAAGGCCAACGGACTTTTAGGACATCCTGTATTATTTACACCACCTACTAGAATTTCATACAAGATGAGCAGAAGAAGAAGGAAGAAAATAATTTAAATCTACTTTCCAAAAAATCTACGTATGGAGGAGGTTTAATACTTGTCGACGTGATTAGAACACGACAAAGTAAACGAATAACATAGCCCTGAAGGAAAGTTCGTTCAAGCACTAGATGAAACGAAATCGAACCAGAAACGACGCGTCACAATAAGGGTTTCCTCGGTGGGTATCCGGCGCTACTGCCCTGGATTAGCCGTAACTGTTTATGGTTTAGTGTCGAGCAGCCGAGCTTAGTTATTTGGCTAATTTTCTCAGACATAACAATTTACCCAACGACGGGCCGTTGATGATGAAATATTCTTTTATTTAAACCCTCATTCCCTTTTTAAAGCCTCTAATAGGCGGAATAAATTCAAAGGGCTCTCACAACCTTAAAATCACTCTCATTCACTGCCTAACAATGCTGGAAGTAACAGCTTTTGTTCATCAAACGAAACTTTGCAGCGCTGTCAGGTTTCGTGAGAAAGAGTAGAAATCACAGATGGATTTGCGTGACTTTTTTCATTATATACCACTTGGATTGGATTGGACTTTTGAGATAAAAATGAATTGTCATTTTATTGGTCAAGATTATTAAAAGAGTACCTGACTGATTGGAATACCAAAAATCTTTTCCGAAGCGAATATTATGCATATTTTTTTTCTTTTTTTGAGAGGGTGTCGGTGGCATAATTCTCTAGCCGTAAAGGGAGCGAGAAAGTCAGTAACAAATGTAACTTAGAGAGAGAGATAGTGAAAATTCTTAAAAATTCAAAATCGAAATTTTTAAGATTATTTTTTAGGAATATATTTTTAAGGAATTATCAAATTAAATTAATATTATAAATTTTTAAGATTATTTTTTCGGCCCAAAAATCTCGTAAAATTTTACTTTGAAAGGAAAGCTCTGAGGCTTCTAAAATGCCATACCAAGGGTGAGCTGCCAGACCTCGTATCTCGGTTTGCGACGTTGCAGACTTCCTGCCATACTTCATTTTTAAAACAGAAAAACTTCTCAAACTTCAGTGATTTATCTTCCCTGTCCGAAATAAACTATGCGAAAACTTCAGGGATTTGTATTAATTTGTTCTCCTTCAAAAAAATAAAATGAGTTCGGAGATTTTTAAACATCGCAAACGACATAAGTAGTTTGGTAGTTTGGGTAGTGGTGGTCAAAGCTACTTTCCGCCAAGTAATGACTTATGAGCAACTTGTTGATTGTGAAATTCATCAAATAATCACTGAGGAATGTCGGGGGAAGCATTCTGCTGGGCGAATTTTTGCATAATAAGTCAGGATATCTGAACCAGTTGACCTCCGAACAAAACATTTTACTCGCCCGATTATATATTGTTAAAATTGTTAGGGCATCTTTAAAATACACCGTCTCTGGAGATGATTGTCAACGCTGCGAATTCTCATAGTAACCGCAGAGACCCTGAAGAAAGCGCAAATTACCGTAATATTTATGCGCTTAATCCGTGGGAATAGAGACCGATAAGGAGGTTCAGTGTAAAATTGAGCGCGCTTAACTTGAGCAAGGGCCCTTTAATGTTTCAATAATCACGCCACCGGGGGTTGAGGAGGGGAGAGCAGATTGGTCGGTTCACCCTCTTTGAAAAAACGATTATTGGTACTCGTTTCCCAGCGGAAAAATTCACTCTTCCCCTCTCAAGGCCCTCTGTGTTCTCGTGCAGCCACGCATGAAGGTAATATATTTTCTGCGTTTTCCGGGACACGGGTCCCTACCGCAGGTATATAGTGAGAGGGTTCACGCACAGTTTCTAGATGTCTGAGGGTAGATTAATCACTATCTTACACATATTCACTTGTAACTTGTTGATAATAGGGGTTCCGTTTCGAACGGCTCGAAAGGAAAAGAGTGGAAGTTGTGTTGAGCGAGGAAAAAATTCTCTGAAGGGCGGGGGGGGGGGGGGGGGCTGCTTCCGAAATCTCTGAAAAGTCGAACATCTGAACCAAGTGGAGCTCGATCATTTATGGATGTGTATTGCCGTCGCGAGAAGTTTTGGCACATGAGGAAAACTCTCTGTTTGGCACAACGCGTCGCTCCACATTGCGGTAAGCCACGGAGTTTGAGAAAAAGTAGACATGGTTGTCGCAAATAGTAGAGCTGGATTCCAAAGTTCATTTTGTAGTAGAGGATGAACGCGTCCTTTTTAGGGCCTTCGGCTATACGACACCTGGTTCTGTCGCTCCTATCGCTCCACCTCTCGTGACGCAACGGCGCGCGCGGCGCGCACGATACGCGCATTGGCGCCTACAAACCTAACAGGGATACTTCACGCATTGCACGATACGCGCATTGGCGCCTACAAACCTAACAGGGATACTTCACGCATTGCACGATACGCGCATTGGCGCCTACAAACCTAACGGAGATACTTCACGCATTGCATCGCGCTGGCAGCACGCCGCGCCGCGGCTGCTCCGCTGTATGTTTGGCTCTAATATTAAAACACGCGGAGTCAGCGTTTTTCAACCCATGATTTTGAAATGTTTGCACACTCTGCATGGAGTATTCATAATTAAATTCATGAAAAAAAAAAAAAAAAAAAAAAAAAAAAAAAAAAAAAAAAAAAAAGTATCAAAGGAAAATATACTGTGTGTCTTGTAGATATTAAGGCGGTTCCGTGTCAAATATAATGATATCCAAAACATCATATTATTTTATCTTGTATTTTGTGTCTTTATTGTGCTGCAAGGTGGTGTGTGCGCAACCAAACACCACGGACGTATTTTACTATAAGATCGGTGTACAAATGGGCTAAAACCAAAGATTGCGTGCTTCTCGAGTTTTTTTCTTTTATTCATTTTCGTACTGTTCCTTTCGACACAATTACAGCTCATTGAGATTAATATCGATATAATTGCTTGGAAAAAGTTTTATACATATTTTTAAGCCAAATAAGGCCATAGGCTTAGCACAGTTCCCTTTTATCCACAGGAAATTTTACAATTGTGGCTCAAAATACAAGTCGCGTGGGTTCTCAAAACCTCAAAATCGTTGAGATAATTATTTTTTACCTTGTCAATACCTCTAGAGAGGTCCATTGACATAGAACCTTTCCCTTCCTCCACAGGGTAGGAGCTTACTGCACTCCTCTCGAATTATCCCGTAACTGTATGAGTATTTTTCCTGTAACTTAACAACAAAGACTTATTTCTTTCTTTGGTTCATGATTTCTTTGTGTTTTTTATTCTTTCAAGTTTGAAAAGCTCTGAAATCATCGCAAGCTCACAACTTTATATATTTTTGCAAAGAGAAAACATGTAAGGTAGTGTCCACTCGGTACCTCGTCTAGCGGCTTAATATGTGTCTATGATCTATGATGGAAAACAGTGGCGAGGTATCAACGATCGATTATCGATATTTCCCCATTTGAAGCTATGGTAAAGAATCATTATTAAGGTGCTCGTTATGACGATATTTTTCCATAAATATAAATAGCAGATCAATCTATACATCGCAAAACACCTTACGCTACTAATAGAGAATGAAAAGACGTCAACTTACGGTAGCAGGCTTGTCGATCTTGTGTTTGGACGTAATTCTCGAGACAGACGCAGAGTCCGGAGAGGCAGTGGCTATGGGACACCCTGCAGTCTTCATCCGAGGAGCACATCTCGCCTAAAGAAGAATGCATCACCTCCACGATGGCCGGCGTTGAGTCTTTTCCCTCCTCGCTGAACAGATCTGTGGGTGCAAGAAAGACGTCAGTAATATTCTAAAATTCATAAGGCCGTGTTCATAATCGCCTCCTAAACAGCTCATGGCCTTTGAACCTTTGGAAGATCAGTTTCATACTGGTGCGCATTAGACTTAACAAAAAAAACAACAAAAATTAATTTGACTCTAAATTATAATTTTTGGAACTTCTTGGCTTTGTCCTACCCGCGAAAAGGTGTGGACCCAGCACCATTTCTCCTCCTTGTTACATACAGCTCGGGCCACTTCTTAGTGTTTTTTCCCCTTTGGAAGATCTCGTATGGCATACATTGTGAATAAGGAGGTATTAGGAGATCATGACGTCCTAAAACGGACCATTTTTGCGAATCTCTAAGCAGTGGCGAGTGTGCATGATCAATTATTGATATCTCTCCATTTGAAGCAGGGTAAAGAGGTACGGCGGAGATTTTCAAACACCGCAAACGAGATACGTGGTTACGGACATATACCGTGGAATTGCACCGAGCCATTAGGATTATGAGAAATTAAACTGATGTTGCAGGTGAACAAATTGATAGAAAAAATCGGCAGAAAAAGCAAGTAACAAGACGTTAACAGGGCATTATATCATCTGCCTAAAAACGTTCATCGGCAATTCAAAGCTGCATTTTCATGTAAACATGCTTTGGCAAATTTGAAAAACAATTCAAAATGTAGATGACAAAGTTGTTACTCTTCTCTTCTCTTTTCGAGAGGCTTATAACGAAGTTCTCGGTCAGCCACCTGGAAGATGTGATGCTGTTTAGTTCCACTCTATAGCCTCCCTGAAATGATGAAGAATTTCCTCTAATGGGGGAAATTACGGAGAGTAATTTCGAGGCCCTCAGAATTAATCTTGTAAAAGTTTAGGTGAAAACAGAACATTCTATACCATCCATGCGAGTAAAAAGTTTTTGGCTGCAATTTCTCATTTTAGAAATGTAAGCGGGTAGGTGGTGAAATTTGAAAAGCACGCAACTCGATTTTTGACGTATTTAAAAAGAAAACGAATGATCTTTATCTTTCAGAATTTTACGATTTATTCTTCATGCTACACAAGAAATTCAGAGGAAATTTCAAAGAATAATGCTCAGTAGTTTATCTTGAAAGAAAAAGAGCAAAAGTAGACATTTTGAAACGATATAATCGAGATATGAGTTTTCAGACTTTCACAACTTTGTTATGGTATCAAATGTGGATTCGTTCAAGAGCTGATGTTGACGTTTAACTTAAAACTGTCATGCAAACACTTATGGGACTTAAATAAATTGAAAAACGCGCATATCAAAATAAGCACAGAAAAAGCGTGGCATGCTCAAAGACTCTTCTTCGACCAGGTGTGACCCAATGGATCATAAAAATGAATTTGGCTCAAGCGGTTCTTTTAAAAAATTGCCCCGGAAAACCTTGTGACACGGGGCATGGAAATAAAGTTTTTTTTTCTTTTTTTTTTAATACCTTCATCGCATACTTACTTTAAACTCGATGTTTGGATTCAAAAAAGAAGAATTCAACAGTAAGCGAATGGCAAGATGAATTGTTTAAGGAAGATTTTTTACTAACATATTAATTCAAAATTTAACGCAAGACACTCATGGAAAAAAGGCGCATTTTTCGAAGATTCACGCGCAAGAATTAAAAATAATTCGCTAAAAGAATAATATCGATAGCCAAAGTCTGAAACCACGTATTTCCGTTTGCAACCTTGTAGACTTCCTGTTATACTTCATTTCTTTTTTTGAAAAACTAGGCGACGTAATTTCTCTACAACTTCCTTGATTTTTCTTCATTGCTAAAGGGAAGTTTTGCGTAAATTTCGAGGTGTAAAGTTGGCTTGTTTTTCTTCGAAAAATGAAAAATTAGTGGAGCTTTTGAAAAACTGGGATGGAGAAACGTGATTCCACACTTAGGCCAGCGATGACTTTACCAAATAAATTGAAAATGACGCCTTGTGTGACTAGAAATGACAATATTTAACATTTAGACCTACGAAAGTGTAAGACTTCTTTTTTAATGAAAACTACGGATACCTTAGGAAAGATATTCTTTTCTAAAATAATGCAATGCATTAATATTCAACTAACCAGATTTTTAATGTTGAAAACGCAATAGGGTATTTCCCTCGGAAAATCCACATTAACATGGCTATCTCTGAGGCGAATACAGATAAATAATTTGTACCAGATTCCCTAGATGATTTTTTGGAAATATTTTTATAGAAGTTTAAAAACTCGACTGAAAAATGGTCGACCGAGAAGCGAGATGAATGTTTATTTCAAGTACTTTCCTACAAGAAGCGGCGCTAACAACATGGTACGGGGAAAATCTAATGCACTTCACGTAAAACTACATTGTGCAAGAAAATAAAATAAGATAAACTTCGATGAACTAAAGGAGAGAGAGGGAAGAAGTAGGTAGACAAGAGACAAATAAAAGATGTCAGAAAGAAATAAACATGCAAAAGAAAGGAAATGGGGACTTCTAAGGGAAAGAGGAAATGAATGGGTAGAATAAAACATTATAAAAAATAAACAGAATGTTGGAAAAAAATAAAATAAAAATTTAGCAAGAGAAGAAAAACACAAAATAAAATTAAGATAACCGATAGAAAAAATAAAAGTTAAGTACCTTTACAGAGGGAGAGTGACCAATTGGGAATACATTTCTCCCGCAAGTTTAATTAATTTGAGAGTTAATTGAATTTCCAGGAGCCCAAAAATGGCGAACGTTCAAAGCAAAGACATAATGAAATGACTTTTCCCATTTTTCCTTTCATGTCTTATAGCTTCATGATTTTCAATAAATAATGTAATAAAGAGGATTTTCCCTTTAAAAAACGAATGTATTGCATTCTACTCGAGATATTTCTTTCCAATAATGCTTGAATTGTGGAAACAGCAACAAATAGAGCAAGTAGTTACTGTCAAGAGTTGGCAACAGTCCCCTTTTACAAGGGGAGTCTACGAAGTGACATCCTGGGATTGGGTTCATTTTGCTTGTACATGAAGAAGAGACAAATCTAAGGTTGACGTATTTTTTTTTAGCCGCCACCTCCCAACCGTTCTCGAGATATCGATTTTTAAAGTTACGATTTTTGCACGTTTCCGCGCGGAGTTCCGGCGAGTCAACTGAGCGCCGGCAAGCTGCACGAAGCGCGTTTGCTATCAGCGTTACAGACCGGCCGTCCTTATCAACTGTTCCGTGGCCGAGTGGCAGAGTGATCGCCTACCGTTCCTACGGTCGCGGGTTCGAGTCCCGTATCGTGCCGTAGCTTTTAGGGTACGCCGCAATGCGTTTTTACAAGTTTTCTTTATTTTTATCACACACCAAGGGGTCCGCCCCCTGGCCGCTAAGCGGCCCAACCCCCGGGGCGAAAAGGCCCGCTTCGCGGCAAGCGAAATTATCGAAATCGACCGTTGACGGTTACTGGGTAAATAATTTTAATTGAATGATAAAATGATGTTTCAAATGAAAATTTCCCACCACACAATATTTTTAATGACTTTTTCCTCACTCTGAATTTGCAACCGTCAAAATTGCAAAATTATTTACCCAGTAACCGTCAACGGTCGATTTCGATAATTTCGCTTGCCGCGAAGCGGGCCTTTTCGCCCCGGGGGTTGGGCCGCTTAGCGGCCAGGGGGCGGACCCCTTGGTGTGTGATAAAAATAAAGAAAACTTGTAAAAACGCATTGCGGCGTACCCTAAAAGCTACGGCACGATACGGGACTCGAACCCGCGACCGTAGGAACGGTAGGCGATCACTCTGCCACTCGGCCACGGAACAGTTGATAAGGACGGCCGGTCTGTAACGCTGATAGCAAACGCGCTTCGTGCAGCTTGCCGGCGCTCAGTTGACTCGCCGGAACTCCGCGCGGAAACGTGCAAAAATCGTAACTTTAAAAATCGATATCTCGAGAACGGTTGGGAGGTGGCGGCTAAAAAAAAATACGTCAACCTTAGATTTGTCTCTTCTTCATGTACAAGCAAAATGAACCCAATCCCAGGATGTCACTTCGTAGACTCCCCTTGTTAGACGGAAAAATAAACTACTGTTTTACGAAGCAAATAATTGCTTCATTAAATAGAGCTGAGCTTCTGTTCGGTATGCAAATTAGTCGCCATTTTTGGGGCCTCAAAAGAATCCATTTGGTTAAATTTCGAAACCCATTCGATAAAGGTACTATAGAGAGAGGGTAAAAAAATTGCAACTAAAACAAATTGAAAAGAGAGATAATTAAGAATTACCTTTAGTGGGACCCCCTGCAGAGACGAACCCACTGATATCGTCCTCGGGTATGCTATCTTTATTTGTGTAATAATATCGGTGCTCGGGCAATAAGTGTCGGGTGGACTTAGAAAGAGGAGAACTAAGTGCCTCTGAGTCTGTGAAGTGCTGAGCTGAGGTCCAGCCTCCTAACTTTACGGGCCAATCAGTCCCGGTTAGGACTTCATCTGCGTATTTTCAAAAACAACACCAAAGAAAGCTGAGTACAACAGGTGATGGAACTAAGCTAATTCTGAGACTACTTGGAGCCGGTTCATGAAGAAATACAGAGCGTGTAATTGGACTGATAGGGTTAAATTCTTGGAACTTTTTCAGAAACAAAAATGCCTGTGAAATTGAACACTTGTTTTTTTCCATGGCTAATTTTATTTAATCAGATCTGCTTTAAAAATACGTGGTGAAATGAGGCGGTGAGATTTGGTAGATTGACTACAAGCAGAGCATAGAACGGAAATCTACATCTCATTTAACATAGGGGTAAAGGCGTAACTTGAGCGCTAAAATTCAAGAGTAAAAAATTATTTGTGTGAATAATAAAATCATCTTAAAATTTGAAAAAAAAAATTGCGCCAAGGTGAAATTGAGATATCTTATGGTAAATCTACCTTTTCATGCCGTGAATTCTGTTTCTAAATAGAAATAGTGTCCTTCAAATTTCAGTTCTCTCTCCTACACGTAAACTATCCGCACATTTATCATGGAAATCTTTTGAATTTTCCATTTTTTATCACCGTCTGCAGGCTATCAAGCCACATTTATTTTAAGTTCATTTACTCTTTTTTAATTGTTCACATTAATCAATGAAATCCAGCCTTTCGATACCACCTTACGAGCAGTGATCTGTTGTCATGCTGCAATTAATTGGGGATGTATCAAAATTAGCGCTTGAATATTTGAAGTCAATATTGCCGCCAGAGTCGAAATATTATAGTTTTGCAGAAATAAACAAAATGAATAATGGTGGAGAAAGTTTGAACAATGGAAAAGCGAAATTAAAAAAGCGGAGCGACGGAAAAACAAACAGTGAACCTGTGATTTAATTGTGTTGGGAACATGGAAATATAACGGATCGTGACAAAAAAGCAAATTTCTCATAGATAGAAATGGTGCTTATCAATATGGAGCGAACAGATTGTCATAATGAAAACCACGAAAAATAAACGACGGATCTGAATAACATTCTTGTGCATTTAGGTGTGATAAATTATTACATACGTGACAGTAGTCATTATCATCGCAAAAAGAAATTGAAAATTGTCACAACGCTCATATAAAATGTTAGAATCGTACTCAGTTTATACTCAGCTGAACAAAAATAGTTCACTTGATGATTCCGACTTTTTTGTACATAGAGTCTTCGAATAAAAATTTCGACGAAGTTCTGAAAGATGACAACATTCAATGAGAGCCCAGGATTTTTATCGAAACTTGAGTATAATTCAATTCGATTCAAATGTTTCGGTTACACTGGTCATATGATCGTATTTTTGATGGGCAAATCATACTGATTAGCCAAAAATAATAATATGTGTTCAAACGCTAAATCTTTTAGCGTTGAAACAGTCTACTATTAGTTAGTTCCAAAATCAGTGCATTAGATTTATTGTTGTAATCTTCTTTGAAAGTTTAGTTTCAATTTTAGAGTAGGCTCGAAGCTTTTCAATAATTATGTCGCTCGGCCATAAGCATATTTTACACGTCGTAATGACAGCTGAAATGCTACCATCAAAACTTTTGGATGACTGAATGAATTTGAAAATTGATCGCAACTCGATGCTAAAAGGTCAAGGATCACATTTGCATGTACGAAATGAGTTTCCTATGAATAAGCAGTGCGATCGTTCTTTTTACGATGATCATAATTATGACACGTAAACGTCAAGTACCACACAGAGGCGAAGCAATCGATGAGACTATTCATTTAATTAACCACGGAAAGGAAGCAATCGGCCGTTCCATTGGATTGGATCATGGCGGATAAGTTGTACAGACACTGGAGATATGGCACATTTTGCACTCTATGGAAACGTACTCCCAGAATATTACATTTAGAAAATCTGCAGTGTCTGAAATTCTCTCCCGAATGCACAATCTGCGTAATCGATGGAACTTGTTTTTCAAATTTTCCGAGCACACAGACACTATTCTCTCAGCCAGCGCGGTTTTCAGAACAAATTACGATGATTCCTATGAATATTTTGTGATCTAAGAAAGATTCACAGCAGGAAACCGCCGAAAAAGATCGAAATGCTATTTAGATTTTCATTTCGACTTTGGTTTCGAGTTCAGAGGTTAGCATGGTATCATGGTACATCATTTGACTTCGCCTCTGGTGGGTTGTCATATTGGGAAAAATGTGAGAACAATGAACATGAAGGTGCATGAGGCAAACAAAAAACGAACAAGTGAGTGTAGATAAATAAATAATGTGAATTATAATTACCTTTGCAAGCACTCAGGTACTGAACCGATATGTCCTTTTGATACCTGCAAGCGTACAACTTCAATTGACACTCGGAGGCGTAGGTTTGACCGTCGTTGCCGCAAACAACCTAAAATTCAACACATTTCATTGATTCAACACATCTGATTCATTCAACACAAACACCTAACTTCACAAGGAGGGAAAAATATGCTAACTTTCGGCTCCACGGTATTTTTAACCAGTTGTTACGTTCAAAGCTAACAAGTATAAAGAACAGAAAAAGAAGAAAAAAAAGTAGGAACAACTTTTAAAACATAAAAACTAAGCATAGAAACGGTTGAATGTTTCTTAAAGGAACCCTGAACTCAGCGGGTAAAACTATCATGTCACGAAACTAGATTATTCGGTTGACAAAACCTGAATTACGATTGACTTTCGTGGAGCTTTTTCCTCCATTGCACGTAAAGAAATGGAAATTCTTGAGGACTATTTTTTGACTTATTAAATGAGTGCTTACCTGATTTGAGTTGGATTCCTCAGGGCACGTCATGTTACACAAACATTTCGGAAGACCATTTCTTTCCTCACAAATTGACTCGAAGTAGCAGTGCATCTCTGCACACGTGGCGGGTATTTGTCCGAGAGCGTCAGCTGTAGAAAAAACGGGTTTAAAAACTGAGTAAACACGAGAACTATTTCTGGCGACTGAAAGTTTCCTGCTTATATTAGTGCAAAATTTCATAGAACTACTACGCTGTTGCTAAGAAAGTATGAGGATTTTATAGATCTATCGATTAAATACATGGTTTAAGATTCAGATTTAGATTCCTGAAAATTCTTAAGTTCCCCACAAAAGCCCTTAACCGTTTCAAAGGTTAAGAACGCCTTTCAAAATCTCAAAATTCCTTACAGCATGTCGGACCATAAAACAATGGTTGAAAGTAAAAAAATCTCGAAGTCCCCCAAATTCCTCGGAGAAATTGATGTCCCTGAATGCCTCACAAAAACTTGAAAGTTCCTCTAGCATCAAAAAGTATCAACATTAAGCCTTCAATCATGCCGTCATTTCCTACAAACCCGCGAGTAACTTCATTCACTCCAAAGTATCATTGAAAAATCCTAAAATACCCTTGAAAATTCTGCGAATCCTGTCTTCCCGATCTTTCTCTTTATTCCCGACACAAGGTCCAACCTAGTGGGTGGTTTTATTATGTTGCTTTTCTTTTTCTCTTGTTCACAACTTATTTTAAGAATCTTAAAAAAATGTTGTTAAATTGTAAAAAAGGAGCACAATAAAGTTTTACATTTACATTTAAAAAAAATAAAGAAAAAAAATAAAATACTTTTTTCAATGTAGTAAAAGCCAACTCACCGAGCGCGCATCCATTGGGTCCCAAGACTTTAGTTGGATCCGCACATTGATTGCATTTGGGTCCCTGCACTCCAGGTTTGCAGACGCAGCGACCGGACATCTGTTCGCAGTCTTCTCTCACCGATCCAAAAACGGAGCAACCGCAAGCTAAGTGAAAAAATACCAACTTCTTGAGTCCTTCATCGATAGATTTGAAATACATGGTGCAAAGTTTGAAAGGACGACGCTTTCATTGAGCTCGCATTGTACAACCACTCCCAAGAGGAGAGTTTCTTGCATACGTTTTGACTCATGATGATCCCAAGTGCAATTTGAACGTTCAAAAAATGTGTAGGCTCGATCAATACCGTACGGCATCTGCTGTTAGGTCCCTCATTATCAAAAAGCTATGTTATTCCATTTACCTCTCCTTCCTTTTTGCCCCTTTCAAATTGTTGATCATTAAAAATCAAGCGTTATTCACCCCAAATTGCAGAAATACGCATATTTTCCGCGGTTGCTTAGAAATATAAAATATCACACAATGTTCACCTCAATACAGCGGAAAATACGCGATGTTCATATCGATACGGGCAGAATGTTCAGAAGCGTCAGTAATTTGAGATAGGTGAAAACATAAAACTTTCCCTTAAATTTCGCGTGATACCACTTACCAACTCCGAAGTTTGAATGGTTGCTCGCTTCATTTCCACCTGTTAAAACGTGTGAGCTCAGGCGAATTTCATCTCAATTTCGCCAAATGTACGCGATATTTCTGGAGGATTCGTTAATCCTAAGCAATTACCCGCTTCCTATTTCGGTGTCGCAGGAACTTCGCAATATTTGTCTAGCGGTTTGGAACAAATCAGAAATTACGCAAAAATCTCTGCAATATCGCGGCATATACGCGAATCTCCAGCGGTTTCGTGAAAGTTTATCTTTTTAGGTTCTTCTAAAACCCTAGTTCCTCGCATTATATTTTCCCCGTTGTTTTAATGCTAAACTCGGATACTAAAAATGGAAAGTAGGATTGTTAGAAGCATGAACTGAGAGTTGAAACATGCAAAAACGAACTGATGTTTTGCGAGAACGTGATGCAATGTACTGTATGATAGAGGAGCTGCAATCTCTGTGGGCTCTTTTTGGGGATCATCACGAATATCCCGGAAATCCGTGTCCTTTTAACACGGCATCTGTACCTTTTTTGTTCCATAAATAAATCCGCGCTCTTCCAGCGCCTTTGTCTCGCTTTCGTTTTGTAGACATCCTGCAATACTTGCAAGGAATGCTCCCGAAAAATTCAGGCACATACACTTTCACAATCCTGTCACAACCCAAGTGGCAGTAATCGCGATAAGTTGGAATTTGATCGGAGAATGTATCGCGATTTTATCGCTGTCGCTTTATTGCAATATTATTGAACAAAAAATCGTGACGAATTGACGTACAATTTCGATTTTATGGATATAAAGTTGCGACAAGATAGAGGAAAACCGCTCAGATGATGGTGATCCTAGCGATTTTATCGCTAAAAATTTGCAACCTAATTTCAGAATATTGCGATTTTTCGAAAAATGCTACTTGGGAAGTATCTCGCACTCGTGAAAAGGTAGGATGCTCGAAATTTTTCACGAGAGAGAATCAGGTGCGTTGGATAATATTACGCTTGGGTCCTGAAAAGCACATTGAAACCAAAATTTTAAAAAAAATATCTGGTGGTTAAGAAGGGATGATTGGATAGAACGATTTGACTTACGCATGCAGCCCTGATGCCCGTCGGATATTTTCGGGAGCCCCCAGAATCCAGGTTCGCATCGATCGCACTTGATCCCTCCCACACCGGGCCTGCAGTGGCACTGCTCTGTTCCGTTCTTACAGTTGTCCGAGTAGGAACCTAAAAGCAAACACAACACATCGAAGGCTGATAAAATGATTGGTTCAGGCGAATCTTTGAGCGTTAGTTCCGAAAAAGAAACACAACATCGAGCTGCTAAAATTTGACTCCGAAGTCCAGGATTATTTTAGTAACACAGAAGATATATTAAATTCCAATTAATTAATGATTAATTTTGAAGATGAGAGCCCTTCAAAGGCAATTCTCTTGGATTTGGGGGAAAAGAGACGCATATGATAAAATTAAACGTCCAACAAAGTTCAGATTAGATCGATGGGGGGCTCGTTGCGTCGCTCCTCTGACGTGCGGGCGTATCTTAATTTTCTTATGAGCCCCAGAACGCATGGCATTATACAAAGCACAGGGGTCACGTTGAGATCGAGATACGCCCTTACGTCGGCGGAGCGACAATGGACCACTAGACAAGGTGCGAATTTAAGCATTCTGATACATGCTTCTGAACCAGAATTTCACGTAGAACACGATTCGCGCAACGAAAATTACTGAAACCAACTCCTAACGGAGATATTAACATTTTTATTTCATATTGGTTACGAGGAATTTGAACTGCTCGCTCACAAGAAACTCAAAGCTCTACGTGAGTCAGGTCGCGCACTACACCGGTTTCAGCAAGCTTCTCAATCGAGCAATGTTCATTTTCCACCATGTGTTTTTCAAACTATAAGTAGTTTACTATAGCTGAGCCAAAGTGTCAAGATGGAGGTTGCCAGATTTTTTTTATAGCAGAGACGCTCATGATAACGTTTAGCGCGCGATGTGAATCACGTAGAGCATTGAGTTTTCATGAGCGGGTGGTTTCAATTCAAGCACCAAGAATCATTAAATATCTTCGGAAGGAGTTAATTTCGGTAATTTTTGTTGTGCGCATCGTGTTTTACGTAAAATTTTGGTACAGAGACATGTATCAGAATGCTGAAATTCGTACCTTGCCTAGTGGTCCATTGTCCTGTAAGATTATTTCTCGAGAAGAGATGGTTATTCCTCAGTGATTACCGCGTTTATTTTACAATATTCTTGAAATAGCAAGGTGGATGTATTCAACGAGAGCATGCGGTAACAAACGCTTTTGCAATAAAACAATTGTTCCGTTGTTGCCTGAGAAAATATTTAACTTCCAGAATCTTATAAATATCGGAAAATCAAGACAGGGTCTCACCTAGTTTATTGCATCCGCAGAGGGAGGGGCAGCCGGCATTATCAGGACCACTCGCTGGAGTTTTATTATCCGGACAGCAGCCGTACCAGGAATCCGCGCAATTTTTCAAAAATATTTTGGCATCTGAAAAAAATGAGAAAATCCAAATAGTGGAGGAACTGAAAAAGAGTTAAGTTTAACATAATAGTCTCCTTCATAAGTATCCACAATTAAGTTTAACATCGTCGTAAAATTGACGATTTTCTGAGAACTCCTTCGAGAAAAAGCCATAAAACTTTCTTCCGCTGATAGATATATTTTAATTTCAACACAACTTTGTCATAAATGTCTTGTTTATCTGTAGTAATACGTTCAAAAACATTCTATTCATCACGTGAAATTGAAGAACCAAACACATACTTCCCTTCTTGAGCATTTTCTTTTAAAAATAATTGAAATTAATTACTATCAATTCCACTTTAAGCAAGTAGGCAAAGCTATGCTCGTATCGTGTATATTTGTTTTTAGCCCGTATCATACGATCATAACATAGCTCTCAAAGTCACGTGGTCATACGTGCCCCACGTGACTTTATGATCCGTTATGACCCTACTTTGATCTTATGACACGGGATTTACAAAAGTTGCTCACAGGACGGTTTTTGTATAGTTCCATTCCAAATTCCAATCAACCTACGACTTGAAAACACTGTATGAGAAACTGTTGAGAGAAACTGCATAATTTAGATGCATTTAAATTACTTAGGTTCGAGATCGAGTGTAAATAACACACCTTTGCGACAACAGCGAGCGAAGTAAGGCGTTTGATGGCAGTAGCTGTCGGATGGGCAGTCTTGTCTTCTTGGACCACTTCCGCAATCAAGCTCATGCCCTGAGGTGGGATCCACAAGAGGCTGTTCTCCATTGCATGGTTTTACCTCCATGCCTGAACATCCAAAAACATCAGTTATTAAAGTCAAAGCTCAATCAGGATAAGTGTCCAGGATTAAAGAAAGTAGTGTTGTAACCTAAAGTAATCCATAGTGGACCTCCAGCGACTCCACCTTCTCACCTTTTTTTATGGACTCTCACTCTGTGATTATGAATATCCATGAAAAAAAGGGATCTTACTTAGTGCTTAAGAACTCAACATGGGTTAGTGGCCAAGACTCACATCTTTTGGTGTTCACCGAAAAATCATCATTCAGTTAATACAAAATGGATTTAAAAAAAAAAAAAAAAAAAAAAAAAAAAAAAAAAAAAAAACTCTTTAGTTTTTTGAAAAGCTGAAAGTATGGCGGACCTAACGCACATAAACCTGCAGAACTTTCTTTAGGAATGAACCTAGTAAAAAGAACTGAGATCCAAACTTGAAATAGTAAAAATTATTAATGCGATTTAATTTCTCAGCAGACAAAATAATTCTACAGGGGAAAACGAAGTGAAATTATGTTTTAACAGGGAAAAGTTTTTTTTTTTTAAACAAATTATTTTCATACGTAACACTTGATGAGACAATTGAATTTTGTATCCATGTTTTTTGGAGTGCTAGAACAATTATTTGTTGAATTTGATTTTTGGCAGGAGAATTCAATGTACTTGTTGAGCTTAAAATCACTCAAGACTCATTTTTCTTGAAAATGCTACTTAGATCCTCTCTGTTAACCTCGGTCTATTTGACACCCCTACCTTGATTTCCCCTCAGGAGTCTCTACCACTCTCCTGGCAGCTCTACAAATCAAACATGACCAAGGCCGAAAATTTTCGAGAATCGAACTTGAGCACCACCTACAGGAAACATTATTAACTAGAGCGGGGAGCCCAAATCCTTCCGACTCATTAAGCGAGCAAATGACGCGGCAAACCATGCTCCTTGCACCGTGTTCCGTCATAAAAGAGGGAGCAGTGGCGTGGCATGAATTGTGATGTATCGATTGTTATGGCATTTAAACCTATGGTAAAAAATCGATTATTAAGGTGTTCGCTGCGAACACCCTGTTCATCGATCCTTTACCATAGGCTTAAATGACAGATCAATCAATACATCGCAAAGCACGCCACGCCACTGAGAAGGAGGTTACTTTTAAGCTCGAGTATACGCAAAAGGGGGCTCCTTCCTCCAAGAGCTAAATCGGGCGGGCATCCAAAATTTCATTGCTCCTCTGACATAAAAGTTAATCTCGTTTCCACGTGAGCCCAGGAGAGCATGGATTAACACAGACTTCAGAACTCACATGGAAATCGAGATAAGCCCTTACGTCGCAGAGGGGCAACAATTTGTCAGCGTAGATTTGCTACATTTTCAGGGTCGACTGAGGGACAAAAGGAGGACTTCGGTGGATATTTTCAATAATTGACCCTAGGATAGGGCACGTAGTTGGAAATTTCCATGTGCACGGTTACTATGGGTTCATCTTCTTTTAATCATGTCATTTGAACCGTTTAGACTGCTCATCATAATTTTTGGTTAAATCAATCGAGACCTTGGAGACATCCGAGGAAGGAAATAAGGAGGAGAAATAAGGTGTCCTTTTGAATTGATGTGACTTGAGATAGACTATAGCGCGGTAGACTATCATTAATGCGATCCAGGTCCAATCCTGACCGGTTCGCGCTTAATTTTTAACGAAGTTGCTTTTTGACCCGAAAAAAAGTGGTCAATTTACACAAAACTCACCAAAAAAGATTGATGATTCGAGCTACATTGTTGTGTTCTACTTGCATATTAACACAAAATGCCGATTACCTTTTCTTATTGTAAGTAACCGCCGCATTAATTATCACCATTTTATTTGGACCGAGTTTAACAGAATGGAACCAAGCCACATCAGCTATTGCCAAATTTAACTGGGCAATTAATTTTTTTACGAGAGAACGTTTGTGCGGATTCCTTCAGAAATTTTGAAGGAATTTGCTTCAAATTATGGAGATTCTTCACTGAAATTTGCACGGAAATCCGCACAACCGTTTTCATGTTAAAAAATTAAATTGCCCAAATAAATTTGGCAATTGCTGATGTGGCTTGGTTACTTTCTGTTTAACGCGGTCCATTTAATGTCCATTGGTAGTTTACTCAATTCCTTTTTTTTTCAATTTGATTAAATATACTCAAACCGTCCCTTCCTCGTGCCACGACAACATATGAGTGCAAATTTCGTCATTTCAGACAGAAAACATTGGAGGCACACAGTCCTTTTCAATAGCCAGGTCTGGATGCAACTATTCGTGTTCTCGGGATGTCCGTGTTGCATACCGAAAAATTGCAGGCGCTTTGGATTTCTGAAGCACGACTTGCGGCTACGACCGTTGGTTTCAAAGGTTTACTATGTTGCATTTACAATCGTGTTTATTATGAATTCCTCCAAATTTGGATGAACGGGCCAGTTGCGCTGGTCACATAATCGTGTTTTGTGCTTGATTCTTGTAGATTAGCTAAAAATAATAAGGTCTGTCCAAACAGCAAATTTCTACGTTAAATATTAACCGAGATATCGCGCCTTGAAAAAATCGAACTCTTATCAACAATTTTTTGGAGCAAGATGCTTTAAACTCAAGCAATTTTCGTTGAAAATTTGGCAAGACTGCCACGAACCAACCCCGGAGGTAGCGTTTTCCCCTAATTTGTTTTGCGAGCGAACTTGGCTGAAAAATCACCGATTCCTGGAAGAGGGAAATAGGAACGTAAAAAAAAGGAAAGAATACGGCTAATAAGGAAACCCTCGAGCAGCTGCTCTCTGCATGAGGCCAATGCGCTTAGCTCCTCTAGCGCGGCCGAGAAAGTTCACACGTTTGTTTAATCTGTCACACGTAAGCCGTTGATCTTAAAACTAGGAAATGAATCGAAACATGCAGCCATGCATCGTGTCGGATTAGCGAAGAGTAGATACGATCATTGTTGCCATGTTCAAGACTAACTCTCGAATTTCGTCTCCAGCTTTAATCGGTTGTATATTTAAAACTGAGAGGTAGGAAAAGTCTGGCCTCAGGTCGAAATTTTGGCCACTCTTGTGGCAGAGCTGTGTGGCCAATTTTCCCCGATTTTTCCCCTCCGAAGTACCGACATAAGGGCCTGATGCAAACTTTACCTGGAGCAAAAAGAAGAGTTACTTTTCGTAGAAAATGGCTAACATATTACGATGAGCTTATCGGGAAAGTTTGAAATGCACTCCTAACTTCACAATCTGCGTAAGAAATAAGCATTTTTTTAGCTCCCCGCTTCAAAAACGACGCTATGGCACGGGCCAATATTTCGTAAGAGGAGTCGTTCCATCCTACCCTTGCTCAATAGGAACCTACGCAATATTGAACATGGCCGACGTCAACCCGCCAAAACACACGCGAGGAGACGGGGTTCTATCAATCGGCGTGGTTTATATTTACATTTATCTTGAGTTGATAAAAAACATGTGCTTCCTCATGATTTCCGCGCAGAGGCATCAGCCATGTATGTGTGTTGCATATTGTGTAGCATCCTACTGCGCAAGGCTTGGATGGAACGATTCTTCTTACGAAATATTCACCTGCATCGTGGTATTGCTCTTTAAGTGGGAAGCTTAAAAGACGCATATTTCTTGCGCAGATTGTGAAAATAAGAGTGTAGGTACTTTAGACCATCCCGATGCGAGCTGCTTATCGTGATTTTTGGACCATTTTCTTTACGATGTATATATATACTCACCAACGGTCAAAAGGAATCCAAACCCACTAACCTGCGATAAACCCAATGTCACAACCAAAACACTGAAACTTTTTGCCTCCCTTAATTTAAAAATCTGAATTTTTGTATATGCACCTATATTTCATATTCGTTGTAAAGACATCAATAGCCGAATGCCGTAATCACACGCTGAATGTGGGAGCTGAATGTGGTTTGAATGTGGAAGTCATCGTGCCCGCGCAAAATTCAGCAACGATTCTCAGCAACCATCGGACTAATGTTGGATTTGTCTGAACTATTCGAGTAGATTTGATACTTATCTGGATGAAAATAACTCGAATTTGCTAAATTTCAGCCGTTGGGCGATGACTGTTGACTCCCACATTCAGCTGCTAAATTCAGCGTGTGATTGCGGCATAAGTTGCTGAATGTATCTCTAAATAAATTAACCAACTAATTATATTTCTATGACTTCTCTTTTTGCTCTAGCTGCAAGCTTTGCAACGGACCCATTTTTGCGGATTTTTTCCCTTCGGAATACCGACGTATTTATGATTTGAAATGTCAAAATCCATGAATGAAAGGCGGGTGTTGGAGGCGGCAAGCCTGCGGGAGGAGTGTCGCTGCGGAGTGAGGGATGCTCGAGGGGGTGGCGGAGCAAAGAAGGGGTCGGGAACGTACCTTGGCAGAGATCCAGAGGTCTGAGTCGGAGCTCTTTCTGCTGCTGGCAGGCTTCCATCTTCATGGCGCAGCTCGATTGATAGACCTTCAGATCGGAGCCGCACACCAGCTTCGTTGCCTCCCGGGAGCAATCGAACAGGCACGAGCATCTGAACAAAATTAACATACATTCATTCAAAAATCAGAAAACTAAAAGAGTAATAGTAAATTAAGTATATCCCTAAATTACATAACAATAGATTTATGCACAGATGTGATTATATTAGCCGCTTCGATGTGATGCAGAAATGTAGAGGCCTGGATACACGCTCAAATTTCCGTCAATTTCCGATCAAAATGATGACAAAAATGGCAGTCGAGAGTTATCTAGGTTAATGGGTAAAATTAATTAAAACAGCGTGTTGATTGAAATGAGCATGAAATAAGCACGGTTGTGTGGAAATCAGATGACGAATGAGACCCACAGTCCCATCATCTACCATCACATTTTTGCAGGTCGCAAAAAATTGATGGTAGATGGTGCGCATCAGTAACCATTTGATAGGAAATTGATGGAAATTTGAGCGTGTATCCAGACCTTGGGATTTTTCCACTCCTATGATCAGTGCTTCCATTCCATGCCCGTCTAAAGTTCCGGGATTCGGAACATGTTTGTTCCAACTTCTCACACTCTATGACCGTCAAAAGTTCCGGGATTCCTTTTTAGATTTGTTCAGAAGTTCCGAGAAAGTTCCGGAAAATGCAAAAGATCCGAAACATTTTGGGAACTTCAAAAGTTCCGGAAATAATTCCGAAAAATCTCGAAAGATCCGGAATTCGTTACTAGTTCTGGGAAATGGGAGCACTGACTGTGATGGTTCCAGCAGGGAAGATTACGTAACAAAGGTGGTTCTGATTTAAATACCAACTGGATTGTATTTTGCAAAAAAGAACCAAGAGCATTCCAATGTCGCTTAGGTTGTGAGACTTTTTTTTACCTTGCAAATATGAACTGATCATTTTAACAAGTTTCATCTTTATTCTTGATGAATTATAAATTCAAGACGAAAACTACGTTTGTAAAATTAATTTTTTGCATGGTTTCAGTATATAATTGCAAAGAATATAAGTTGCACAATCCTAGCAACATTGGAATGCTCTTGGTCCCTTCTTGCAAAATGCAATCCAATTCATCCCTGGTAAAAATTGGCAGTAGAATCTGTTTTCCAAAATACCATAGACCTACAGCCGGCTGTAAGATTTCCAATAGCTTCTTTAGCCGGCTATACAATAGCCTTTCATAGTCGATGGTAATTAAGCAACAGTCAGGTGATAAAGTGTATGCTGAACGTTACTAATTACGGATGCTAGGACTGAGTGAGTTTTTGGACTACCGCTCTCTTTTTGGGCCGTAGTATCTTGATTTATTTTGCGAGGAAAGCTCCGTACTTTTGAAGGATGCCTGCCATTTCTAATATGTTGGAGCGCCTTCAATTTCGTTTGAGACTGCGTGTGAAATAGTTCCTTCCAGCGCCGTGGCACTTTGCGGCGCGGCGGGCGGACAGCCAGCGCGAAACGCGCATTCGCGCCTTCAAACCTAACAGGGATACTTCACGCATTGCGCAATGCGTGAAGTATCCCTGTTAGGTTTGTAGGCGCCAGTGCATCGCCGCTCCGCTTTGTGTCAGGCTGTAATATTTAATCTCAATGAGTCAGCGTTTTCAATTCATGATTTTGAAATGTTAGCACACTCTGAATGGATTATTCTCACTTTAATTGATGAAAAAAATATGTATTGAAGGAAAATATAATGTTTGTTTTGTAAATATTAAGGTGATTCCGAACGAACTTAAGGATTTACAAAGCACACGAATTTCTACACAATTTCTTATAGCCTTTTATAGCCGATGACCAAAAAGCAACAGCCAGGCGATAAACTGTATAGTCCGGCGATAGGAACTATAGCCTGACTGTATACTTTTTTATCGCTTCGTATAGCCCGGCTAAATGATTCGCTCCGCTTTCTACAGCCAGCTATATGATTTTCTATTGCCCGTTATCGATACGTTACCCGCTTGATACCCTCCTATGTTAAAACGTTGCGACATCTGGATCAGCTGTTTTGAAAACGGAATGATCAAGAACGTACCTAGGATAGCCATCGGGACCCAGTTCACAGGTTGCGTCAAAATCGCAGTGGATGTCCTTGCATGCCTCCTTTTCGGCCGAGTTGCTGAAGACGCTATTCTCAAGACTGGCACCGCTGCTGTCAGTTGGCTGCAAGGAGAGTTTTTCAAACGTTGTTGGTGTCGCTGCAACAAGAAAATAAAATAATGACCGTACAGAATAAGAATTACCATGAAAACTGGTTACTTAGTGTAACTTTAAAAAAATAATCATCTCTCAAGATGCATCGGACAAAAGTTCTGTTGCCATGATCGTAGCCTAGCATTACGTAAATTACTTATGGGGGAGGGGGTCTGAGCTTCCCTTACGGGGTCTTACGAGGGGAGGGAGGGGAGTTACGCACAGTCTTAAGTAAAGAAAAATCTTTAAGTAAAAAAAAGTTTTCCGATAAAAATGATTTTTGCAGCTATTTTCCAGGCTTATCAAAGGGACTAACTTTATGGTTCCTATTAACAAAAAGGGTGAATTAAAGTAACTATGAAAGAAAACTAAAAATATTTTCTTCGCGGGTGGACGATGAAATGCACAAGGTTTGTTGCACCGAGGAGAGAATCCCTCTTAAAGAGCGAACAAACACAGCTGTTAACATCAAGGAAAGACGAGTTCTCGGAACCATTGTCCTCATTTGAATGACGAGCGTGCTGTGAGCAATCCCAAAAACATCAAGTCTTTCTTACCCAGAAAACGTCTTGAGATGCTCACCAGTCGTAAACTGTTTACTTCTATTCCGAGATTGCCTATTCGTCTTAAATTTACGTTTCACATAATTTATTATGAAGAAACGGCTGAAATATTACTGTGTTGAAGTTCTGTTTCAGTAGAAGCTGGTGTCGTTCCGCGAAAAAAAGATAAAAGTCGATTTATTCTCACCGGTAACATGAAAATATACTTAAATGCGCCAAATTAGCTGTTTATGTTGGAGGTAATTCACCCTTGCGACGGCCCTTGAACCATTCATTTCTATTTCGCCGGACTTCAAGAACTTGCCGAGAAAGTTTCCAGGTTTTTAGAGGAAGTGCAACCAATTAAGGAAGAATGTTCTCAATAAGTCGTAGCAAAGCTTTTGAGTCTTGGAACTGCGGAAAACTTTAGATTCTTAACGAATGTTTATTAAAAATGCACACTTTATAAAAATTTAACACCCTGGTTTCATCATTTTTTTTTCTTTTTTTCTGTTTTTTTGTGAGAGGGTGTGCGTGTGCGTGTTTTAAAATTTCCGAGGAAACACTCAGATCCTATTGAGGTCAAGCTTTAAAAGCGCGAAGGAATTAGTGGCAAGTTTAAATATTTCAAATAATCCAAATAGTCTAAACCCTTACAATTATTACGAGTAGAGTTGCTTGATAGAGAGAGTATCGTCATCTGGCTGTGAGTTTTGATCAGCTCCTCCAGCTTGAGCTTCATTGAGCTCTTTAAACCCAAAAATGGCGGACGCTGCTGTCAGTGAATGTAAAAACAAAATAACTTAAAATGTAGTTTTATTTGCATATTGCAACGAGAACTTAACTCAAATGCAACATTCCTAAGTATTTACATAATTTTGCGGATAGCCTAATCGTGCAGTATCTCCGCGAAAAATCATTTGAGATATAGGAAGGTTGGCAGCAAGTACGGTTAGTGATCACCGTCAAATTGGCAATGTCCCTCCTCCCATCCTCAAAAACTAACACAAAGCGCCGGCATTTTGTTTTGTTGCCATCCATGGCAAGTGGAGGAGCGAGATGTGCATACTCTCTCTACCAGGGCACTCCACTTAGAGTATGTATACTATTGTATACCCGCTACTACCTATCAACTTCTATGGGCAATCCTCGGTTATAATACCATTGCGTAATAAACTAATCGTAAAAAACTTGAAAAATTGCTTTTTTTTCTAGATTAGACAACGGAATCCCACCCCCTCACCACAGCGACCCTTTATTGAATTGTTGAGGCCGAACTTTTCTTCTCGGAGCGTCTGAGTGTCCAAACTGTTGATTTTCCAACAGACCGAAAGAAGTGCAGGGCTTGGGCGCACTCTGCTGTCGGGCTCATGAACTTCACCGCATAATAACTGCCGGACCTGTTTAACCCCTTCACGCCTTTGTCAGCCTGGCCGGAAGTTTCGGATGGGACGTCAACATTTCAAATTGTTTCCGACTTTTTCAATTAAAACTTGTTCGCCGCCGCCAGCGGCGCTTATCTTAAGGTAGACTTTTTCGACTCCTCTTATCTTTCCCGACTTCCTCGAGAATTTCGCCGGGGCTAGATCATCAGCTCCGCCAAACGGGCCGTGAAATAGGACTATTCTCATGTAATTATGCCCGTAAAGACGGAGCTTTCGTGGAGAAAGAAGAGGTCCCCGGAACTTTGTAGGATCCTCTTTGCCACCGTATTTACAAAAAGAGCTTTGCAAACAAATAAAGGATTGAAAGTACTGTTTATCCGACTTTGGCACTGATAAACATTTTTCAGCGGTATACATAGTATACCGTTGAAACTATACCGCGGAATATATAGTTCCGAATTTTTTAAGCGGTTTCGCAATTTATCAGACTTTTAGAATTTTCTCTCTGATTCCTCTCAACTCCAACCATGAGGTTATTCCCGAAATCTACATTCAAATAAACCGAACATGCAAAAAATCGATTTTTTGGAGTTGCTGCTTCTTTCTGTGATTTTATCAAAAGTATCATGTGAAACAAATTAAGATCATTTTATCTGTACCTCTGACTGATTTTGACGACAGCCCGAAAAGCAGTTGCATTAGCCAGTAGATCGTAGAATCAAACATGCAGGGCTGACGCGACCACACCTTTTGGTCGGCGCCAAAATTTGCGAGGAACACAGTTGATTTTATCATATATTTTTTTTTTCTTCCGTTAAGCACGCCGGACGTCAAGTAAGACTTCATAAAATCAAAAGTCTTATTTGGGGTGCAAAAATACGATTTGAGTCATTCAGGTCAAAGTTTAAAAAAAAAATATCGATTCGTCGAACTGAATTTTTGGACTGTAGAACCCAAGTAAAGAGGTTGGTTCGCACAACCATGGACTTATAAAAAAAAACCGGGCTACCGGGCTTATTAATATACCTATTATACTTATACCTAGCCAAGTTTTTTTTCTCCGCGTAATCTGGGTTTGGGTTCGGAGCCTATCTGAAAACTGGGATCCAAATCAGATTCAGATTCTGGGGTTCTCTTTCATCTCCTCTGTTTTTTATCCTTTATTTTTTTCATTCTCCTCCTTTACTTTATTTTGTTCCTTTTACTCCACGAATGTGCGTTGCACATTTTGAACAAGCTCCAATACGATGCTGCTTACTAACAACGCCTCAATATCCTCGCCGGTTAATGATGAAAAAAGTTAGCGAAGCTCTTGAAATGATTTTAAACTCTACTTGAACATAAGCCTGTAAATTAGACGGCTTTGGCTATGATCAGACCAAGTTCATTTCACGTTGCCTGATTTCTTCTCGTCTTTACAACTCTTCAACAGAGCTTTGAACAACACACTGCCTGAAATTGTCTATAATCTCCTCTAAATCATGGAAAGTATACGAGGGCTGTCCCAAAAGAAACCGGACTTTTGTCATAGAAGGCGAACCGAGCGTCGTAATGAAGTTTTCTTGGGCTTGTTTGAAAGCTGATAAGCTACTGGAGATGCTTGTTTTTACAGAATGCAAAAATTCGTCTTGGTAAGGAAACTACACGCTTTGGAATAAAGGAAAGTCAAACTCGAGTTGCGATTTTTGTCTTTATTTCAAGAAAAATTTAGATACAACTTAAAAAAAAACCCAGGTTTTAAGTTAAAAACTTCGTTGCTCTCTCATTCAAATGCTTAAAAATGAGGAAATTAACATTTTAAGCAGCTTACCAAGTCATCACCTATCCCCTTCAAAATACTCGCCAGCTTTGTCGATGCATTTTTGCCACCGTTTCTTCAATTGGGAGAAACACTGTTGGAAATCCTCAGGTTTGAATGATCGCAATTCCTTCAAGGTGTTCTCTTGAATTTCCGGAATGGTTTGAAAACGTCGACCTTTCAAGGTAGATTTAAGTCGTGGAAATAAGAGAAAAATCACACGGAGCCAGGATTCTGGTTTCTGCATCACGATAATGCACCTGCCCATGCATCCCTCCAAATTCGCGAATTTTGTGCAAAGAATGCCATGAGTGTCCTCCCTCATCCCCCTTATTCACCTGACCTGGCTCCGTGTGATTTTTTCTTATTTCCACGACTTAAATCTACCTTGAAAGGTCGACGTTTTCAAACCATTCCGGAAATTCAAGAGAACACCTTGAAGGAATTGCGATCATTCAAACCTGAGGATTTCCAACAGTGTTTCTTCCAATTGAAGAAACGGTGGCAAAAATGCATCGACAAAGCTGGCGAGTATTTTGAAGGGGATAGGTGATGACTTGGTAAGCTGCTTAAAATGTTAATTTCCTTATTTTTAAGCATTTGAATAAGAGAGCAACGAAGTTTTTAACTTAAAACCTGGGTTTCTTTTTAAGTTGTATCTAAATTTTTCTTGACATAAAGACAAAAATCGCAACTCGAGTTTGACTTTCCTTTATTCCAAAGCGTGTAGTTTCCTTACCAAGACGAATTTTTGCATTCTGTAAAAACAAGCATCTTCAGTAGCTTATCAGCTTTCAAACAAGCCCAAGAAAACTTCCTTACGACGCTCGGTTCGCCTTCTATGACAAAAGTCCGGTTCCTTTTGGGACAGCCCTCGTAGGCACCAGCAAATGATTAACGTTTCGTGTTGCTTGGTTATCAATAGAAAATATCAAATGTGAAAACAATTAGGCACCGTATGGTGTAGTTAGAGTAATTTTGGCTCAATGTGTCCAATTTTGAGAGAACAGAGTTAAGAACATGCGCGCATAAACGCGATATATGTACGATCTGATGTTATCCTCAAGCGAAAATTGCCGTGAAAATTTTAAAAACTCCATTTGAGAGATCAAAATATTTGACGATTTAGAATTCTTGAGAGCCTCATCTCCTGCGGAACCGCGGTGATCACGATGATGTAGCGCGTCCTATTGCCCTTTCAGACAATCCTTTTTCCTGACATTACATGAAACCTCGAGGCATCCATCAAGAGCCGTAGTGCAAGATGCCAGACTGTACTGCACTTACATTTAAAGTTACGCATAGAGGGCGAATCACACACACAGGGTGTTTCAAGTTCACATAATAAGTTCAAGATGTATTTTTTGGATAGAAAAACAAATTATGTGCTCTCTATGCTTTTCAGCCGAGAAACGCATCGGGAAAAATGCAATGAGCCAATAGACAAGGTGTGCAGCCTGATTGTTGAAATTTGTTGTTTGTCGGGACGACATAGATGACATAGGTTAAAAGGTGGAGCGTGATTGGTCGGCTATGTTTTATCGCTGCTTTGTCGTGCCTATGTCGGGTTGAACTCACGACAAGCTAACAGCACCTCTTAAGTTTCCGACAGTATGTCGTCCATTCCATCTGACAAAAGCACGACAAAATATCAGCGATAAGACATGGCCGACCAATCTCCGCCTTTTGACCTATATCATCTATGTCGTCCCGAGAAACAAAAAATTTCAACAATCAGGCTGCTGCTGAACTAGTGGAAAATGTCGCATATTGTATACGTGGAAAGATATGGACACAAGGAAAAATTCGAAAATTAATTCGAAGACGAGATACCAACACACATACAAATAACTTCATTTGAATTTTTAGTTAATGGCAAAAATACCGCTAGTGATTTTTGGAGTTACCATTAATTAAGAACAAAGACGGAATCCCGCTAAACGGAGGAAAAAATTGCGATTTTTGGTTACTTAAAGCTGAGTTTGGTTTCTATAATCAGACGTTGCGTGATCTGCGTTGACTTAACTCTCTCTATAAAGGGAATCTACATATCGTCACTCCTCTGACGAAAGGGCGTACATCGATTTCCGCATGAGCCCCGGGAAGTATGGTTTTATATGTAAGACGAGGCTCACGTGGAAATTGAGATACGCCCTTACGTCAGAGGAGCGACGATATTTCGGAATGTCCGTACTCTCCCCAGGAACTCTAAACTGGACTTCATTTTGCAATTTGGAACTATAAATTCTGGCCCGGTTTAAAAAAAACGTATGTGCCATTGGTTTCCCTATGCACATAAGTGTTTTTTCAGATGAGCCAGCATTTATAGTTCCAAATTGCAAAATGCAGTCCAGCTGAAGTTCAGACACCAGTGTATCACGAGAACCGAAGTTTTTTCTACGTGCAAGACTTCTTCTTGTTGAATTCGGAACATCCTGTACAGAAAGGCTGACATCCCTGTCTGCGCATTTGCCAAATTGTAGTTGAAATTCATCATTTACGCCGATGAACGTGCATGCCGAGTCCGGTCAACTTCGCGGGGGTGCTTTTGCTACCCTTGCGTCGAGGGGCGTGTGGTTCCATGTGATGTAAAAGTGAAAATAGATGAGGAAAGCTAAACGCGGGCGTGAAATATTAAAATAAGAAAAAATGAGCTCGAAGCTCGTTCCAGGAGCCATAACTTTCCCCGCTGAGCTAAAGGTGTTTCCCATGCATCAAGCGAGAGGCGAATCGATGGCAAGAGTGCTGCTTTTTCCCGATTAGACTTCTTCCTCATACGAGCACGGATCAACAGACGGAGTGAAATGTTATCTTATTCAAGTTTATCACAGCCCCATTGTCACAAGACGTAAAATTTGATGGGAAAATATGGTGAAAAACGTACGAAAGAGGCCGTAAGATAGTTTACGAAAGTAAATACGGCGTTGACATAGAATTAACTCCAAGATTAAAATAAATTCGAGTGAAAAAGAGATGGAAAATAGGAGGGGAGGACGTAGGCGAAAAAGAAGATGTACACAAAGCGGAAGAGAGAGAAGAGGAGAAAGACGAGGATGGAACATAAATTTTAATTCTTTTTCTTCTCCTTTCTCCTCCTCTTTTTCTTCTTTCTATTCTTCTTCATCTTCATTGTATATAAAATCTCTCTCTTTACCACCTCTCTTTGCCTAGGCCCAAAATTTTAATCAACTGGATGCTGATACAAAAAAGTATTGACAAAGAGAAAAAAACCTTGAGCCATTAAGTATATTTTTCTAAAAACTCTATAATCCCCCCCCCCTCCAAGTTAAATATGTATTTTTAGCATTAGAAGTATTCTTTTGTAGTACGTTTAGTATTTTTCATCATCAGCTTATCTTCTTCTCCTTCTCCTTCTTCTTCCTATCTTTCTATTCACTCTCAATTTCTTTTCCTTATTTTTCCTGTTCCTCGCCAAAGATTTCTCTTTTTCCTCTCCATCATACGATTCACAATGCGTTGTCGTCTGGTTAACAGTGTACAATGTATTTCAATCACACTAGGGTAAAACAATGAATCTGGAGTCATCAAAAACTTTATAAACAATTTCACATGCGGTTTAACTAGTTACGAAGCATTACCGTTTGTAAAAGTTCTGGACGCGAGAGGACAAGAAGCCTTGCGGTTCACGAAACTATCGGCGAGAAGCGCCAAGCGCCGGAAAGATGAGGTGAACTCGAAAAATTAAATTTCCCATTCTTATTATCAAAGTACAAGCGGGTTAAACGCTAAAAAAGTTGCCTCAACTTTTCAGAACTCCGTCGGGGGAAGTTTCTAAATTGTTTTAAACTGAGCGACTTTTAATGAAGTACGCGAATTGATATAAAAGAAAGAAGAACGGTTAAGTACGTACTAAAAACAAGAGATTAAAGCGTACATCCTTCGCAATTTTCGTCGTCGCAGACCCTTTTTTTCGCTCATAAGTTTTCCTCGGTTCGTTTTGGAGAGACTGCTTTTGGTTTTGTTGGCGGAGTATATAATTTAGGTTTTTGGTAATAACTGTCGGGATTGAGGGTTTCTTCGCGACATTTTCTATCAATATACCAGCCGTCCGGTTAGTGAAAGTCTATATTACGGGTTGCATCTTCGGCCGACGTGAAACCTCTTCGTTTTCTATGGGGCGCGGGCTACCCTCACAACGTTTTTTTCTTATCTGCACTGAAAATAAGTATGATAAAGTCAATTTAATGACCTGTGACTGTAAGATTTGAACCGATCTGTTTTGAGGTAATGAATAATAATGTACTTATAAAATTACGCGGAAAAAATGAAATTGCTGATTTAAAAATTTTGTGGTTTAAAAAAGTGTCCGACGCGTTTCAATGTAGATTTTACAGTAAAATAATGATAATTCAACCATCCCAGTGGTTAAGTTAGCTTTCCACTATTGTAAAATGTACATTTGAAACATGTCGGACATAATTTCAACAATGTATTTGCTAAATCAGCAATTTATGTTTTCCCGTGTACATTTTACAAGCTAATTTTCGATTGAATAACTGCACGCAAGCCAATTGATCGCATCAACGAGGTGATTTCCTATTTTACTTAACAATTTTTGGGATTTAAACGGATACAAACTGATCAACTTTTTAGATTTCATAAGACAAAAAAGAGGCTGCTCAATCATTTATGGGAGTATTGAGATGCTCTTGGTTTCTTTTCACGCAGTGCAATCCTATTCAAAAGTCTAGAATTGAAATTGAACTTTCTTGACTTGATTTGCGCACCGTCAGCAGTACTGGAGGAATCGTCGAATTGAACTAGTGGGTGTTAAAACCGCGTCGAATTTATTGTCTAATGATGAGCCTTTGAAGGTATATCCTTATGAGCTTCATACATTTTATCAAATGGTGAACATTGTAGGTTTTAATGTTCAACGATTTAATTGTCTCCTCAAACCGGACACAAAACGTCATAAAGCAGACAACTTCGAAACGCAGCCATTACGGCAAGTGACATAATAAAACATCATCGATAAATAGCCGAGTAATCTGAAGGGATAGACGGACTCCTACGCTGAGTTGAAGGGAAAAAAGGATAGCTACGCTGTTGCCAAGTTGACAAAGGCATTTAATTGCCGCAAAAATTAGCGTTGCAAAACGGTTGACGTAGAGAGTAAATTGATCAATTTTTCTTTTTCGGGGGGGGGGGGGGGGGGCAAAATTTAAAATGGGGTGAAAGTCGACTGCTGTCCCCACTCCGACTGGAGACAATCAACAAAATATCCTACTGCCCATCGGTCACAGGCGGCCAATAGAGAATAGAGACAGGGGCCGAAACCGAAAGTAACCACAGATGGAGTATTGAGGCAAGCTTGGAGTTCAACATCGCGCTTTCCCCAGAAAATTGTTGACATTTTAAGCATCTAATTTGCAGTTGAGTCAATTTTGTCATGAATAATTATCGGATATGAGTGTTCTTCTTTCCTCTTTCCTCCGTTCCTTTCTTCCTTTTTTTCTTTCCTTTTCTACTTACTTCTTTTCGGACGAGCGGGAAATAATTCATAAGATGAATTTTTATTTACTTCTGAAAGTCTTATATTATTTTCCTATTGCCATGGCAAAACGGTTTTTTTAGCTAATACATTGGAGAATTCTTTATTTCCGTAATTTCTTTCTACAGGACGTCCAATTCCGAAGTTAATTGTGAAAAAATACTGACAATATTCTCGTGGGGCACTCTGCTTACATTAGAAACGTATTTTAATTGAATTCAGCAAACAAGAACCCAAATCCTTAGAGTGAAATCTTAAGCCTTAATGTTAAATATTAATCAAAGACATGTGGTTTTGTAAAACCCCAAGAGTCAAACAATTCTTCAATTCATAACAAAGTCGACTAGCACAATACTAATTACGTTCTTTCCGTGGGAGATAATTTCATCTTTCCTCCTAATATTAAAGCTACGATCATAGTCCATCGTGTTAAGTCCACAACGAATAACCCCCCCGTGTGTGAATGAATTCGGTGACTTTTCACCCAGCGTGACAACGAGGCTCCTTTGAAAAGTGGAAAGGGACCAGGGAGGGGACGAAACTTTGAAGGGGTTTACTCGGATAGGAATTAACTTTTAAGTGCAGCAATTACCTCCTTTCTCGGTGATGAGTCCACAGCCGACTCGAATATGACGATCCAAACGCTGTTTTTGTCGAACAATAACACACCGACAGACGTTTTAATTTCCATATGGATCGCCATTTTTCAACCCCCTCGCAATGCGCTCCCTTTCAGCCCTTTACCGACTCGAGGACTCTTAAAGAGTAATCGCGATCGGGCCCTATACTGCCGTGCTAAGGAAAAACCCCGTATGAACATTCGAGAGTTGCCAAATTTCCTTCGATAAAATGTTTATTTTTGAAGAAAGCTATGGATATTTTTCCTTGGAATTTTCAGGAAATATAGGTGAAATTGCAAACGAAATTATCTGAAAAATTGGAGGGAAAACGTTCACAAATTTTCTCGAAAATTTCTGATTTATTAAAAGAAATTTGGCAACGCCTAAAGGCTCAAACGGCGTTCTTCCTTAGCACGGCAGTATACGGATTGTTCTTTCACGAATGTTGTTCGGCCCGCGCAAGACTGCTGTATAAACCAGATTTACTAGATTGTGCGATGAAATTTACAGACTTCACGTTGAATTACAAGGAGACAAGCCCTAATTTTTGACTAAGAAGCAACATGACAACTATGCTACACCCTCCTGATTCGATGAAGCTACGTGAGAATTTAAAAGTTGTCTGGCATTATTTTGATCGAATGGACGGTGAAATTCTTTCTTTCTTCAGGAGGTAAATTTGGGGCTCTAGATTTATTTTCTAGGAGCCACGCTAATTAGGGACATGTATCTAGCTAACTGGGAAGCTCAGTTTTTGTTTGGATGAACACGAATAAGAATGGCAAAATTCATCAATTTGATGTTATCTGATTCCGTTAACAACATCGTACCTTGTCAATTTTTTTTTTTTTTTTTTTTTTTTTTTTTTTTTTTTTTTTTTTTTTGCCTACTTATTTCAAAGGGCGAGTCAGTTCTGAAAATTGGATTCAGGCGATTGTTGACTTTTTAACGACTGCGCGATCTCGTCAAAAGATCAAATTTCTTTAAAGCATGTTTGATGGATTATAGATCTTTGCATAGCTAGGTTTATTTTGTACGTTCTCAGCGTTGGACACATGACTAGGACTTAAGGTTTGTTTCAAAAAAAAAAAAAAAAAAAATTATCATTATTGCCTCCAAAAAGTGTCTTGCAATCCATTTAGACAGGAAAAAAACTTGAAAAAGAACCTTGTTCAAAAAAATATGATGTAGTTTCTACAGTCATGCCAAAGAGAGAAGTTCCTTTCTTTTTTACTTTTGAAAATACACCAAAAAGAATAATAAAACGAGGAAGAAAGCTCTTACGCAGCTCACAGCTCGTTACTTTCAAGCAAAATAAAACCAGAAGGTCTATTTCTTGTTTTACTTTCAATTTTCTGCACACCGCATCGATGATTATCAACATTTAGAAGTTCACTGTGCCTTTAAGTTTTATATAAAAAAAAGAGATTAAGGAGTCGTTAAAACTTTCCTCTATCTAAAGGATACTTTTACGTTCTTCCACTTTGCGAAAGTTTATCAAACAACAAGCCTGAAAGCTGTAAGCTTTACAGTATAAATTTTTCAGAAGATCGAATGCTGATGGCTTTATTAAAACAAATACCATGGCACAATGAGCTTTATCACCAGAAAGTAATTGAATAATGATCCATTCTATTGATTTATTTTGAGGGGTATTGATAGAATTAACCGTACAATGATGGTACTCTAATAGTCAGAATGTTAGAAAATTTTCAGCTCAAAACTGATTAAAATCTACTTGATCGCATTTTCATACCCACATTTATAATATTTGCTTTCAAAAAGTAATATTAAAATTACGCTCCAGAATAAACGTAAATGAAAGGAAAGCTGTACACTATTACAACTCGTAAATTAACTTAGTAGATTAATCCGTCCATACAAATATGTCGTCTTACTATAGATTGTATTGCCGGGTTGGTCCCTGTAATTTATATTGATAAACACATAAAATAAGGAAATTATGTATTTCCCCTCAGTAAAAACACTAGTAGAACACTAAATCATTTCGAGGCGAGTTTGATCTTGACATCTTTGAAAGCCTAAAAAAATTGGCACCACTACGAAGAAATGAACGTGCCACGGAGAGATAAAGGAATATACGTAGCAATCGACTGATCAGGGAATGCAACTATTTGAACTGAGTGACAATGCGGTGCTGCCTACTTCACTGTTTGAAGGCGTTTTCTCACGATCGGCAAATCGCAAACCCCGGACGCCTCCTATAAATTCAGTCTCTCTCATTTTATTAGGAGACTGGTTAATAATGCTCGGGTGAACTTACTCAAAGAGGAGGGTCCAAGGGCGAACTTTTCTTTGCAGTCGCCGTAGTAGAGGACGGTGGGAAGGGGTCGTTTTTGGGCGGTGCAGGCTCGGCGGACCATCTCGCACTCGCTCGGATAGGTGACCAGGTCCGAAGCGCAGACTGGCTCGTTGGCTGCCGACCCGTTTCCGCCGCACGCTGCGAGGGCCTTCTCATCACATCCCTCCGCCTCAGCCCCCGACACCGCTACCCCTGTCTTCGAAGCACCTGAAAAATAAAAATGCCACTGTTGAATTCACAAGCACATCCAGCGGGGCTTGTGAACTTCACAGTGGCATTTTATTTTATCCGGTGCTTCGCATTCCGTTCATTCCCTGAGTCTTTTTCAATGCCTCCTTCCTTTCATATCATCTCCTTCAACCTTATATAACCATACCCCACCACCCCCCAACCCCCACCAACCCAACCACCCCCACCAACCAACACCCCCCCCCCCCCCCCCCCCCCCCCCCCCCCCCCCCCCCCCCCACCCCTAATTGTTGAAATTTCGTATTTGTCGGGTAGAAGTGGATGACGTAGATTAAAAAACGGAGCGTGATTGGTCGGCTATGTCTTATCACTGCTTTGTCGTGCCAATGTAGGGTGGAACTCACGACAAGCTAACGGCACCTCTTAAGTTTCCGACAGTAAGTCGTCCGTTCCACCTGACAAAGGTACGATACAGCAGCGATAAGACGTAACCGACCAATCACGCTCCGCCTTTTATCCTAAATCATCTATGTCTATCCGACAAACACAAAATTTCAACAATCAGGCTAGCGGGCAGGATGCAGATTTTCGATCGAAAGGGAGGTCCGGGGGGCCTCCTCCAAAAGCTGCAATAAAAACCCTTTTTAGATGCAAATTGAGGCATTTTCAGACAGATTAGAGAAGAGAAGAAAAGGGTGGAATTTGGCATTTTCAAGGACACAAGGTGAGCAGTTTTATGGCCCTTCCAAAATTTTATAATTGAACTGATGAACTTATATATCATCGAAAATTAGCATAACTCTACTAGTATCAATTTTTCAAGCTTTCTTATAAAGTTTTTCCATTTGTTGCGACTGAAAAACAGAAATGTTTTGAGGGCCATTCAAAGTCAGAAAGAAATTAGAATTAGAGTTAAAATGAACTAACTGAGAAGAATAAAGCAGGGCAGAGAGCGTTATGCGAACTATCTGCGGTCTGATTATTAAAATTGATAGACAAAGTGATAGATAAAAAGACTTAGGGAGTTTGGAGCGATCCCAATGGAAATGGGTCGTTTTTACAGACTACGGGGAAAATGATGGACCAAGTATATATGGTCTCTTATCGGTTGCCTTTCGTTAGTCTATTACTTATCTACATTGTCCAGTGCAACCACTTGTTTCTAACAATAGGATTGCTCCATGTTCCCTTATTCTTCTTTAATTATAGCCTTGTCTATCAATTTCAATGATCAGACCGCAGACAGTTGCATTGGAGCCGCTTTGCTGGGGTCCTATTGATAGACTGATACCGGTTATTCTTGCGGGCTGATTGTTGAAATTGATAGACAAAACTATAGGCAAAGAAGACAAAAAGGATCTGAAAGGATCCTATTAATGAAAGCGGGTGGTTGCAATAAGGAAGATAATAGACTAACGGACGGAGCCCACGAGAGACCCTATAATTAGTCCATCATTTCTTCCACAGTCTATGGGAGCCAAACATTTCAACCAATAGGATCGCTCCATATTCCCTATGTCTTCTTCGTCTATCGCTTTGTCTATCTATTTCATCGGCCAGCCCGCTGGCTTTGATTTCCCTTTAACAGTGAGAGAAACACTGACATAGCACCATTCTAACATCATATTAATTACAGGCTCGGGTCATGTTTCGGTGGGTATTTTCTCTAAAAAGGAGAGTTTCTATATTACAATTCGGCAACTGGACTTGGGACAAAAATATCGAGAGGTTATTTCTGCAACTGCAAGACTCCCGGAACGAAAATGTCGATGAGTCCAGCCGGGCGTGAAAGGGGCGAATTTAAGAATGAGAAGTCATAAGATCTCGGCTCCTGATTTATTCTCCTATTACTCAGTCACGGATCTGGATCTTAAGAACCTTAATTCTTTCCGACTAATCTCATGAAGCGCCCTTATTTTTTTCCTCTAAAAGAGATTAAACGCGGGAATTTTTCACGCCAGCGCGCCCGGGCAATTTGTCTCGTCGCCTTTAATTTATATTTTATCATTCTTGTCATCTGCGCGACGCGAGCTCTTATTTGGCTTTAAAATTAAAATCCCTGCCGGGAAAAATGATACGACACTCAGCGATCCCCGCCCCTCCGCCGGCAATGGAAGCGTTATCGAATTTGCACAAAAAGCATTCTTTGCGAGGTGTAAAGAAACTCGCTCAAATTGGCCATCGGTTCTAAAGTCCCTCACAGAGACAGGGATCTTACAGGGCATCAATAGACTCGGCGGAGAAAAATTCCCTTACTTTCTCAGGGTTTCTCTGACTAAAATTCTGGGAATTCTCTGATTTTTCACATTAACAACTTGTACGTGCACAATCGTAAGTGAAAATTTTTTGGCATTAATTTCATTGCAAATGATAGAAACATATGAACCTTTTTTCCCCCCCTAGATATTAATCATTCCACTAACCACAATTTAATGGTGAAACTACCAAACCACGTATCTCGGTTTACGACGTTGCAGACTTCCTGCCGCGCTTGATTTTTTAAACAAAGAACTACTCAACTCCCATTCTTTAATACTTCTGTGATTTTTCCTCTCTGATGTGCGAGGCAAAAACTGAGAAAATCTAAAGAGGAAATGTTGATTAATCCTCCTTTTAAAAAAATAAAACAGGTTCGGAGATTTTTAAACACTGCAAACGAGATACAAGGTTTGGGAGTTTCACCGTCGAATTGCGATTTATTCCTCAATGAAATTTGTTCCTCAACTCACTATTCAGGGTTTAACTCGTGCAGAGCATTTAAACCTCGAACCAAGCTGAGACTCGGTTTGATTGTATGGACAGCGCTTATGTATTTGCAGGTTTCATGTTTCAAAATCTTTCAAATTTCCAGTCATTCTCAAAAATTCCTCGACGTTCTCCTGGTTTCCCTGATCTAATGAAAATATCTGGCGATTCCTGCTTTGCCATATTGTTGTACCCTGCAGACACACGTACTGCACTCGATCTGGGATGCATAGAAAAAACTCGCCTGGCAAAGTTCTCAACCCAACATTTACCAGTCATCATTTTTGTCCGATCGTACTTTCAACGACCGCTCATCCGTGATCATTAAGCAGAAAGTAGCATTGGACTCCGAACTTATCTTCTGTCTCGCTCGATCATAGAATGCTCAGAGGGCTGATTATTGAAATTGATAGACAAAGTGATAGAAAAAGAGGACAAAATGAAAATGGAGCGATCCTACTGGTGGAGGTGAACAAGGGAGGTGTGTAAAAGACTAACTAACGGCAACCGGTGAGGGACCTTGTAATTTTCCCCCTTAATCTATGACAGCCACTCGTTTTAACCAATGGGATCGTTCCAATATAGCATTACCTTCTTCGTTCATTAATTTGTCTATATATTTCAATAAGTGAAAAAATTAAACACTAAGAAGTGGCCCGAACTGTATGTAACGAGGTGGAGAAATGGTGCTGGGTCCACACCATTTCGCGGGGAAACAAGGCCAAGAGATTCCAAAAATTAAAATTAGAGTCAAAATTAAATTTTTTTAACTCTAATGCGCACCAGTACAAAACTGAGGGGGGAGAGTGTTCCGCTCAGGCAGTTTGCATTGGAATATTAAGTTGGAGTCACGCCGAGAGATCTATACCGGTTTGGGCCTTATTATTAATAAGTGATGTATTTCAATAAGTGTTAGTGCGGTTTCCCTAAAATATCTTGTTTCTACCCCTACGATAGCCATAGAGGGCTGAGGCAGTCAGAAATGAACCGTTGAATGTCTGTAAAATTTACTCGGCGAAAATTCGTCAACTCGCAGAGTAGCGCTGGCAAACATGCACATTATGCACGGAGCGGTGCGAGCCTCAGCCGCCTAGCATATCCCGCTATCGAACCACCTCGGCGACGCTATCAAAATATAAATATTATGCTTTTCTCGCACCTCCGACTCTGCATTGTCGAGCGCCATGTCTTCATCCCCCGCCAAACCTGGCTACCCTCGTGTGCTACCGCCCTTGTTATCGGGAGCCACCGCGGCGCGGGGTTGCAAAATCGCAAAATAGAGCACGGAATTTTACCGACTCGGAATGCGTCGAAAGACGGTCTTGGAAAAAACCGTGGTAAACTTACTACTTCTGGCTGAATTGGTGCTTCAAATGAGCTCCTATTTGGTGGATAAATAACCGATAACTGTCCTATTTTTATCATAAAGTGATAGTATGACTACTTCATTTTTTTACTCAACGAAGAGCACATTTGAAACATTAGTAATGTGGTGCTTTTAACCATAATTTTTTTCTCCGTGCAAATAGCGCTGATAGAATTTGAGAGATTCTTTCAGGAGACAACGTGAGTAGGTATAAGCTTTGCAATACTGCTCGGATCGTAAAAATTCATACATAGTCTGTGAAAAAAGAAAACTATCACACTTGCAAAAAGATTTGATGGAAAAATGATTAAAAGAGCCTATTAAGTACGTCCAAATTTAGAGCTCCGGAGACTATGAGAGAGATATTGATTAAGACAGCCGTCAAATTAAAGAGCTCTGGCGAATAAAGCCCGAAGAAGGCTCGACTTACAATCTATTTAAAATCTTTTAATAGGAGAAAACTAATTTGATCAAATAAAAGGTAGTGGCTATGTTGAACACGGCTCGTGCACCGGTGAAATGAAGTCGTTATCAAACATTCATCTTCGAATGGAGAGTGCAAGGAGCGAGAAGCAAACAGGGGATTGAAAGTTATGCTTGCGTTTAAAGTACGATACCTGCAGCGTTGCCACATTCATCGGCATTCTCATTAAAAATCTTTACTATGAGCTCTCCGACAGCTCGAATTTTCGTTTCCGATCTGAAAGACTCCTAAACATTCACAGCCGACGCCCTTCATTTCTCGCCTTTAAGAAAGCGACGATCCCACAATTTTCGACTTTTTGAATGATGGCCGCGAAGTGGCTCTCTAAGGTTAGGCCCACTGAGAGTTGTGCCTAAAGCGGCCGGGATGTGATACGAGCGATCTATTTTATTTTTGGGGAAAATACACTAGGGAATCATCGCGACTGGTGCGAATCTCTTGTTTGCGAAAATTGATTAAAAGAAAGCTCCAAGTTTGAGGCATTTAATTATCTCACTCGAAAGGCAAGCTGATGATATTCTGTTCTTACAATTAACTCAAAGTAAGGGGCTAAACTCTTGACTGCTACGCGAACCAACTCCATGAAGCGTTTCGCGCCTTCGGCGTTATACGTTATGCGTTACGCGTTAGGCGCTACTCTTGTGATTGTACATTATAGGATAAGGTTAAGAAGAAAGACATTTGACAATACAGTATCTTTATAGGGAGAGCCAGACCATCTGTGTGGTGATTTTTTAATGTTCGTTTAATGGCCTGATTGATGAAATTTATTCCCGCTCGACAATACAAAGAAATTCGGAACGTTACATAGCGCAAACAGGGCTATGTCTAAATTTAACTTGGCGACAAAGCCAGATATAGTTTCAATAATCAGACGGTTGGATGAGCTTTCCACACAAACATACACATCTCTTACGGCTATGTACAATAAAAGGGCGACTACATAATTTACACAACCTTCGATGAAAAATCATTTTATGGCGTCAGCTCTGCTCTTCTGGAGAAAATTTCCCTTCTCATGCATGCACCGCTTTGTTTTGGGGGAGGGGGTGGGTAAATTACGCTCCATGGTGAAATGCGCTCCAGATTTCACTCCAAGATATCTATCAATGCGGACTCTTTAGAGCCCATGCCAAATAAGTTTACGCACTTCTAGACTGCGAAGAAGATCGTCTGACGTTTTTTTATATGTTTTTTTTTTTTTTTTTTTTTTTTTTTTATTTGTAAATGCACATTTATAACGGCGAAAACAAATGTAAATGCAAGAAGCACGGTGTCGGATCTTCTGTCACAATCTGAAGTGCGTAAACTTATTTGGCGTGGACTCTACCAGTGGACTGATTATTGAAATTGACAGACTCAGCGATAGACAAAGAAGACATAGGAAGTATGGAGCGATCCTATTGGTTGTAATTGATGGTTCTTACACACTGAGGGGGAAATGATGGACTAACTGTCGGATCTCTTGTCGGTTACCTCCAGTTAGTCTATTTCCTATGCCTCATTTGTCCATTGCAACCACCTGCTTCCACCAATAGGATCCCACTATATCTATTTTGTTTCCTTTATCTGCAGCTCTGCCTATCAATTTCAGTAATCGGCCCACTGGTGGCCATTCTAGAGGTTACGTTAGGTTAGTTACTCTTCCTGCACAGGAAATCTGGCGTATGACAATGGCGCCTTTCAATGCCTAGACTTCAGAAACGAGTTCAACTTGGCAAGGCGGAAAAGCACTTGCACAGATTTCCTCGCATGACTGGTGAGTGCGCGGAACAAAGCGATTCCGATATTTAATCGCGGAAAAAGCCGTCTACTTATGAGTCGCCTCGTATCGCAACTCGTCTAGCGTGAAATGAGCCTTGAGTCACAGCCATCCCCTTCGGTCGGCTGCACATGTACCTATACTTGCTATTAGCATTACGTCACACGAGAGTGATTTATATCGATTTATTCTCATTGGTCGCACTGTAAGGGGTTAGGTCATAGTTGGTGTTATTGTTTAGGTCGAATTCGATTTAACGGAGAATTCCAAGGGTGATGTCACCACTATTATAATTGCTCTAATTACCGTCCTATCTCATTGTTACCGGTAATAGAAAAAATTATGGAGAAAGTGGTAATGAAGCAATTATCTCGTTTTGTTCGAGAAAATGACGTTATCGATAAAAAACAATATGGCTTTCAACGTGGTAAAAGTGCTGATATGCTGCTGGAAGACTTTGGCAATTTCGTTAATTCCAGTCTTAACAAAAAAATGCATGTTCTTCTACTATTCGCAGACTTTGAAAAAGCATTTGATGTCATTAATCATAAAACGTTAATACAAATTCTGGAAACTGTTGGCATCAGAGGGCAGGCGTTGGTTTTTTTCGAGAGCTATTTAAGAAACAGAAAAATGACGGTAAGGCTAGGCTCGTCCTTCAGTGTACTGGTCAGCTTGTTAAGTGGAGTGCCGCAGGGAAGTATCTTGGGGCCGCTTCTCTTCATTCTATATGTTAATAATATAAGCTCAAACTTCCAGTTTTCAAACCATTTTATGTTTGCAGATGATCTAAGTGTTGCAATGGCGCATGAGCAATTATGTGCGGCAAGAATAATGTTACAAAAAGATTTCAATGTTTTGCAAAAGTGGATTCATGACGTAGGAATATCTTTGAGTAGACAGAAAACAAAGTTAATGCACGTTCGAGCCAAAAACAAAAAAACTGAAAAATTGAGGATAGTGTTTCATGATCACGCTTGTTTACAATCAGGGAGTGAAGGCAGTTGTGATTGTAACGCTGTTGTTGAGCAAGTAGATTTTTATAAATACTTAGGGGTAATTATAGATACATTGTTCTCGTGGAATAAGCAGGGAGAATATTTGAATGGCAGATTAAGATCAGCGTTATTTGGCATTGCAACGGTTAAAAAATACCTCCCGGCCAACTTGCTAAGGGTGGTCTATTTCGCGTTATTTGACTCGCTGTTGCGTTATGGTTTAACGGCATGGGGTTTGGTGACCAGTAGAGTCCTAGAAAATATAAGAAAAGTACAAGATCGAGCAGTGAGAGTGGTAACAGGGAAAGACGTGACAGATCCAATGCAAAGAGAGGAAGGATATAAATTGTTGGGAGCCTACCCTGTGGATTTTCTGCTTAATTATAAATTAGTTGTGTTAAATTACGAGTCTTCTTTTTATTTTGATGAATTTGTTCCTCGAATTAGGCCAACGTCCTGCGCAAACTCACTTTTATTCAAGGTGCCAAGAACTAATAATAACTACGGAGACAGGACAATTCGGGTGCAGATACCATCGCTGTTAAATAATTTACCGGTTGTTTTTCGGGAATATCCAAAAATGAGCACTGCCATGGTTAAGAAGGAGCTAGAGAGAATTTTGGAAGAGTCTGAGTGGTTGGATGAGCATGGTAGGCAGTGTTTCGTTTTTGGATAATTTTCCACTCCTGTAGCACGCTTCTATATTTTATAATTGGGCTGCGTTTTGCAATTTGGAACTGTAAATTCTGGCTCATTTGAAAAAGCATTTATGTGCATAGGGAAACTTATGGCGCATACGTTGTTTTTAAACCGGGCCAGAATTTGCAGTTCCAAATTGCAAAATGCAGTCCAATTACTATGGACCAATTATTACTTATTATTAATGTTATATTATAATTACATCGTATTTTAAGATTTATCTATTAATGTATCTACTAATATCTATAATTTATATATTTATTCAGTGTTAATAAATGCCACATGTTGTGGCTACAATACTTGTCAAAAAATACCCCCCTTAAATTTTCACATTAATATAATATAGTTTATAAAAGATTATAGGGTAAGATTATAGTAGTATCTCGTATCTATTTCTCTATTAATTTATCTATTAATTAATCTTATATTATTATTATATTTATTTTATATTATTTATCTTTCCTTTGTTTCCTTTGTTCTTTCATTTCCTTTGTTATTTTATTCATCATGTTAATTGTGTTTTAAAATTTAGTAATTGTATTGTTTCAAATTCTTTATTAATTGTATTTAAGATATTTATATTCATGTATTCATTTTTTTTTTTTTTTTTTTTTTTTTTTTTTTTTTTTTTTTTTTTCTTTTTCTTTCATTCTTTTATTTTTTTTATATATATATATATAATTGCGTCTTTTTTCGGTTTTCATTTGGGTCTATTTCTGTTTTTAATTTAAGTCGATGTTCATGTTATTTATTTATTTATTTTATTTTTTTTTAATTTATTTATTTCTTCTTCCTTTTTTTTTTTTTTTTTTTTTTTTTTTTTTTTTTTTTTTTTTTTTTTTTCTCTCTTTTTTCTACATTTATTTGTTAAATTTACTTTAAGTCTGATCCGGCAGTTTAATTGGGCATCCCAATTTGCCGGGCAGAACAATGTTGTTTTTATTTTATGTTTGAATTTTTTGAATAAAAATATCTATCTATCTATCTATCTATTACTGCCGTGTTACCGAGGAGAGCCGCAAAAACCAAATATCTGGAATCAAGTTTACTTAAAAATTTGACTGATCTGATTTAAACGGATTTGGTGATTCTGCTAACAGCAAAATTGGATCGCATTTAGCAAAAAGGAATCAGCGCGATTACAGTGTTGTGAAAATGTTGCTTCTTCATAATTATCTAAAAATCTCCTAGAATAGCAAATACTTTTAGCTTCTCGCCAAAAAATTGTTCATTGTAAGGGAACATAACTGTGTAAATTTTAATACTGTATATGTATTGAGTATTTATAAAAGAAAAGAAGAAGTTGCACGATTTTGAAAACAATGTAATCGCGCTCGTTCCTTTTTGCTAAATGTGATCCAATTAACCTTATTCGTAAAAACACTGAGGGTTTTAAGAAAGAAATTCCTGCTGTTAAATGCAAATTGGCACGTATTATTGAGCCCCCAAGGCTTTGGTCGTCTAGCAGAAAATCGGAACGAGACCTGAACACCTGATCATAGTGCTGCAGTGTTACAAACACTGGCGCGTTAGGATGCGTTCACTCGGTTGGTATAAACTAACTATGGAGGTTTCGTTGGATTTTGCTGGTTGAAAATTCGAGACAAGAAACTGTTTCTACAATATTTCGTCCCAAAGGACTGTGACAACTACTAGTAATAATTCTTTGGATCTGACGAGAAATTGTTTCACGGTGATGCTTTGTTAAAATACACTTGCCGTGCATCATTGAATGATTAGAGTTTTTATCATACGGTAAAAAATGGAGTGGAAAGCCGGACGATGAAATTAACGGGGATATCAACAAACGATGAAAAGCGCTCGGAAAGAACTGACGCGTAAATGAAAAGCCCAGCTCATAGCTTAGTTGCCGAGCTGAGCATGGCGATTGACTTTTCAATACTAAAAGCGTCCTTTGAGAGAGGAACTCCGAAACCGAGTAGAACGCGTTTTAAAATGCGTATCTTTTCCGCAAATTAAAATGCTCCGGTTCATCGCCAAACCGGATGATGTCATCCAGCATCAATCAGAGGCGAACACAGACCTCTACGACTGCCGTCGAATATCTGTCGTTCTTGTTTATGGGGACAATAGAAAAGTCGAAACTACATCTTTAGAATTAAAATAATCATTTATGATACCAAATTCACATTGGAATACTTTCTATTTTAACGAAAATCAGTGGAGATAGCAACATGGCTGTCGCCATTCTGGCAAGTTTGAAACTCCTTGGAGTTTTCGTACTTTTCATAAGCAGGTTTCTCCGGTGTGTTGGCTCCAAAAATACACCGAAAAAAGAGTGAAGTTGATTTAACACTCTGGATGTAAAATAAGTATGTGAGAACTCACAAAATGCTAAATTACCCGCCACGGCAGTTAATTTTACATCTGGACATCGCTAAAGTAACTGCTGTAGCAGTTAATTCAGCATTTCGTAAATTCTCGCACACTTTTTTACATCCAGAATGTTGAATCAACTTCATTGTTTTTTCAGTGTATGTAATAAATCACCAAACAATCTTCTCACCTGGTAGGTACTTCCGGAATTATTATAAAAATGTGACCCATTCAAGTTACTAATCACAGAGAAAAAGAGCACGGGGTTGCTGGATGATAGAGGCATTTCCGATTACTTGTGGTAGTACCAGAGACAAGGTAGTACCCCAATAAATTAGGTTACCAACCCATCTTAAGTTGCGGTACTGCCCCAATTGAGTGGAAATGTCCCCATTATAAAACAAATGAACCACTAGACAAGGTACGAATTTAAGCAATCTGATACATGTTTCTTTACCAAAATTTCACGTAGAATACGATTCACCTAACGAAAATTACTGAAACCAACTCCTAACGAAGATACTAACGTTTTTATTTCACATTGGTTACGAGGAATTTGAACTGCCGGCTCACAAGAAACTCAGAGCTCTACGTGAGTCAAATCGCGCACTACAACGGTTTCAATAAGCTTCTCAGTCGAGTAATGTTCATTTCCCACCATGTGTTGTTCAAACTATAAGCAATTTGCTACAGCTGAGCCAAAGCGTCAAGATTGAGGTTGCCAGATTTTTATATCGCAGAAACTGTCATGCTAACGTTTAGCACACGATGTGAATCACGCAGAGCATTGGGTTTTCATGAGCGGGTGGTTTGAATGCACGCATCAAGAATCATTAAATATCTTCGTAAGGAGTTAATTTCGGTAATTTTCGTTATGCGTATCGTGTTCTACGTGCAATTTTGGTTAAGAAACATGTATCAGAATGCTGAAATTCGTACCTTGTCTAGTGGTCCATTGAGTGGAAATGTCCCCATTATAAAACAAATTGGCGTGGTACCACAATTTTAGGGGATAATCCCGACACTTTTTTTTCTGCGAACGGGTTGCAGTTAAATTTTTCAACAGCGCCGCCGGCGCGCGCGTGCGGAGGGAGAAAAAACTCGGGGGCCGGGAACGATGACAGGGACAAGTGGACTTACCGCAGTCGCCTTGGCTTGCCACGGTGACTAATTGACGTGATTTGCAAGACTCGAGCCTCAGTTCGCACTCGCTCCGGTACGTGGCCCCATCCGAGCCGCACACCGGCGATTCCTCCTGCAACAACACAAGGAAAAATGAGAAAAAATACCCCCGCTTAATCCCTCCCCGTCCCCTCGCAGCCCCTCCGTCAACCGACGACCCCGTGTTAATTTTTTAGATTCCCACTTTAACATTACTTTGTTCCGCCAGTCGGGTTACCGTTTGTCTTATTAATTGCTCCCTCCTCCCCCCCTCCACCACACCCCACCACCCCGCACCCCTACGATTCCCGCTAATCCAACTCGGATCGCGATGGATCCGATTCAACAGTGGAAAGCGAACCCTGAGATATTCCAGGTTGAAGTTAAAAGCCTATTATGCCATGCTCGGGAAAGACTTTGTATGAACATACACACGGTGTCAAATTTCCCTGGAGAAAGTATTTAATGGATCAATAGACAGGTTAAGTAGAGTCCCTTTATACTGAGAGTCAAGACAACACCCCTCGTGGAGTCACAAACGGGAATAAAGATTACAGAAATTGAACGTTTTTCATAATCTTTGATCGGCTCATTCTTAAATTCCTTTCTCCGTTCCTTCTTTCATTCCGTTTGTTCCTTGTCGAACCCGAAATTCCTCGGTCCATTCCAGATTATAATCTTTGCAATTGGTGAAAATGTAATCTTTATTCCCGTTTGTGACACTGTGAAGGCCTAAAATCCGGTTAACCAATCAGAAATGGATTCGCATTGTCTTGACTCTCAGTATAAAGGAACTCTAAGGTTAAGTTGATTCAATGGCCGCCATATTCTGTGTCGAGACGACATCCGTCATTCGCATCGAGTAGCTCCATGTCTTCAGCTACTTGCCCATGTTTAATTGAATTTTTAGCTGGAATTTCTATTCAGATGAGACAATGGAAGTTCACTGACAAAATTTGAAAGACAAATTCAAATTCTACTTTTGTTACGTTGTTCTAAAGGCAAGGTTTTTTTTTTTTTTTTTATATAGGAAAAATACCGCGTTCGAGTGCAGTTTTGATATTAGTATCGAATGTGATACGTTTCCTCTGAAAAAACACTGATTTTAATACGTTGAATTTCTTTGTCCAATTTATTTCATGAATTCTTTGGACTCGTGACAACAGAAGTGCGATCTCAAAATTCGAAAAGAAAATGACAAGTAGCTGAAATTGTGGAACGAATCGATGCGATATATCGCACTTTGCTCTGACACAAAAAATGGCGTCCTTCAAATGACCTTAAATATTTGAGCCCAACATAGAGCGGAGCGGCCGCGGCGCGGCGTGCTGCCAGCGCGATAAGCGCATTGGCGCCTACAAACCTAACAGGGATACTTCACGCATTGCGCAATGCGTGAAGTATCCCTGTTAGGTTTGTAGGCGCCAATGCGTTGAATTCGTTTTTTCGTGGGTGAATTCTTTAGTCTCATGACAACAGAATAGGGGTTTGTTCTTTTCCAATAATTGATCGAATATTTAAGAAGCGCATTGATGTCAAGAAAACAGGGCAAGTACATTATTAAGATTCGAGAGAGTAGCATTAGTACAACGCGACGTACAGAACGTGTTTTTGGCGGAGGGAGGGAATCCTTCCGCCTGGGGCGAGGGCAAACAAACCATTCAAACGGATGATACCACTATTTCGACTCGGTGGTAATGCGGTGTTGCCTACTTCACTGTTTGAAGGCCCTTTTTCGGATACCTGATCACACTCAATTGGGCTAAGCTTATCAGAAAGGAACCAACCCACATTTTTGAAAATATGAGTTAAGAATGTCTCTGAGTTTCACAAACCATTTTCTCCTGCCAAAACTGAAAGTTGAGAAAAAGACATTGGTTTGTAAAAAGAGAGATTAAAGTTTAATTTTTACATTATGCCTTGTGCAGCAATAAAACTTCAAACCTCTTTTTCACGGTTTCAACTTAATAAGGGTTGATTCCTTTCTGATGAACTCGGTCTAATTAGTATATTGCCTCTATCAGCATAGTAAATTAGTCAATGTATACTCCTCACTTTTTCTTCTTCTTTTTTTTCGCACTTTAGTCTCAAACGTTTAGCTAGAGTCGCATGAATACATATTATCGAGCAAATTCGCCATTTGCATACATATTACAGTGCAAATATTCAACGTCTTTACGGTAAGGAATTCTTGTAAAGATGTTCAACATAGACTTCGGTGTTTATCTTGGAAATTATATGAAGGACATAATCTATGAAATTGACACGAAGGAGTAGAAGATGAAACACTTCTAAAGGTTATCATATAGAGTATGAAGATTAGAGTTTTCGTTGTCTGAATTTACAACGTTGTTCAGAGAATAATGTTGCTAAGTGCCAAAAGATTAGAGCTTACCGGAGGACAAGATGGTGGACAGACACAATGAGCCTCCCCGTAACTATCGTTTTGACAAATTTCGTACGTTTCACACTTTTTGTTTTCGCAGCTATCTGTAATTTCCAAAAATAAACAATAATGAAATTAAAAAGACCATTTTGATACAGCAATCTTCATCTACATTGGGTCAAAATTGACAAAAAAAAATCGAGAGGATACACGGAAAAAAATCGTATGGATACATCAAACCGATAAGTTGTGTTGAGCTATGTTGTGTTGATTGGAGTAAACGAGTTGCATTTAATTGACACTACAAAGTAGGTTTAGGAGCCTTTGTGTTGGCGCAACAGAACATTGTGTCATTTCAACACAATTTTTCTTGAGTAAACACTGCTATTGTTGGCATGAATGAACACAATTTTTTGTAATAAAAGAACACTACTGATTGTCTCAAATTAAGAAAACGATTTTCTCGTATCAAGAAATCTTCATTATAATACAATTTCACAATAAAGTTTCTCAAATTCAGAGAACAATTATTCTGATCAAGAAATTGTCGCTTTAACTTGATACAATGCTGTGTATATCTTGGAGCAAACGAGGTGCCTTATAGCCAAAATTTGCTTTGGAGCCAGATAAATTCTATATACTAATACTATTTTATTCAAATATTTTGATTTATTTTATTTTCTTTACATTTATTTCAATCTACTTTATTTTATTTTATGTTATTTATTTCAATCTACTTTAGTTTATTTTATTTACGTATTTGTGTAAATCCACGTCATTTCGTTTTATTTGTTTATCTCTGCATGTTAATTCAGAATATGTATTCATTAATTTTTTATTTTATATTGTTTATTCATACTAGTTTATATCAAATATTTATTCATTTCAAAATCTTAAATTTCCATCACCTAACTCATTTCAACGATAATCATTCTACTAAAAAGTTTTCACTCTCGAATTAAAGTCCACTCTCTTGTGTGCAAACACGAAAATACTCCAATGATTGAATTTTTTATTACAATCTCCCTTCAGAAGTGCACAATCAAAATATTTTTTTAAAAAAAAGGCAGTATAACATTTATAAAACAAAAATCCTTGATAAAAATCTCTACATTTTTTGACGAAAAATTGAAAAAAAAGGAGAGAGAGAAAGTCAACCATAGATCTAAAACAATATAGTCTGCACGGGGGTTGTGATATTTGGTGCGGAACAAAAGCGGCCTTTAATTCATGGAACGCACTTCAACGAGTGCCGCTCTCGACTTTCATTTTATCTTCGCGAATTCAACAAGCTTGTTATTTCAAATTAAATCCGGACTGAAACTCTTATTTTCATTTCATCTCAGGAATCCGAAAAATGTAATTTCGTGGGAAGGTAATAACAATGCAACTTAATATCATGTGGTGGTCGGATGTTCCGGAAGAGGTCGCAACGTAAAAGATTCAGGAAAGAAGGTTACCAATTCCGAGGATGAAAGTGCAATTAAGACTGGTAACTCTATGTATTATAAATATGTTTTCTTCTGGGGACAGGTGGGTTTTTAAACACAAAAAACCAGTATAGTGCTTCCTGGGCTTTCCTCGGAGTTAGAATGTTTATCATCAAGCTACGAGCATTTTAAAAAGAGAGGTTTAGGATAAGTCACTGAACAAGGTCTGAACTAGAGAAAAAGTTCAAGGTTTTTCTCGACAAAATTTTACGTAACCATCCATTCACAAGAAAAGAAGTTCGAAAAGCAACTTCTGAGAGAAGTATTAACAAGTATTCCTGACAAAAATCAAACGGAAGTTCGACTATATGCATGCCGTCATTTTTATTATGGCCTTTGAACTGATATTGATTTCTAAACACGTGTATCTTGTTCATGAATCGATTTACAGACTTCTCATCGTGTCGTTTATTTTCTCGTGAAAGAAGAATAAATATGTTGCGTATAGTTCCTTGTGTAATCGTTGGTAATTTGCGGGACTGACATCCGCGATACACTAATGGAAATGATTCTGGTAAAGAAAATGCACCATTTGGAAACACTGCCATGATGCATCACAAATGATCATGATAAGTCGCTATTCCTCTCGTGTTGGCTGATAACGGTCCCACAAATCGCACTATTTGGCAACGCTGTTACATACGCAGGTAGGAAATAATTAAAGGAATACGATTTTTACATATTTCTATCTTAGCTAGATGGGCATTTGGAAGAGGGTCAATTTTATAGTTGCCGATAAAATTGCAGGCGAGTAACTACTAATGCATGAACATTTACCATTTTATTTCATGTTCATAAGTAATTTTCTCATTTCTTTTTTTCAATTTGATAAAATACTGAATCGCCCTATTTTCGTTCAACAACAACGTTTTAATGCAATAAAATACACATTTTTGAAGGCGCTCCGTGTTTTTCAATGGCTTCGTCTGAATACAACTATTCGTGTTCTCCGGATGTCCATATTGCATACCAAAAAATTGCAGGCGCTCTTGTTTTCTTAATAACAACGTGTAGCTGCGATTGTCAGTTCTAAAAGATTTTCTGCGTTGCATTCACAATTCTGTGAAGAAATTTGACAACATCAAATTATCCATAACCGCATTTTCGCGAAATGGTAGCCTGTAGTGTACTGAAAGCGATAAGAAGCTCCAAAAGTTCTATTGATCGAAGTTGTAGGAATAGTGTGTGCGAATTCGGGATTGGGGCGCCTTCAATTCGAGTGATACTTCCAGCTTTGCCGGAGAGTTAGTTTAGTTGCGTGACCTAACTTGACCCAACCTCACTCTGTTGCGATCGGTTCTCGAGCTCTGTGACCGATCAGAGACACATCACATAAAACTCGGACGTATTCAATTACTGAAAAGACAAAATTTTGTTCTGGGTTTATATTTTATGTATTATTTTTTTATATTTACACGCGTCAAATTGTTTTTCTCGAAACTCTCCGTGAATTTTTAACACTTTGCAGATATGGTTGGTAAACGATACCTCGTCTCATGTTGAATCGATTTGCGTAAAACTCGGAATCGCCCTATTTTCGTTCAACAACAACGTTTTAATGCAATAAAATACACATTTTTGAAGGCGCTCGGTGTTTTTCAATGGCTTCGTCTGAATACAACTATTCTTGTTCTCCGGATGTCCATGTTCCATACCAAAAAATTGCAGGTGCTCTTGTTTTCTTAATAACAATGTGTAGCTGCGGTTGTCAGTTCTCAAAAGTTTTCTGCGTTGAATTTACAGTTCTGTTCAGCATAAAATCTCGGAGTTCGCAAGAGCATCACAGCAGATCTGCCAAATGGTGCACATTTTCCACCAAAAAAATGTCCTTAAAGGTATCGCAGCTGTTAATATCGCAAATCACTACCGATAACGTTTCCGCAATTGACACAAATTTGGACCGCTGCCCTGATTCAACATGGCTCAGTCGACCTCCGATAATATTATGGCAAACTTGACTGTGTTGCACACCGACCTCTTGGTTGCGTATTTCATTCCAGCTAATTATACCAAACCTACTTCTGATGACGCATAGTCTCAACGTTTTAAGTTCCTAATGTATCATTGATGATCAATCCGATCGCGAGATAGTTCTTAACAGATCCGTGTCATTGGTGGTAATTAAAACTTCATCAATTTGCCGAGTTTATCAAAAAGGAACCAACCCACATTTTCGAAAAAATTGAGTTCAGAAATGTTTTTGAGGTTAGCTAGCCGTACATTTTCTCCTGCAACAAACCGGAAGTCTAAAAACAAAAATTTTGTTGTTAAAAAAGGGATTAAAGTTTCTTTTTCAAATTGAACCTTATGCAGGAGTATAACTTCAAACGTCTTTTCCTCAGTTTCAACTTAGTGTGGGTTGGTTCCTTTCTAACGAACTCGGTTCATTTGATGTCTGACTTGATGATTTATGAAACAAAACCGGATAGAAACTTTATGGAAAATCTGGTTTTCGAATCAAGCTGGACGCAAATCGTTCAAGAATCGAAAAGAATTGGAATCGCATGGATACCAAACTACACGGTATTATCTATCTTCAACTCTCATCATAGGATTAGAAGCAGTCAAAGACTGTACAATGTTAGGTTGGCATCCATGCGATTCCAATTCTTTTCGATTCATGAACGACTTGCGTCTAGTTACCGCTTTGTAGTGCCGGCATAGGATAAAGAGACTATCGTCGACAGAAGCGAAAGCCACCGCCATTTTCATGTCAACGAAGCATGACGAAAGGAGGCTGTTTCAATAAGTACTGTTTACGTTTCGACGGTTTGGAGTGTTTGGAGAGGTCGAATAATAATGGATACATACGTTTTAAGGAATTGAAAGAGTTTTCTTTTAACTTATTTATCGTTGAACCGAAGAAGAATTGTAAATTCTCTTGAAATTTAATGTTTTTTTCCACTTTTATATTTGTAGATAACCTCGAAATTGGTTTCAATAAGGACCGACTCTGAGAAGAAAAATGTTAACATCGGTTCTTACGGTGCTTATTCGCTTCTGTTGACGTAGTCTATTTATTCTATGGTGCCGGGCGCGAAACGATTCCTGAAGAACTGGTTCATTTTGGTGTGAATCGTCTAGGATACCCGTTCCTTTCGATTATTCGTTCATTTGAACGATTCGATTCATGAACGACCCAGCACTATTTTCGAAAAAAAATCTGAATGACATTTAACTTACTGCAAAGTCCATGGTGGAGGATGCGGATCTGGCGGTGGTGTTGGCAGGACTCTAGCCGGAGCTTGCATTCGTTGCCATAGGTTATGCCATCGGAGCCGCAAACGGGGTCGAGCTCTGTCGAGCAGACTGGACACTCGCAAACTGGTGAACTCCCTCGCTCCACGCACGTGGCTCCGAACTCGCACTTCCTCGCGCTGCACGGACCGTTCCCACCTACAACACAAACACACACACGGACTTTAACAAGCGAGACAGTGACAGAAGATGCAAAGTGTGTATATGAATGGAGATGTTGCATGTGTGAGGAATTTGCGATTTGACTGTTGATGCTTGTGTAAAAATCGAGTGAAGTAAGGAGTCAATTCCAGAATTTTCTGAGGCGCTCATCGTAACTGTAAGAAATAACTCCTCTTTTTGCTGTTGCTGAAGTTTGCAAGAGGCCAATGAAGATGTTGCATGTGTGAGGAATTTGCGATTTGGCTGTTGAATCTTATGTAAAAGTTCGAGAGAAACACGATGGTGCCACTGGTTTTCTCTGAAATCAACTTCCAAGCTCTCAAAAAGCTCTCAAGTTGAGGCCAAAATGGAGGGGATATCCCACGCTATCCTGAGAGTCCACCTCTACATCAAATCAAACTCTCCATGCAAAAATAGGGAGCAAGTACATTAGCAGGGTTGCCGTGTTTTCAGTTTTGGAGTCCCCAAATAAAAAGCAGCCCTGTCAATGTATTTGCTCCCTATTATTGCATGGAGAGTTCGTCTTGATGTATAGGTGGACTCTCAGGGTAGGGTGGGATATCCCCTCCATTTTGGCCTCAACTTGAGAGCTTTTTTTGAGCTTGGAAGTTGATTTCAGAGAAAACCAGTGGCACCATCGTGTTTCTCTCGAACTTTTACGTAAGATTCAACACCCAAATCGCAAATTCCTCACACATGCAACATCTTCATTGGCCTCTTGCAAACTTCAGCAACAGCAAAAAGAGGAGTTATTTCTTACAGTTACGATGAGCGCCTCAGAAAATTCTCGAATTGACTCCTTACTTCACTATTTGTGGAGGAAATATGCGCTTTTAAGCTATTTGCTTCGAAAACTATACTACAGCACGGGTGAGCATTCTGTAAGAGGAATCGTTCCATTCAAATCCAACCCTTGCGCATTCACAGGAAAAAAGTCGCTTGGATCTAGAGTCCGGACTCTTAAAAACATTGACAAGGAAAAATACTTTCGATTCAATCGGACTTTTTGCTGGAATCAAAAGGATATCCGCTTAATCTTCGATTCAAGGTAAAATCTGATCGAATAAAGAGTAATTTTTCTTATCAATGTTTTTAAGAGTCTGGACTCTGGATCCAAAAGCGACTTTTTTTCCAGTGTAGGATGCCACGCAATGTTCAACATGGCTTACCCTCCCACACGCAAATCGTGTTGTTGCGCGTGTATATGCGATTGTTGCGCCCACTGAACCTGTTGTGTCCACCGAACCGAGTGGTACCCATAACTATATTCTGTTCGTATAACCGAGGTTTTTACACCTGCAGGATGTCGTTTCTTTTGGCTCTGAGGGGGTGATTTATCAGCACTCTGAACCGATCTACGTTGAGTAACCATCCAAAAATGTGACGTATCAACTCCAACACGCTAATTGGCTCGGAACCATAGTTGATCTCCATTCCGTTTCATTAACCACGAATGGAATCCTGAACGTGCTCGTTACCCGCAAAAATTGCGAATTAGCGAGCGACAAGAGTGGAGCAGCCTCCTCGGTTCCGGCGTACAGTAGAGCAAGTTAATTTCAGAGATTGGAAATGACGTGGAAATCTCAGCAGCATAATTATCTTCATTTACCAAATACATAGAGGTTCCATTTGGTTTGCCCGTAAAAATGTATTTAAAAACCATTTTTTAAACTTCCATCATAAGACGGCATGAACATCAAATTTGGCCAAAAATGTATTTGGCTCGGTCCATCGTGTGACGCACAGTGCGGAGTCCAATGAACAAAAATAAAAAATTGACTTGAAAAATTTTCTAGACACTGCTGTAATATTCATGATCAGGACAATTTTTTTGACACGTTTATTTTTTTCTTCTTCTTTATTTCCTTTCAAGCCAGCTCTCGGATGCTAGAAAATTCAAAATGTGTTAAACCGAAGTTCCAAAGGAGTTCAATCGAATATCTCATGCCTTTCATGATGCCGTGCGTCTATTTTTACGGTGTCTGTGATTTTTATCCACGCCATTAATAAAAGTTCCACACTGTGCAACGCGGGGAGACAGAATCCACAAAGGCCGCGAGTGTTGAGTGGAGGGTGAAGAGTGGAGCATAAAAACACGTGAAATAGGGAGGTGCGAACTATTTAAAAGCTTTGATAGCATTTCACAAGGGCGCTAACGACTCTCCAAGGCCCGCGGATAGCTGAGCAAGCATATTCTTGAACACGGCGAGACCGCCAGGATAAAAAGAGTAACGGTGTGAATCCGACTCTGAAATTTTCCGACACTCCGATACGCGGTGTCTCCCGCCGCGGCGCGGGGAAAATAGAGTAAATGAATTATGGATGCGTTTGAAAATTAAAAAAGTGGCTATGACGTCTTCATCGCATCATAAATTATGCATAATGCGCGGCCGCTGGCAGGGGCAGAGCGGTTTTGGGGAGGCTCCCTGACACCCCTGCACGGTGTAAAAAAGGAAACCCTCCATTTTAAAAGTTCTGAATAGACGTTTTTCAGCGATTCTCCCCAGCCGTGATTTTGGCCTGTGTTGCCGTTTGGGCTCGGGGCAATCGATGGTGCAGGATCACACCCATCCTACACGTAGGCGGATCCAAGGAGGGCGTAGGGGGCGTGCCCGTTCCCTTGGATAAAAATAAGAAGAAAAAGAAAAGAAGAAAGAGGAAAGAAACAGAGGAAAGACGAAGGGTAAACTCTTAGATTTGGTAATTATTTATAAAATTGACTAAAACTAAGACATGCTTGACTAGAACATGCTTCGCAAATTCAGAAATTTTCTAGGGGAGGCCCCCGGACTCTCCTTCCCCCGTTGGAGGCGTCTGGATCCACCCTCGATCCTATAAAACAAAATATTATCAAATACCCTGGCAAAATTCGAAGTCATTGAAACGGGATTTTGTAGTAACATTGAAACAATTATTGGAGGTCAAAATTAGATAAAAATCGTGCTATAGCGGTCATTTTCATTTATTTTTTTTTATTTTTGGCCACATAGTGCCAGAAAACACTGTAAAAGTATCCCTCGCAAATACGGCCTAATGGTTGGGTTGATTAAAGATCAAATCTTAGTTCTTTTTGATGGATTTAAACACGGGCAACAGAACAACACAATCAGACAGAAAAACATTAAAGCGCAAAGTTAATTGTCTGATAATGTCTGGCAAATCTAAATCAATCTGGCAAACCTAGAAATGAGAGCCGTTCGATTACTGAATCGATATCGAATGACCTTGATCGATAAAAAGCATCGCTAAGATAGGGATTTATCGATCAGGATCATTCTATAACGATTCGACAATCGACCAGTGGCGTGGCGTGAATTGCGATACATCGATTGTTATGCCATTTGAACCTATGGTAAAGAATCGATTATTAAGGTGTTCGTTGCGAGCACTCTGTTTATCGATCATTTTCCATGGGTTTAAATGGCATAACAATCGATACATCGCAAAGCACGCCACGCCACTGCAATCGACCCACTGAAGCACAAGCTGATCGGAAAATGCTCCTTACTACAGCATGAAGGGGTGTAGAAAGATAATAGTTGACGGAATGAAAGAAGACTCGACAACTTTATAAGTAAGAGGGAGCATTTATAATGTGATTATTGATTGACTCGACTCACCACAAATTCCGGCGTAGGCAAGCTTGACGTCGGTTTTAGCTTGACAAGTAGACTGCTGAAGGTGGCAGGCAGTGTCGTAGGTTCGGCCATTGGTGCCGCAGACGGGCCTCAGGATCGGGTCACAATTCGAGATGCACTCGCATTGGGCGATCCCAAATTTGTTGATCACACACTCCTCGCCGAAAGTGCACCGCACGGATGCACAAGGGTTCACTCCTGCGATTTAAAAAAAAAAAATTAAAAAATAACAGTGATATAAAAATGACATGTGCAGCGACGGAATAATCAAAGGAGAGTATACAAGCCTGCTCAATATACTTTGGACAAAAGTTCATAATTTTTAATTTTATTTTACGATCTATGGTGTAGTAGTGGTGCGGTGCTGGCTCCATGATTAGAGGGTCTCGGGTTCGATTCCCAGTCAGGCGATCCGAGTTTGATAGTTCCATGAAACGGTTGCCTAGGGCTGCGTGTTGATTAGGGATAGGGCTTTATTTGCAAGCGCGGGATTACCCCTGAGGGGTATTCGAAATAACTAAAAAAACAACACATAGTGCTCAAGGTCAGTCGATGGAAAAATCAAAAATCTAAACTTTCTAGAATTATACTTTCATTTCCGCAAAACTTGCCTTTTTATTGCTAATTTTGTATCATTTTTGTTTCATTTTCCCTCCAGTGTCTATTTTATATTGAACGTACGCATGTTTTACTTTGAAGTAGCATGGCGGTATTGCCAGCGTAGCACAAATTCTGATAACCTCCGACGGCCAGACGATTAACGCGAAGCTTCTTTTTTTCAAAGAAGGACAGTTTTTTCCAAATGCCATATTTCTACGTTGAATAGAAGTTGGAAATGACAATAAAATGCAGGGAAGGCGAGAATTCCTGTGTGTCGAAACATTGAATGGGTAAGAATTTTTTTTCTATCGGAAAAGGCGAGCCAATCAGACCAGGGTTGCAAACAAAGAGACGCAAATTTCCAGCTACATCTCCAACTTCTGCCTTTCTTTAGAGTGCAAGCACAAGTTCGGAACAGAATATTGAAAAGTTTGCGCGGAAAAATATAAAAATATCCTCCGTACTTCTCGGTCCTGGCGTTAGGAGGGCTCCGAGGAACTTCTTCGTTAAATCTATGATAAAGTTGTTAAAAAGTCCACCGGAAGTTTCATATGGAGAAATTTCAATTGTTGCTCTGGGTGTTTCGCGTTTTTCTCTTCGTGTCTGATTTAAAACTTCTGTCAAGATCCACCGGAAAACGGAGTGAGAGAGGAGATTGTTTCTTTTTTTATTCCATCACAACTTAAATCGGCAAACTTTTATCAAGTTGCGCGCTAAATTTTATCACGGGAGATAATTAAGATGATGCGTGTGACTACCTTGAAGGGACTTCGAGAGACGACAGCTGCGATAGTTTAGAACAAATCGGATTGCGGAAATGAGCGAGAAGTTTCTGCGCGAGATTTTTTTACACCCTTTTATAGGCAGAGACTGCTTGCAATTAGGGAAGCACGAAAAAAAGAGATCGAAAATTTTCGCGACGAAAGTTTAGGGCTCCTAATTATTTCAGCAGGAGCGAGACCTTCGCAGAGGAACAGTAAGCATATGGCAACTCGTTAAAGAAAAATAAAAAAAGAACTTGCTGGGAATTGCTTGTTAGCGTTCTCATTCGTAAAGAAATTATTCCCACTTCGAGAGTGCTACTGAAGAGCAGCTTTACATTGCATTTTTCATGATAAATTATTTTTTCTCCAGCTAAAGAGCGTGACGAGGACCGCTTGAAAGATGGCGGGAAATGCTTCAAAATCAAAATTGACCACATTAAGAAATTGCCAGAAAGATTTCATTTTGACATTATGCCAATCAAACTCTGGATATAAACTCTACATTTTTGGCCGAAAACCTGAATAAATTTTATCTCCATTTATGACCAATTTTCCGCCGTTAGAGATTTTTCTGATAAATAACCGGTGTGAAACATTGTAAAAGTGGACATTCTTGCAAGTACCTGCAATTTTTACAAAAATGGACTACCTTTTGTAATAAAAAACCACTATTTCTAACTCATCCAAAAAAGTACCTATCCCCAGAAGGAAACTAGTAGCATATGCGTCGTTTCTTTGAAGCAGAGATATTTCTATATTGCAAAACGATGAAAGCTTACCTGAGCTGCATTTGCCTCGATAAATGATTCGCAGGTTTTTCTTCGATCTACAGGCCTCCAATCGTAGGTTGCAATCGTTGCCGTAGGTCTTGCCATCAGAGCCACACACGGGGGCGAACTCAAGTGGACATGCCTCTCCGCATTTGCAAACTGGGTTCCTATCTGCGTCCAGTTGGCATAGTTCTGGTTCCGGGCACACCACTCCAGCACAAGGATCTATAAAATCGAAGTAAACTCAATGCAAAAAGAGTCACCGATTTTTTCACGATGATATGGGCATTTTGGGGGACTGAACACATAATTCAACGGACAGAGCAATTTTTAGGGATATGTTTTAGTAATTGAGACGCTGGGTGCAGAAGGGGTATTTCTTAGTTGCGGTGGCTCAAAATCCTCACTGTTAATTTATATCTCGGAGAGAAAACTATTCAGTCAGATTTCTGAAATTTTTCGTTTTCAGCTTTAAAATCATAAGGAAAATTCATTAAAAGTTTCAAAGAATTCCATTCATTTGCTTTAATTAAATTGGATGCAAAATTAGTGGAGATTCTAAGATACCGAAACCAAGAAATACTCTTTCTGCACCCAGCGCTTCAATTTAAAGTAAAGACAAAAGAAATTTGACAACATCAAATTATCCATAACCGCATTTTCGCGAAATGATAGCCTATAGTGTACTGAAAGCGATAAGAAGCTTCGAAAGTTCTATTGACCGAAATCGTAGGAATAGTGTGTACGAACTCAGGATTGGGGCGCCTTCAATTCGAGTGATACTTCCAGCTTTGCCGGAGAGTTAGTTTAGTTGCGTGACCTAACTTGACCCAACCTCACTCTGTTGCGATCGGTTCTCGAGCTCTGTGACCCATCAGAGACACGTCACATAAAACTCGGACGTATTCAATTACTGAAAAGACAAAATTTCGTTCTGGGTTTATATTTTATGTATTATTTTTTTATATTTACACGCGTCAAATTGTTTTTCTCGAAACTCTCCGTGAATTTTCAACACTTTGCAGATATGGTTGGTAAACGATACCTCGTCTCACGTTGAATCGATTTTCGTAAAACTCGGAATTATGAGGTATTTGTTGACGAAAAACTCGAATTTTTAGTCAAAATTTCAAAATTCAAGATGGTGAACGTAGCCTGAAATGCAATCTCGGCCCTTGTTCGATCGATTTGTATGAAACTCGGTATGTGGAGGTTTTTGTTGACGGGAAACTCAAATTTCGAAAATTCCAAAATACAAAGATGACGGCGTGGCCTGAAAAGCTATATTGTTCTTTCAAAAAGTATGTATCCTTGAAATCAACAAATGTATTTAGTTTCTGTTCATTCTTCAAAATCGATTTGTACCCTCAGGTGACAATATAGACATTAATATGGGCACGCTCTTCAATACCGATGTGTTGAAACTAGGTACTATCTTTTTTTTTTTTTTTTTTTTTTTTTTTTTATTTTTTGCTCAGAGGTAAGTAATGAGAGTTGTACTTATTCGTCATTTCAATTTTTTTTTTTTTTTTTTTTTTTTTTTTTTTTTTTTTTTTTTTTTTTGCTCAGAGGTAAGTAATGAGAGTTGAGAGTTGTACTTATTCGTCATTTCAAATTTTTCGCTCTTCTTCCCCACCCTCTTTTTCGGCGTGACCGTGATTCATTCTCGATGGTCATCCGAAGAGGAACTATAGCAGACCCTTTTTCATGAACATTACACGCGAAAATCTTGAAAAGATCACGATTTTAATCTGACTATGTAATGCTTGCCTATTACAGACCCTACTCTATAATATAAAATCATATGGGTAAAGCGTGACACACAGGTAACGCTTTAGGCGCGAAGCGCTTTGGAGGATTGGCGTAAGCTTACAAAAAAGGACTTTCAATTTCAACTTCATTTTGAGATGACACCACTTTTATCTATAAATTTATTATTATAAAAATTGTAAAAGAAAGTAAAAAAGGCGCAAAAATGCAAAAACTATGTTGAAGCGTCGCATATTATAGACCTGAAGAGCACTGGATGCACTTGCTATTTAAGTCCGTAGGAACTCTTAACTGCAGTTGGCGGGGGAAAGGACGGTGAATAAACACGATCTCCCTCATGTTTGTGTAAATTTTGACTTGACTTAAAGCTCGAGGAAACTTATTTTAGCGCTGCGTTTGGACAAGTTTAACTGAGTTTGGGCGAGTTTTCCAATTTGTGAGTTGCAGCTTGTCCAGCTTACACTCCTTTAGCTCTTGTTAGATATATCTCGGACAAGTAGCTCGAACTCTCTGTGAATCTCTTATCATTCCGTCAAATATCATGCAGGTGAATCCGGCGGGTCGTCCCGCACAGTGGCGTGGCGTGAATTGCGATATATCGATTGTTATGCCATTTAAACCTATGGTAAAGAATCGATTAGCAAGGTGTTCGCTGCGAACTCCCTGTTTATCGATCCTTTTCCATAGGTTTAAATGGCATAACAATCGATATATCGCAAAGCACGCCACGCCACTGGTCCCGCATCTCGCTCTCGTTTCCAAACACGTAAAATTATAAACATCATTCGAGATATTTTTCAAAAAAAAATCGGATCCGCAAGAAATAGATACATGTGTGTATCAAGGGAATTTGAATTAGATTTTGAAGTAAATATTTTCAACAATAAAGGCAAATATACGACGAACAAAGTTCCATTCACTGATTTTCCCCCATGCCTGGGTGTCCCTCACATTATATTTGAGGCTCATGACACGTAATTTTTGGGCCCAGATCGAAATCTGCTGTAGAACTGCAAAAAACGTGGATTTTCAGCTATGTCGCACGAGGAAGTTAGAAAAGTTCGATTTTGAACTCAGGCCCAAAGGTGACAGTTGATCATAATCAAGTAGGTTACGTGTTCAAGTGTGCTCGACATCATATTCGAAGCTAATATCCCGTCGCCTCTGGGCCCAGGTTAAAATCTGAGGTAGAACTGCGAAAATTTGTAACTGCTTTAATTTTTTAAACTTTTTGCCTGGGGCTGGCAAGAAACCCGGCATGCCTTTGAGTCTGAATTTTGTCTTATTTTTCTGATTTTGAGGATCACGCCTCAAATTTTAAGCCACTCATGTCCTCACCAGCTTCCGTCGAGGAGGAAGTCCTTGATAAACCTATGAAGATTGTTTTATTTGTCTGCTTTTTGAGGTCCGCGACTCAGAGTTCACAACGTGCAACCGGAACTATTCACTCCTGACACCGAGAGATGTTAATAAAACAAAGCGCCCGACCATGCGAGACCAGACACAAGTAATTAAAACTCGTTTAAATACGAACGATGGTCGATTCATCGGGCCGGGCGCAGGTCGCCCGGCGTTTTTGGGGAAGAAAAGCAGACCTCATAAGCAGTGGCGTGGCGTGAATTGCGATGTATCGATTGTTCTGCCATTTAAACTTATGGTACAGAATCGATTATTAAGGTGTTCGCAGCGAACACCCTGATTATCGATCCTTTTCCTTAGGTTTAAATGGCAGAACAATCGATATATCGCAAAGCACGCCACGCCACTGCTCATAAGCCCGGTTAATATGTTCCGGCGTTTGTTTCGATTCATTAAAACAACAGACGCAGAACAGCATTAAGTCAAGCCGCCGGCGGGGGCGGCAAAGGGGGTGGGGCATCTAATTCCGCCCCATCTAATTTCCAGCGATTCCCTAGTTTCGGCCGAATTTTTTCCCTCTCTCCCAAGCGTTTTTCCTCTAAATAAAAACAGTTTCATGTAAATGAGGTTCTGAATTAAATCGGCGCTTTAATTGATGTTTGGAGTTGAGTGATACTAAAGGACCCGGGAGTAGGGACTGTGGGTGAGGCAGGGCAGGGGGGGAAGGGCTGAATGAGTTAGAAAGAGGAGGGGGCATAGCGAACAAAGTCGGAGGCGCGGAGTTTATTCGGGAGCCACTTCAGTTTTTGTGCCTCTCTTTTCGAGTGAGCTCGACTAATAATCAATATGAGTTGAACCCTTCCGTATTTAAGCTCCGGTAATCAATTTAATGGGTCTAATCCATTTCCTGGTCTCGTTTGACACCTTGCCCTTAACTGCGCCCCCCTCCTCCACCCTATTTTTTGCGGCGTTGATTCGCCGTTTTTCGGTTTCTTCGGAGCCGGAAGTTTAACTGACTCTTGCAGGGGCGTCATTTGGGGAGATCAGCAGAAGGAACAAACGGAAATATAAACACGAATACGGTTCCTATAGAACCAAGAGTGCGGCCGATGTAAAACACCGTGCTTTCGGTTCTTAAGACCGAACTTTTTTTTCAGTTATAGCGGTGAACACATTACGCGTATGCCATCTCTTTGTACCCCTCGCTACGGGCTTGATCATGCTTCTATGGAGCTCTTGCATTTGGCTTTGCGATTTAAGTACTACTTCTTGCGTAAAATATTGCGAAAAACACGACGGTGCCATTGGTATTCTCTGAAACGAACGATAAAACTCAAAAAAAAAAGCTCTCAAAGTTGAGACCGTAATAGAGGAGATATCCCTGACTATCCCGAGAGTCCACCTCTTTATCAAGCCAAACTCTCTATGCAAAGAGAGGGAACAAACATTACCAGGTTTGCAGTGTATTTAGTTTTGGAGTCCTCAAACAAAGTCACAACCCCGTTAAAGTAGTAGCTCCTTATTTTTTGTATGGAGAGTTTGACTCGATATACGTATGGACTCTTCGGATAGCGTGGGATATCCTCTCCATTACGACCTCAGCTTTGAGAGCTTTTTCTGAGTTTTGGAGTTTGTTTCAGAAAAAAAACTAGTGGCACCATCGTATTTCTCGAGAAATTTTACAAAGGAATCAGTGCTCAAATCGCGTATTCCTAACACATACCCATTCTTATATGGATTTCAAGGGCCTGCGGGTTGAATCTTGAAATTGGTAGACAAAGTGATAGACAAAAAAGACAAGAAGGATATACAGAGATCCTATTGGTGGCAGTTAGTGGTTGCAATGAACAAATGAGGTGGCCAACAGACTAACTAACGACAACCCACGAGAGACCCTAGGGTGTCTACTAAACCAGGCTGGCCAAAAATCAGTACTTTTACAGTACTTTTTCGGAACATTCCCAATAAATCCCGTGCCTCCTCAACAGATAAATTCAGTATTTTTTCAGTACCTCCACTTGGATGCAACTTGAAAAATTGCAAAAGTTTGAATTTTTTCAAAGTTGCACAAAAGTGACAAAAAAATGAAACAAAATTCCGGACCTTCTTGCGGAAATTTCGCACTTCTTCAGTATTTCCAGACCGCCCTTTAGAAATCAGTACTATTTCCGGATTTTCCGGAAAATCCGGACTTGCAGACACCCTGAACCCTCTAGTTAGTGCATCATTTCCTCCCTTAGTCTATAAGAACCACCATTTCAACCAATAGAATCGCTCCATACTCATTATGTCTCCTTTGTTTATCGCTTTGTCTATCAATTTCAAAAATTAGCCTGCAGGTCACGATGAAGATGGATCCTTTTGATTCGAATAGTCCACTTATGCTCAAAACTATATGCATTTATTAGAAAAAGAACTCACCACACTTGCCAGAGTACTTGATGGTGATGTTGAGTTTGTGGACGCAGGCGGCCTTGGTGAGTTCGCAGTGGTGGGTGTAGTCGTTGCCATCGCTCCCGCAGATGGGCCTGGAGCCGACGTGGTCGCCGTAGGAGGGGCAGTGCTCCGGGCAGAGGCAGACCGGGGAGTTGCCCTCCTTGGAGCGCGTGCACTTGGCCCCGAACGGGCACGAGAAGTCCTGGCACGGGTCCGCCACTTCTGAGGGAAACACATAACACGCCTCTGTTAATCCCGCTCGCAACAGCCACGCCAAAAACACCAACAGTCTAGATGAGTTCATATTCCATTTTTCCACCGGGACGCCGAGTTAGACCACGCTACCGCGACACATTCGACGAATATCGATGGTACAACTATCGAGTCACGAATTTCCGTTCGTAGGTTCCTTTACACAATCACTATTTTCATGGATAACACATGGATCGCATTTAGAAAAAATGAATCATTGCAATTACGCAGTGTTTTCAAAATCATGCAACTTCTCCTTTTCTTTTGAAAATACTTGTATATGTACAGTATTAAAATTTACACAGTTATTTCCCTTAAAAATTAAAACTTTTTTAGTGGGAAGCCAAAACTATTTACTATTCTGGGAGATTTTTTAGATGATTATAAGAATGAGTAACATTTTTACGGCACTGTGATCGCGCTGGTTCCTTTTTGCTGAATGCGATCCGCATTGCGACATGACAAAGGCCCGGATAAAGGAAGCTTAAGACTTTGAAGAAGGTGATTCCGACGCATTATGATACTCCGAGTCTATTATAATGTCTTCCGTTTTTGCCTATCACTCACCAGTTATTCGGGATGACACATTTTTCCGGCAAGACGCTGCGGAAAACTACTACATCACATGTATTTTGAGCTGCCGTTGATTCCAAAAATGACCTCGGATTAGTTTTATCGCCCTCTCGTTTTCCAGAAAAAAAAATTTCTTCAAAATAGCTATATACGCCCCACGATAGAGGTTTTAGAGGGAAAACAGTTTTCCTAAAAAAAAAATTGAGAAAAATGAAAAAAAAAACTTTGGTCATTTCGGGATTCTGCGGCACCAAATACACTAAAAAATCCCTCTACGGTTTGAAAGTCTCTTGACCATGTTTTTTGAAAGTGGAAAGAATATGTTCGCAGCATTTACTCGGAAAAATTGAATATCACAAAAAAAAACTGGTGGGTGATAGGAAAAAACGAGAGTTGCTTTTTGACTCAGGGGTTCGAAACTTTTTTACTGCACTTTGTTATTTAACTGTAAAAAATGGAGCACCAGGTAAAATGCTACTTAAAACATTCATTATGCAACATCTTTATGTCAGCCAAGCGAAGATTTGTTTCCTCTTTTAAAAAAAAAGAGAGGGACATTTGAGACATGGTAATTCGAGATACGCATTTTTCTACTAAAGAGCTTCGAAAGTTCTATGGATCGAAGTTGTAGGAATAGTGTGTACAAATTCAGGATTGGGGCGCCTTCAATTCGAGTGATACTTCCAGCTTTGCCTGAGAGTTAGTTTAGTTGCGTGACCTAACTTGACCCAACCTCACTCTGTTGTGGTCGGTTCCCGAGCTTTGTGTTGGGTCAGAGACACGTAAAACTCGGACGTATTCAATTACTGAAAAGACAAAATTTCGTTCTGGTATTATATTTTTAATGGGCATTCGTCAAATTGTTTTTCTCAAAATTCTCCGTGAATTTTTAACACTTAATCGGAGGTCTGGTTGGTAAACGATACCTCGTCTCATGTTGGATCGATTTTTGTAAAACTCGGTAACACAGGGTTACCGATACAGCGCGAGATACGCATTTTTCTGCTGCGGTCATTAATGTAGGACATTTTAATGCGTTTCAGTATGTGCTTCTGTCCTCACTGGCTTCGTTTCGTGTCCCTTAACTCGGTCGATATAAGCTCACCTAACTCTGAAGTGTCTACTTGTCTATTCTCAAGTCGCAGCCATTCCCACATTACAACATCCGTTCTGGGAGAATTAAAACTCTGCAATTTTCATTCAAGTATAGGCGAAGGCGATCCCCTCGCTGAGTGCAGCTCTTTTTTAGATTGAGCACCCTTGTGAGCATTTCACCAGAGAGCGCTTGAAAGAGAGGATTCCTACCTCACTAACCAAATTGTCGTAAAGTTTAATGCCCCCCACAAATCGCCGTTAGAACGCAGCTAGGGCTCACCGTACGTTGCCAAATCAACCTTGAAAATTACCGGTTTTCACGAAATTATGGCTGGTTTTCTGACCATGTACAAACCATGCCTTGCGTCCTAACTTGAAGCACCCAAAGCACCTTGCGTCTCTTTTCGTAAACGTTTGAAGCAGCGGGTTATTAAAGGATGAGAGTGAACGAAATAATATCTTCTGTCCCTTTCCTACTTATACGTTGAAGGTGAGTAAGAAGGACATAGTTGCCGGTTGGGTCCGTCACCACTGATTATGCCGTTATGCCGAAGTAGAGGATGGCTTTTAGATGGTTTGGCAACGCGCGGACAGCAGCGTCCGATGGAGGAGTTGTGGCGGAATCGTAAATTTTAATGTGGCAACAGACGCGCCTCCCATGATAGTCGGTTTGGAGCCGGAATAATCTTCAAAAATGAATTGGTCGTTCGTAAAGAGCACCTGTCCATTTTATTGTTATTTCTCGGATCGCGAGATCGCCACGAGATTTCTACGTTGCCGGAATCTTCAGGTTTTGTAAGCGGGAAACTGGCTTACAGGAATTCACGATCCAGCTGGTGGGACTAACGGACGCTGTTAATTAACGATTTCCGGCTATGAAAATTTTACGAGCTCACCGTAAACAGAGAAAGTATATTTCAGAAACACCGCACCACCATTCTCTCTATAGTGTAAAAGTTACTTTTGGAAGTCAACACCGAAATTCGCCCGATGATGACCGATGAACAAAGAGTTGAGCAAATGAATTAGCGACCTTGTAAAAATGAGCACGGCCAAGCGCGCATTCCGACATCCATCAGTACTTTCTGCTCAGCAATTTGTTCATCAATCATCATTGATCATCAACCATCAGTTGCACTTTTCCGTTACCTGGACCAGAAACTTTGGTGTTTCCAATGGCCCGAATTTTTTTCCCACATAAATTCATTACTTCGTTCCCTGTGAATGTATAAAAAAAACGCAGGACTTAAAAACAGGAGAACAAAAGGAGCTGCAACCCTCTGAAAATTGGGCCAGAAAATCTTGCCCTTTCGACTAACTTTCCGTCTTTTCATCTGGAACCGCTGCAAAACTTCCTCGCGAATAAACGCAATATCTAACTATCAGCGTTGCCTGATTGAACAATACGTCCAGAGCCTTGCTATGCTCCGACGGTTTTAGTACATATTCGCGAGCTGGCGACCTTGTTTATGACGGATCGCTTCTCAGCCGGAAGAAATGATCGTAATTAAATTTGGCGGGACCGTGATCCGACTCTCTTACTAATTCATACAATTTTCGTAATCAAACTCGAAGACGCTCATCAAAAATGTAGTCGCTCGGAACGGATCTGATTTGATTACGCTGGTGTAACGGGCCTCAAAAAGGGCGAAATTATGACTCAAGGTGAAAAATTAATCTAATGCAGCTTTCAGACGGTCTTAGTCTCCGAAATAATCTTCTTATTTATAGATGAGAGCGCTAAAAATCTACCAGTTGAAAGTTCAATGTAAAGCTCTCAATTGTTGAAATATTTTAACAAATGCACCAAAAAAGCAAAAAGTATATAAGCACCGTCCATTAAAAATATAAGGCACTTGGGAGTGGAGAGGAAGAGTGGTATGAGGCGGGATTTTAAATTTTGTAGCCTTAATGACTACTTTTAATTCTGACTAAAATAAAATTAAAACTGAAGTCTTTACCTGCATTTGTTAACACCTAAACAGAAGTATACTATCGTTAATAGTAGAATTAATCAATTTTTTAGATAAACTTTAAAAATCAAACTAAACAGATTAATTAAAATAGTATCCATACATCCTTCAGCTATCCTATGTGCACCTTGTGCTTGAACTTTAGATAGCGTCTTCTTAACACTCCGGTTTTGACACTGCTTTAACTTTAAACCACCATAACTTCGGTTAAGTTTGAAATTACAAAGACAGCCACATTTTTTTTTTGGTGCAACACTTTGTAGCCTTTCCTAACCGACAATGCTCTGAGAACATTTTTGCAATACCCTAATTCCAAAAACTCACTTGTGAGTTTTTGTAAACTAAGGCCCTTTTTCCGTGTAGTTCACAAGTTACTACGTCGTGTCTCACACGAAAGAACGTAAATACATTTGGTAACCACGGTATACATTTGGCATATTTAGACACTACATTTTTTGCCAAAAATCCTCTTACACTTTCCAGTTTTGCTCGGGAACTACAGGACATTTTTCATTTAAAATTTTACAAATCTCTTCAGCCAATACTGTGATGAATCAGCAGAATTTTACACTAAAAGAAGCGGTCATTTCCGTGTGAAAACAAGGCTCATAGGAGTGCATTTTGTAACCTTGGAATAAAGACGCGTTCATTCGTCTGGGAATCAATTATCGTATTCCTGCATGCAGAGGCAGCAGTCCTGAAGTTCCATGCGTACGAAAAATCACGATTACATGATCGATTCAAAGCCCGATTTTACTTAAGAGCGAGATGAAGGTTTCATCTACTCGTAATAATAAGCTCGACGATACGATAATACCCAGCAGTTAATAGTTCTAAAGCCTCAACCTTCCACTGTTTCGAAGGGGTTTCTAATTCCCCGACACTGCGCGAGACTCAGCGCTAAAATTTGGTCCCCGAAATCCCGAATTACATCTTTGTCCCGCTCGGGGTCGTAAATTAGGAATCAGAGGCCGGGGCCAGGGAAACTGCAAGATTATCTAATCGGAGAATCTCGAGTTTCGCCCGGAACTAGAAACTCGCGCGCTATATTTCATTGAAAAAGTTATTACGCAGCGAACTCGCAGAAACGCGGACTTGGCGCTATCTGGCGGGTTTTTTGAATTTCCGGCAGCGGTCTTTGAAGTCGAATCCTATCAGCGATCGCCAACTTTAGCCTCCGGCAATGTACCCCCCCCCCCTCAACCGGCTGATCAGCTTGTTAGATAAGCCCCTATGTAAGCGCCAAGTTTTTTGCTCCGCGTCCGCGCTTTTCAGAAGCGGTGTCGAATCAAAGAGCTGGGGATTTTTCATAAAAACTTGCAAACGAATAGATTTTTTATACAGTTGGACGTATTTCTGCCAAACGGAACTATGTGTGTTATGACGTGAGCCCTGTTATGTATATATCTTTATGGGTCTCAGGGCTCATGTCTTCATGCACATAGTTCGGTTTGGCAGAAGTACGTCCAGTTAAAAATGACCGTCCACGAGGAAAGGGACCTTGGCCCACAGAGAAGACAATCGGATGATCAAATATTGAGATTTCGACGGGAAACTATCGCTAGTGTCTTAAAGATAGACCGTGGCAGGGGAAGTTCATTTCGATCAATCACTCGCCGATCAAAGCTACAAGTTGAATGTTGTCTGGAAATTGTGTGCCTTTCATGAGGTGGATTTTAAAGTTCAATGCACACGTGTTTTTTTACAAAACAATGTCTTTTAAAATACAAACTTCAAACAAAATTTTAAAAAGTTGTTAGTCTCTTTCTTTTTTTGCAAAATTTATTTTGAAACATGCTGTCTTAAAATGCACCGATATCCACCGTTTAATGAAATAAATGCTCTTTATCGTTTATTAAGGATTTATTTTTTGTACACTGTGCTTTTGCAAATTTGTGTACGTATATATATTCGCATATTAGAAAAAAACAGTAAGAAACGTGACCCGGACTTTATGAGACAAAGGTGGTAAAATAGTGCTGGGTCGACACTATTTTGCGGGGAAAGCAAGGTCAAAAATTTCAATTAGAGTACAAAATTTAGAGCTCGAAATGTTTGACTCTATTTGAAATTTATAAACTTTTTGGTCTTGATTTCCCCGTAAATTTGTGTGTGCCCAAGATCACATATCTTGTTTGCTGTGTTTAAAAATTTCCGCTCCTATTTTATTTTTTTTTGAAGGAGAACAAATCAATATAATTTCTTAAAATTTTCACAGATGAGAAAAAATAGGGAAGTTTTCAGCAACTTTCAGTAGTAATCCATTTGTAAAATAAAGTAAGACAGGAAGTCTACTTCGTCGCAAACCGAGATACGCGATCTGGTACTTTTACCGTCTATATTTTTGTGTACTGTTCAAACGTTCGCATTCATTTAATATGCTGTTGTATTTCATGTTAAGTGCTTTTGTGTATTTTCAATTTTTAATTTTTGGGGGTTCTTAGTGTTTCTTCTGATATTCAATCCCTTCAGCTCGAAGACGAGTCCCCCAGAGAACTCGGCTTCGACAATGAATTGAATTTGATCGAGTGTTCAGTTGCGTCTTCAGAGGGAGGGTGAAAGTTTGAAGGACGTGTCGGCGCAACAGCTGGGCGGGGGTTTCCGCGTCGCCCCCGGAGACAATGGCCCGTCGGGGCGGAAAATAGTGGCGGAAAATCCGATGAAAGAATTATAAGTGGAGCTGATAATCGGAAAACAAGATAAAAGGAGCGGCTAAATACGCCACGAGAGCGCGCCCCCGTTTCAAGCTCTTCCGACGATTCGGATTATTTGTTTTCGCTTCCGCCTGGAGCCTGGAGCTAGGTTCAGAGAGATCCTAGCTTGCCGATTTTGGCGCATCTCTCCCTCGATTATTATGTACATAGAATATTGACGGTGAAACTGCCAGACCACGTATCTCGTTTGCGGCGTTTGAAAATCTCCGCTCCTCGTTTGTTTTTTTAAAGGACAACAAATCAGTGCCACCCCTTTAAGTTTTCTCAGAGTTTTCTTCGCACAGAGGAGACACATCACGGAGTTTTTAAGAATTAACGTTGAGTGGTTGTATATTTAAAAAAACAAGTATGACAAGAAGTCTGCGACGTCGCAATCCGAGATATGCGAAGTATAAGAAAGCAAATGGTCACGAGGGTAGATTTGACGAAACTGAGATAACAGCCCCGTTGCAACTCCATTACAACCTTAATTTGAGAAAAATGTTCAGTTCATTAGTTATTCTCATTGTGATCCAGACTGATCCAGCTTTCTTAAATCTTCACTAAATTATGTAATGTTTGTTTCTAAATAATGTATTATCTATGTAAATCTTTTTCTTGTTGACTCGACGCAGCAGATTGGTAACCTCGACGTGAAAAAAGTATATTTAAACATTACATTTTAAGTCGCTTAAAAAAAAATGTTTAAATTGGGGTTTAAGGGTTTAGGGAGCCCTCCCTCCGAAGAACAATATTGAGACTTATCAAAAAATTGACTAAGATTTTTATAATTAGCCAAAAAAGTATAAGTGTATGAAAATAAAGTGACACTTTTTTGAGATGCTCTGGAAACTGGAAAATATGACTGTAAGAATACTTTTTTGATCCTACATGCCTCATTATTCCTGAATGATGCGACACATGGTAGTGGTAATTTTTAGTTTTCTTGGGGTATCAAATCACACCTTTACAAAGGATCTTTTCGAAGCAGGAAGCTCAAAAATTCACAAATTTCTAATGCAAATTGTGAGTCTTCAAAAGAATTTTAGACTTCTCCGATGTTCTCATCGTTGCTTTTGAGCTGCGTCCCTTGAGAAAGAACTCTCCTTTTTACTACTGCGAAAAAAGTCTGCGGATCCATCACATCTCCTGGACTCGTGAGATGTGGTCTCTATGATATATCGTCTACGATTCCGCGCTCAGGTTTTTAACACAGTTTCCCAACGCAGCTCGAAACTCCATCGTAATCTGACGAGCGTCCGAACGAAAATAATTAAGTTTTTCCTATCAATGTAACTTCCACAAGGTGCCGACGGATCCGGAAGGGGGCGGGGGCGGGGGAGGGGGGGGGGGCTGAGAGCTAAGAGGCGGAGAATGGTCAACAAGCGATCAAGTGCTTTTCTCCTCTTCGGCCCTGCTCCCCGCTTTCCGCGCGGTTTTTTCCACCTCCGACACTTCCAGGCGGAGCCGGCAATATTCCAACGATGTAGGTGGAATTCCGGCTTATCGCCGTCCGACTTTTATGTTTGCCCCTCGAGCGGAGCCATTGGAAATATGAGAAAAATAAACTTCGCGTCTATAAAATTATGTTCCGTGTTTTATTACTCGTGCTCTATCACGCCGCCGAGTTGTTTATGACTCTCAGGTGAAGCGATTCTTTTTCGCCCGCTATGGTTCCTGCTCTGCTTGAAGTTCTAGCCGTGATCTTACTCCGTCGACTTGTGAAAGGATGATCGCTCATCGATGTACCCCTTTGAAGCTATGGTAAAGAATCGATTGTTTAGGTGTTCGTTGCGAACACCCTGTTTATTGACCTTTTGCCAAAGGTTTAAATGGCAGATCAATCGATTTATGGCAAAGCACGCCCCGCCACTGATAATCTTCTGGTGCAACACGGACGTCCATAATTCAATAATAGATGCATAAATGTGGCGATGTCATTAATGACGATAATATCAGATTATAATTAATCAGAGTCACTCGGAAGTAAGTTATGTTTTTCACGGCTGATGTCGTTTTTTAGCATAATCGATTCGAATTTTTATTCCGCACTCAATTCAATTAATTTGGAACCTATTTTAGATCTCTTCATTAAAATGATAGCCAAAAGAAATAAAAATGACACATACCACCCTCAGTACCACTAGAGCGTAGCGTCTCCTAAAACGCAGAAACAGGTTAAGAACTATAAGTTGATTGAATATTGTTAAATTTCCTGGATTACATTCAGCTTTAGATACAACGATTATACTGCTAGTCTCTTGTCTACAGCCGAAATGAATTATATAATTCAGGAAAGCACTCTAAACTTTCAAACGGACAAAGAGCCACGGACTCTCTGAGTCATGAATGGCAAAGGAGAGACGCTATGAAGTATAAATAAAATCAGACACTTCCGGTCAGCGAGGCCGTCGACCGGAAATACGCACACTGGCATTTTAAGGGAAAACGCCGTATGACCATTGAAACAATGCCAAATTTCTACTGACAAAATATTTACTACGGATAAAAACTGCGCATATTTTTATTTGAAATGTTCTGATACTTCAGCTTAAGCTATAAATAGAGTTCTGGAAAAAAAAATCAAGGGGTAACACGCATCAATTTTCAGAAAAGTTCGGGCTTTATCAGGGAAGATTTGGTGGCGTCTAAGTTTGCGTACGGCTATTATACATTGCGCGATAACACAATTGAGTGTCTAGGGCAGGGATGCCAATTTCCTCGTGAAAACTCGTTCGGCTCCGGGAAGAGTTCGGAGGTTCGACAACAATCGAGGGGTATTGTGATGATTTTTCCGGTGAATTTGTGAGCATTCATACGCAAATAACCCCGTGATCCTGGCCTCTCTCAGGGTGGTTCCACAATATGAACTTGAGCTCTAACAATGCAGCATTAATGAAGGGGTATCATGCATGCTGCGTGCGGGGCATGAAATTAATCCGTGGCGCTGCTTCGGGCGAGTGGAATACAGGTCCTCTTGTTTTTTCAGCCGAGCATCATCTTCGGAGTATATTTCTATATTCTTGGTCTTTTTGTTTTTTCTCCGGTGCCTCATTCCATGAGCAAGAGATGAAGAGGAAGGGTTTCGAAACAGTACGCTTGCAAGAGAGATCACCTTCCTTTAGATCATTGATATTGATGTTCAAATATCGCAAATTTCTGCTGCGCTTTAAATAAGATTTCACACGAAATAAGAATGTTGATATTGTCATCATTTATTGTTGACGTAAATTCATAAGTTCACAAAGCAAGGATCAGCTTAGGCAACTTAAGAAATTTTCCCCTGACCTGATAAGTCGGGAAACGTCATGAAATTTTGCTGCAGAAATGTTTTCCTCCAGCCAAAACATTACATTTTTCCAATTTCAAGACATTTTGTGCTCAGAATTGTTTATAATTAGCCAAAAAAATTCTGAAAAACCAGGGATGATCAGGAATTTTTATTTTAAAACCATTTGAAAAGTCAGAGAATTTTCATTATTTTACTTATTTCTTTTTTCAATTTGATCAAATACTCAAACCGCCCCATCTTCGTGCAACTATGACTTATAAATACGACGAGGGACACATTCTGCTAAGGCGCTCCGTGTTTTTCAATGGCTAGGTCTGGATACAACTATTCATGTTCTCAGGATGTCCGTGTTGCATACCAAAAGAATTGCAGGCACTTTGATCTGCCTAAACAGGACTAACGTTTGCGATGCTTTTGAAGACATGTTCTTGGTGGACATTTGCACCATTTGGCAACACTGCCGTAATGAAACACGGCTTACGCAAACTCCGAGGATTTCACGGTAGACACGACTGTAAATATGCAAAGAAGAAAACACGAGAACTAGTATTCGCAGTCATACAGTTTTCAGAAGCAGATCAAAACGCCTGCAATTCTTTTGGTATGCAACACGGACATCCTAAGAACACGAATAGTTGTATCCAGACCTAGCCATTGAAAAACACGGAGCGCCTGAAAATGTGTGAAATGTGTCCCTCAATGTATTTATACGTCACAGTTGCACGAAGATGGGGCGGTTTGAGTATTTGATCAAATTGAAAAAAGAAATAAGTAAAATTGTGATGAATTTATAAATGAAATTGAGACTATTCATGTGGCAATTACTCTCCTAGGCTGGCTTCATCGGCAATTACACACTTGACCCTGCTCTGAATCTTCTCATTCGACTTACATAGAAATACGGAAAAAATGTATATGCTATCGACTATTTATTATCTTTCATACATGGCAGCGTTGCCAAATAATGTTATTTGCAGGACCATTATCCGCATAGACCAGAAAAATCACAAAGATCACTCAGAAACGAGAGGAAATCACGACCCATCGTGATCATCTCCACTCGCAGAAAGATAACTATTCTTGGATTGAAAATTCCCTCGACTTACTAGGTATTTTGAACACAAAAATCCCCGACTGTATCTGGCTATTCAGGTTTTTTTTCTCCTTTTTTTTCTTTTTTTTGGAGCGCAACATGTCATGAAAGTGAAAAAGAGCGATGTTTTGGCTCAGTTCCTTTAAGGAGAGTTGACACAAGTTCTACGGAAACGAAGACTACACAGTTTGCACGATTTTCGTAATCTTTGGCGAACTCATTCCCGAATTACTTTCCTCCGTTCCCTCTCTCATTCCATTTATTCTTTCCAATGCATTTATTCTTCTGGTCCAATGGTCCATCCCAGTTTATAATCTTTGCAATAGGTGAGAATGTAATCTTCACTTCCGCTCGCGGAATTGTGGAGGCCTAAAATACGGGAACCAATCGGAAATGGATTTCTCATGTCTTAGCTCTCAGTATGAAGGTCCCAGCGAGCTGATTGTCATAATTGATGGACTAACAGATAGACAAAGAACACATAAGGGGTATGGAGCAATCATATCGGTTGAAATGGGTGGTTCTAATAGACTAGGGAGATGACGATGGACTAATTATTGGGTCTCCTATGGGTTGCCGTTAGTTCGTCTATTACTTATCTCCTTTGTTCATTGCAACCATCCACTTCTACCAGTGCCCCCATTTATAGTCCAACATAGTCCAACATTCGGTAAGCTGGCCACAAGGCATTTGATTGCAAAATGCCCGTACTCAATCAATGAATTTTTGAATGTCAATGAATGAGTTTAAGACGATTTGTATGTAAATATGTTTATACCTATCAGTACCTTTATTTAGAAAATGACGTTTTTGTGAAGCCAAATGTGCAAAAAGCAAAAGAATAAATAAATAAAATAAATAAATAGATAAATTATTCTCGGATCTAGTATCAAATTTCGGAACTTTAGAGATTTTCCTGAATTTTTCCCGGAACTTTTAAAATTCTCGAAATGTTTCTGATCCATCGCATTTCCCGGAACTTTCTTGGAACTTTTGAAAACATCTAAAAGGCATCCCGGAAATTTTGACGGACATGGAATGGGAGCACTGGCTTCTACCAATAGGAACCCTCCGTATTCTTTTTGTCTTCTTTGTCTACAGCTTTGCCTACCAATTTCAACGATCAGCCCGCAGATGAGACCAAAGCGAGAATTAACCCTGTTTATGAGGATAAAAACTTGGGCGGGCGATGAGCATAATTCACAAGAATCCGGGATTTAGCGCCCGACACGACCTGGAAGGCGACTCGCGGACGATGTTCGCGATCCTCGAGACACGATTGCGGTGCTGCGATGGATCGTAACGTCCGCGACGCGACGTCTGCATGCACGTAGCCCGTTAAGTTTTTTCGCTCATCGCCCCGGATAAAAGTGGCCGGCTATTAGTAACAGGTGCACCCTCGCTCGTTCCACGTTGCCGTCGGAACAAAACTCCCCGTTGGAACTATAGGATATGAGTGTATATTCGGGCAAAAACTGGCAACCGCGTCGTTTGTTACAGGCACCCTCACCACTGCTCATTTTATTGGCATTCATAGGAATTTGCGCATCTTTTGTCCCACTTCCAACCGAGATTGCCACGTTCTAAAAAAAACAAAGCCGCTTGATGTGCGTCCGTAGTCCATATACGTATGTTCGTGGAACAAACGATGAGAACTCGTGGGAAACAAGGCTGAAACACAATATTTAACGCAGGACGTTTTGGCCGGTGACCCTGGCCATTATCAACTACTGTAAGGACTGAAAAAGTAAAGAATAAGAAAAAAATCACATTTTAAGATAAAACCGTGATCAACTATTCTTATTATTTCATTTTTTTAATTATTTCGGCAGCTGACAATGGTCAGGGTCACCGCTCGAATAACGTTCTGCGTTAATTTACTTATTGTATTTCAGCTGTGTTTCCCACGAGTTTTTACTGTTCGTTTAATATCATGTTTTCGGGATACCATAACTAAAATTTCTTATACGTACATTATGTTCATCTATGTACATCGATAAATCTATAAAATCTGTGTGACTATGTTAAGTGGGATGACTCTTCGGAGGAGTGATGCTCACTTTTAATGGATTGGCTGAACTGTAATTAGTTATTTTTTACATCTGGCATTTCAGTATTTGAAAAACATAAGGCAACACTTCCATCCATTGTATTATTTAGTGGTAAAAACTACAGGAATTTACAAAAATGTATCAATCCAAACGATTGAAACATTGATGACTTTAAGATAAATCTAAAAACATCAGCTTGACCGGTTTATATTGTAGAATGCGGCAAAGTCGCTAGTTCATTTTCGCCAAAATTGTTAGTTAGGCTATACTGTTTCTTGGCCTTCAATAAGAGAAAAAATTTCTCCCAGAAAATTTCCCCACGCCACGAAAATTGTTTACAAGCCGACCCTTCAACGCACAGATATAAGAGGGTAATTTTTTCCTCCAACTTGGCAAGAGGGGGCAGAGTGCCATTTGGAGCAAAATAAACTGCAGATGTATGATCAGAGTTCTCGTGCTTGTTTCAACAACTGTTTGGAATGATGCAGCTTGCCGTTTGAAATATGTCCCTCGCCCCTCCCCACCCCTCGGCGCTTAATCCCCTTCGCCTTTGAAGGGCTGAAATTACGAATTTAAGCATGTATTTTGTATGCAAAAATGCGGGAACCGTTTGAGCTTGCGAATATTTTTTGCAGCCGCGCCTTCGCGCACTTCTCGCTTTGTTCCACTTCGGCAGACTTCGAAAACGACTTTGGCACAGGTTATATTAACTGCTGATTTATTTTATTATTTTTTTTTTAAATGTTTTGATCCGCTCTCACGGCGTCACGTGTTTGGCCGCGGCTCAACGACCTTCGGATTCGTTCGGCGGTGTTTGATTTATTTCCGGGTGAACCTTTGTCTTTCATTGTGAGAGGATTACTTCCAGGGTCGCTCGTACTCTAATTGAATGAGAATGGAATCTAATTCATATCAGAAGCATCCGTGGAACAAAGGGCGTTCCGGCAGCCCGGCAGATGGAAAGCAGCCAGTTCCAAGTCTGATGCTGCTGTCGGCAAAGATCTTCCTCTTTTGGTTTAAAAGCTGATCCTAGTTTTTCCCCCCTTTCTTTTTTTTTAAAACGATCGTCCAACGGAAATAAATACCTTAATCCACACAGCGGGCCGATTATTGAAATTGTTAGACACAGCGATAGACAAGATTTCTGTGGAGTTGCAACGAGTGGTTGTAGTTCCCTAGTAAATATTGGGTTGTCCAATAGTATTTTGTTACATAGCCCGGTTGTAGAATTTGGTATAGCCAGAAGAGCTCGGCTTTAGGATTTCTTATTTTTCTATAGCCTAGCTGTACCAGTAATAAAAAAAAAAAACCTCTATAACTGAGCTATATTTCATTCTATTGAGAAGCCAACATTACCAAAGTCATAATGAAGTCCTGAGTTTATATGATGTGGGTTTCATTGATTTTTCGGTGGACAATTAGATCATATAATATGCCAAGTATCAGGATAAAGCTAATAAAGAATAGTGTAAAGAGAAGTTATAGCACATAAAAAACTAGCTTCCCAATTTGAACCAAAAACTCCTCTAGTCCATTAGACCTACTGGACTTGAAATTAACACAATTACTCAAAAAAACAAAGTGAGATCGAGGGAAAAGAGAAGAGATGGGAAGAGGTGAAAAAGAGGGCAGAATCCTAGACCCACCACTGGGCGGATTACAACAATGTTCGTTCGATCCTTTGAAAGGACAAAAAAAAAACACAAAAGAAGTTCATCAATCGTGAACAATATTTTCCTCGTATCCGTTGGGAACATCGATGCCAAAGTGAGGAAATGGTCCACATTTCGAAGGAATTGGATGTGTAATTTTTGAGCGTGCTACCCGATCTGAGTACAATGCCTGGAAAATGGACGCTAGGAGAAATGGACAATTTCAAGGGGAGACGGAAAAAACTCCAACATAATTCATCGGAGAATATTGTCTGCATGGCATCAATACAGCACACTGCGCCCTATGGTGCCAAACCTATCAGGATGTGTTAGAAATTTAAAACAAGCCTCCCCTCTTCCATAGAGCTACAAAACTTAACTCTCCAATGGCACTGAGTGCCATTAGAGAGCTACTTTGCGATTTTAAAAACTTAAATCATAAGTCGAAAATTTGAGGACAACGGCAACGGGCTTATTTAAAGATTATCACCTGCTGATAGACAAAAAATGGCGTTGATCAACCTGATAGATTTCTGGTTGCAGTTCTGAAAAAAAATATTATTCGAGGCCTTAAAATTTTTACGATTATTAATGACGATAATTCCAAAAGTCGAATTCATGCTTAAAGGAACTAGATGCAAATGAATGAACTTAAAAGGAAACATGAGCTATGCAAATCCTGAGTGCATGGCTGCTTTTATTTTATTCCATTTGTGCATATTTTCCTTTAGCATTTAGAAATAGAGAAAGATATGATGATTTATTTAATATTTTATGATATCATTTAGTTGGTGAAAAAATTATCGATTCCGATGAGTTCTGCAGTTTTCAGAGCGTATCTCACGCAGGAATATGTCCTACGAATTGCAGGCGCAAAAGATTTAGATAATAATCCGATAGACAGGGATTGTTAAAGGTGAACATTTTTTATCAGAATTTTACGTAGGATATAGAAGGCACTTTCTAATTTCCAAGTTATACTCAAAAGGGAGAACACGGTGTTTTGTATACGTTAATGAAAAGTGCCGGCTCACAAAAAAAATGAAAGTCGATTAGAGTCAAATAGAGCGCTAAACTAACTTCTGTACGTTTTGCATACAATATTTTTTCCTTAGTGCTGAGTCTTTTCTTGAAAGATTCATCGTTTCATACATTAGGAGACGTAAAATTATATTACACTAAACACTGAATATTTGCCGAATGTAGAAAACTGTATGCACAGGTCGCTTTGACAGGTGTTAATATTGGTTTTTTCGCGAAAAGGAAGTTCGAATCCACCTATTCCAATGTTGACGACTTTAACATACGATTATTTTACACTTTTGTGTGAATTTTGGAAGTGTTTTTTTTTTTCAATGTGTTTTGCTTATAATTTTGATACCAGTCTATGTCCTGATACTCATGGCTATTATCTTCTTGAAACGAGATTATTATCGGTGTTTAGTTGCAAAACGGCGGTTTGTAGCTGGGCGAAAGTTGCAGTATAGCCCAATTTGGAGACAGCGTGTAACCTGAACCACAGGATACTTGTCAATCGATTCGAGATTGTTCCATTTTAGGGGTGGGAGTTCGGTCATTTTTTACCTGATGGCGTCCCTATTCACCTTCCACCGGGAAAATAAAGCGAACTCACCTTCTACAATGACGTCGCTAACAAAAACATATTTGAGTGAGGGGTACATCGGACCATATTTTATTGAATCCCTATGCAATGATGCGTATTTTTAATAGAATTCCGACGACTTAAAATACACACAGTAGGTTGCAGTAGAGTCGGACAGCTAGAATGTAATAGTATGTGTATGTTATAGTAGCACTTGGCGTATTTTTTGGGTCGAAATAATATTTTTTCCCCCGCGAAAGTGCCTCCAGTGAAAGCTTCGCCTTCTCTCCTGGATAATTAGAAAAAATCATATTTTTGTCAATTTTGGGACAATTATGAACTATAGCTCATGAAAAATGACAACCCCTTACAATTTTTAGCGTTGAATCCATCCATGGCCTCAGAAATACCAGACCCTGGAATTGAAGGAGAATTTCCGAAGGATTCAGGGGATTAATTTTCCTTAAAGATTAAAGCAATAGCTCCAACAGGAGGTGCGCTTTTAGGAAAAACTTAACCATGGACCCCTTTAACTTTAGAACGATTAAAGATAGACAAATATGGCATTGGAAATATTCCTACCACAAAGCATCATGCCTTTCTTTCCCCGCATTTGACTGTAAAATAAATTGAATGATTCTTTTTTTTAGATTTTTTCATTGGAAAATGTTCACCAAGTCTGAATGTACTTTTGGGATAAAAATCTTTGCGAATGGGTCACTGAAATTGCGTTGATAGAGAAATACAGTTAAGGAATCTTAGCAGCGCGCGATGACGCTTACGATATTTTGAGTGCCCACTTTTCATAAAACAATCAGCGACCTCACAGCGTGCTGTGAAATTCATCCCTCTGGAGGAAAGAATTAATTCAGGGACGCGAGACTACTTTCAGGGCGTTCGGGGCCCACTGTCCGCACAAGTCAAACAGAGTGAGCTTTGCCGTGCAGTTTCCCCAGGGATAAACGTTACCGAAAACGTCGCACATAAATTCAGAGCGGATTATGGAGTTAAGACTGTTAAGTATTAAAGGAGTCCCACCATATTCCTGTCTTATCCCTGAGAACAGAAATACGTCCTGACAAAGCGGTCATTCCCTCCTGCCGCCTTCCGAGCCTGACCGCCGGCTCTAACGACCAGTGGTGCCAAGTTTGACCCCTTAATATTCATACAACAAAATCACAAAACGGGCACCAAAGGTGAATGATGGATGCGCGGTGAAACACATACACGTGGAGAGCTCATTTAAACTCTTATGATGTTTGAATGAATAATTTGAAACTACGGGACCGCATATCTCGCTTTGCGACATCGCATTTTCAGCAATATTTTCTTAAGGGATGAACCAGAAGCTTCACCCGGAATTGACCTGCACTAGACAAATACACAAAGCACCCTGTTTCGCCTATTTCCTCTTCAAAATTTTACGCAGAAAATGCTGAAATGCGCAACGAGGAGTTTGGAAGTTGACTTTAAGTTATAAATGGGTATAAATTAACATTGTTAAATATAAAAAATACAAACGTTATTGTTTTTTTAGGTTCATTTGGGTAAATAAGAATAATCAGCGGTTAAATGTTAATAGGTGTCTCGTTTGGCAATTGATTTTCAAAATTTTCGTTTTGTGAATCGAAGCCTATGTACTAGTTCAATGAGGAAACACATAAGGTGGTGGGAACTTGCCCAGTGGATTATTCAATGTTAAATAAGTGTTATAATTTACTTCCATATGTTCAATTTTTTAACTAGAAACTATACGGCAGAAAGTGTTGGAACATACTGTGAATTTTCCCTTCACCATGAATAATATACTCACAAAATGTCTGTTATAATTATTCTGTATAGATATGAAGGAAACAAAAATTTTGAAACCGCTTTGAGAGATTCAGCAACAACGATCTGCATTTTACCAGTGATGTCCCTATAAGGCTCACGGAAAATATTGATGTAAGAATTTTAGTGAAAGATAAGGTCGGGTTATCAACAAATTTTCTCAAAAAATGTGTTTCAAGTTTCTCTGATTTGATCATTTTAATCAGAGCGAGCGCTTAAAATGATCCGAAGTACGATAGTACAAAACAGTAAGCTTTAATTCCACGATTGTTACTGAATGCATGCACTTCTCTGTTACACGAGCATAATTCCAAAATCTCATGAGCCCTGGCTTCCGTTTATCACGCAGGACGCTAGGGCTCATGAGTTTTTGGACTTACGCCCGTCTTACAGAAACGAATTCAATTAGAGCTCAATGTGAAAGCGGTTTATCAGAATTCTCGGACATGATTGGCTAAATCACAATACAGCGCTCTTTTTCGATCTCATAGAAACAGAGCTCAATTACAAAAAACGGAACTCTTCCTGTAAGAGAGAATCAAACGATTTGACGGCTTATTAAAGCGAATATTCGCAACCAAGAAAATGATAGAGTGGAATACGTGTCGCAAAGAGGAGAAACTTCAGATTTGAAAATATCCATTGAGAAGAAAAAGGTGGTGTATGCATCCTGAGTATTGTTTACCCCGTGACGTAGGTCGGTACTGCATGGCCAGCAAAATGCAGAATTCGAAGTATGAAAAACGGACCATAACGTCCGATTGTTTCGCTTAAATCAACTCATGATATAATTTCAAACACCTTATACAGAATGACTTTTTCCATAAACGATACCATTTCCAAAAAAATCGATGATAAAATTCGTCTCCACCCACCTACGTCATCAAAAAAATCCAAGATGCCCGAAATGCAAGCACCTCCTTTTTTTTCCCTATGGAAAATATCTACTGATCCGACGATTCACGCTGAAAGATGGGAACGATAGAGCGGAACGATACTTGCAGAAACAGAGCACTTCATTCCCGGAACATGTTTTTCACACAGTCGACAAGGAACGATAGAACGGAATGATGATCGCAGGATCGGAACACTTGAGACGCGGAACGGTTCGCTGCTTCGACGATAGGAACGACGGAACGGAACGATAATCGCGAAAACGGAACACTTCAGGTTCGGAACGTTCCCGAAACGACGGAACGAAGCGGAACGCGGACAGATGTGGACGGCATGCCGCGAGTGCTCGGACGACGACTCGCACAGGTGAAGAGGAGTGCCGCACTCGAGATTTTTTTGTGGCGAAAAGGAAAAAAAGCCCGACCGAGCCGGGGTCCGAGAAGCGGTCGGGCCGTGGGTTTGGCATGCGCTCTGCCATCGATTTTCCTTCGCCAACCGCGGCCGCCCGTCGCCGGCGCCGCCGCCGGCCAATCAGACGCGCAGTATCTGATTTCCGGTTAGCTCCCGGTTTCCGGTCCGCCCGTCGACAACCGGAAGTGACGGGCACTCGCCGGGAAGCGCCCGCGGATCGACACCGGGAAACGCCGCCCCCCCTCTCCGTGGAGTTTTGATGTTTTGATGGGGGGTATTCGTGAACAAGGGAGACATATTTCAGAGACCCACTCGTACTCATGATCTGAGGAATGATGATGATGCCTTTGCATGCCTCAGGAGCTCGCAATATAAGAACCGTGTATAATGTTAAATTTTGCGAAAAATGCGATTGTTCCACTTGCTTTCTCGGAAAAAAATTCCCTTTCTCAAAATAGAGTACCTTAAAGGGAGAGTATGGACAACTCAAAAATTTAGAGATTAGATTTGGTCAGGTCATGTATAGCTCTTGGGGCCAGAAAGGGCAGCCAACCTATAAACTAGAAATATCCAAGTGGTACTAATTTTCTCAATTCTTACTACCCGTCGTTTCATAAATTATAAAAGTACGTATAAAACTTTGATTTCGCATAGATTTTCTCAATTTCAAAATCTTAATCCTTAGAGACGCTTGTTTACAATACGCTGTCGGCTATATTGATTAATCTTTCAAATGCATAGGTTGGCATAGCGGCACATTTCTAGTGATTTTCGTTTTACACGTTGTCGCCCTTTTGAGCCCTAAGAGCTACATAAATTCCCATAAAAAATATCCTCAAAATGATTCCCTTGACAACATCCATATGCTGCGAAATTTCGAAAATTATGAATATTAGTCCTTGCAATTTTTAGATTTTTTAGATCGAATTATGAACAAAATCCTCTGTGAAATTGGAAGAGAAATATTCACAAATTTCCCGGAAATTCATGATTTGTAGAAAGAGATTTGGCAACATCTAAAAGCTCATAGAGCGTTTTTCCTCAGCACGGCAGAGTAAGAGGTGAAGGAATTCATCAAAATGGTGCAACTCTAAAAACACCCCTTTACTTAAAGTTAAACGATCGACCGATCTGAAGTCTGAAGCCAATCACGGTTCAAAACAACTGAAAACACGCCCTAACAGCACTAGCGTAAACAAACTAACTAGACTAACTAAGTTACTTAACAGGTCGAGGTGTCCTCAAGACGAACTTTACATAATTCGTCCAACAGCTGACACTCCTGACAGTGTTTTATCGACGGTCCCTCCTCCTCGGCGGGAGTTAACAAATTAAGCGTATTGGGCGACAGCCCTCATCTTTTTCGCGGGGAAATTAAATCGGAAACTTAAGTCAAGAGGGGCTCGTCCCGTAAATCCCAAGTGACTTCTTAAAAAGCGGCGCGCGGAGGATAAGGGAGTGCGGAGAGAAGGAGTGATCGTAATTAGAATTGATAAGTTTGACGACAACAAATCCTCTCCAATCTTCGTAACGTCGCGAATTTTAAATGGGTGGATGCAGAGCCACCAAACCGTATGGAAAATCGCATATTTTGTGTCATTCACGCACACCACGAAAAGAAACGGATACCTGGGATGAAAGTCAAGACAATGTGAATCCACTTCTGATTGGTTCCCGTATTTTAGGCCTTCACAGTGTCACAAACGGGAATAAAGATTACAATTTCACCGATTGCAAAGATTATAATCTGGAATGGACCAGGGAATTACGGGTTCGGCAAGGAACAAACGGAATGAGAGAAGGAACGGAGAAAGGAATTAGAGAATGGGCCGATCAAAGATTACAAAAAAACGTTCAATTTCTGTAATCTTTATTCCCGTTTGTGACTCCATGAGGGGGTATTGTCTTGACTCTCAGTATAAAGGGACTCTAACCTGGGAGGGATCTTCCTCTCCCTAAAATTCAAAGGGCATATCAAAGTTTTTACGCTGTTAATTGTATTTTTTAACGAAACAAAACGCAAGAAAATGCGTAACCATGACTAAAAAACAAACAAACAGATTGAAAATTTAAACTATTCACGTTAATTTTTTCTCACTTACGAGTTCATCTTGAAAATTCTCAATATGTTCAACATATTCTGCGTAAAATTTTGAAAAGAAATTATGTCTTATAGAGGTATAATTATTCACTTGTATTATCGTCTATTGTAACTTTTTTCGCCAAGCAACTCGGCAACGTGGCCAAGTCGCAGTCTGGACAATCGAGTCTATTAAATTAAGTTTTATTTATTATTTCACTCTAACTCTGCTTCCTCTAACACGTTTATACGCTGACAAGAAAAGTATACGAGTGCCCGCGATTTTAGCCCCTCTTTTTTTATCGCCCCTTGTTATCGCTAGTCTATTTACGGCGACTCTTCCTCGGTAAGCGAGCTTTACTTCCGAGAAATCACCTGGAGACTCATGCATCCGTTTTGTAGAGAGTGTCGACTCGTTGTCAACAATGCTTAGTTTGCCCGTTCAAATCGCTAGAATGCAGGATACACCACGGTAGGAAATTCATGTTACACGATCAAACCGCGTCATCAATTTATCGAGGTTAAGTGCTGTGATTGGTCCAAGTCATCGGATAAGCCAACCATAACACCTCACTTTGATATTTTGATAGCCAGCTTCGATTATTTCACACAGCTAAAAGGCGGTGTGATATCAGGAGCGATAACCTAGATGCTGATGTTTTGGAGGCTATTAATGAATTTTGAGCTCCAAATCATAGAAAGAATCCATTTTTTCTTGAGTTTTGGGCCACTTCATTGCCAAAATCGCTGGAGAAAAATTGGTCGGGATTTAGGGCATTCCGTCAACGATTTTTCGTCCGCACACCTGTTTTGTCCAGTAGTTTACGTCCACGCGTGAAAATAAGCAACAGTGACTTGGTCCAGGTGTCATATTTTAGTCCGTATGTAAAATTATATTGACAATAAGGAAATGAGAAAATTGAGAGAGACGGATGAGTTGTTGTGGTAACTAATTTTTAAATGAAAATGTTATTTCCTTCTCTTGATCAATCTTTTTAAATTGTCATGGGTGAATATTTGGTTTTATTTCTATCCTTAAAATTTTCGATGAAAAATAAACTTTATAAATACTTTTTTTAATGAAAATATTACTATATTTTAAAAACATTTACATTTTTAAAACGTGGCAAATATTTGTAAAACCTTCTCCAAACGATGGCATCGACATTAAAGTCGATGAGCAGTAGTTGAGTCGAAAGAAACTATGCACAATTGAATGCAAGAGGGGAAAAAACCGAGAAGCACGCAATCATTCGGCTTTAGCCCATTTGTACATCGATCTTTCAGAGTCAAATACGTCCTATTTTGAGCGTTTGGATGGGCTGACACCACGCTGCAGCACAGTAAAAGCACAAAATATAAACGAAAAAATGAATGTGCTTTGAAAAATCATTAAATACGACAAGGAAACACCTTAATATTTACAAAACACACATTAAATTTTCCTTTCATATTATATATTATATATTTTTATCACATTTAAATTAAAAGTAATCCATGCAGAGTGTGCAAACATATAAAAATCATGAGTTGAAAAACTGCTGACCTCCGCGAGTTTAAGTAATAGGCCCTACCAAAAGCGGAGTGATGGGATGTGCTGCCAGCACAAAATGCGCACTGGCGCCTACAAACCTAAGCAGATACTTCACGCATTGCGCGATGCTTGAGGTATCTCTTAGGTTTGTAGGCGCCAATGCGCGTTCCGTGCTGGCTGGCTGGCTGGCCGCGCCGCAGCGTGCCGCGTGCCACGGCGCTTCACTATTTCACAATAGAGGTGTTGTACAGTATTATACGAAATGGAAGAAACTCCTCTTCCGAAAAAACGCTTGGACGTAAACTACTGGAAAAAACAGGTGCGCGGACAAAAAATCGTTGACGAAATATCTTATAACTATTGGTCGTCGATTCGCTATTATTGCGGGACCAAATCTGATTAATTTACAATGGGAAGTCATATCTGTCTTACTAGGGAAGAACGCCGAATAAAAATTTAGACATAGCAAAATTTCTCGCATTAAAACACAAATTTTATATACTTCATGAACTGTATTTTCCTTCACATTTTTAGACACTTATATTCGCAATTCTGTCTCGCGTACCCGGAAATTTCAAGAAAAACTGTTTACAAATTTTCTCAAAATTGGAAATTCCATCGGGGAAAATCTGGCAACATTCGACTGCTTCTACGGCGTTTGCACTTTTAGCATAACAGTTGTATAAACATCACCCGAGGCGTCGCTCGACCAACGGCATGCATGCGGGTGCCTAGCTCACCGGCGCGGCGCTCGGTGATCCAGTGAAACGCGCTAATTTTAAGCTCATCCTCTTAAATTCTCTACGTTTCTATCCCGTTTCCCACGATGCTCGGACCTGGCGATTTTTCCACCCCCTTGAAAAAAAAAAAAAATCTTTACACACGATGCTGCGTTGTGAAGCATCTCATCAGTCGAATCTCATTTCCTCACCATCCTGACAAATTTTTGAATAAAATATAATATTCCTACCGCTTCGACGAGAGCAATCTCCTACCTCGGCTCCAGCCCCCTTCCTTCTTCCCTCCCCCCCCCTATCCGCCCTCCTCCCATGCCCCCGCAAGAGTTCAATGTTCCTTACCTCAACGCTTGATCCTTCCTGAACACCAAGCGTGTGGATGTGAAGAGAAGCGTGCAAGGAAAAGGTAAAGGTTTTTGTCGGTGAATGAGGATGGCGATGGCTGAAGTCGAAAAATGCATATCTTCGATAACGATGTCGCAAATCTCTGCTCATATTTTAAGTTTCTAGAAAAAGACCAACCGAAGGTTTGTCTTGGAAATATTAGTGACCTTTTTTACCCGCACTGGAATAATCCAAAAATATGTTACGGAAAATGTTGGTAAGTTTTCCTCTGAAAAGATAAAACATGATCGAAGACTTTGAAACGTTTCGACAAAGGAACGCATTTTGCGACTTTAACCGTAAAAATAATTAAAGAATGCCAGATTGATGACGTTGGGCTCACCCTCTTGTCCTGCGATCAAGGAAAAATCACATTTTTACAGGACGAAGTGAAAAACTGAAAATGCCTTCAAATCAAAGGTTATGCAATGTCAGCTACGCGAAAGATCGAATAGTTGTATTACCACCCCTTCCATCTTTCTGACCGTTTTGCGCGATAGTTATCGACAAAGGACAGGGAACATGAGAATGAACATATGTGGTTTGGACAGTTTGACAGCTTTAAAAAAACGAATATGAGTAGTTTGGAAATCAAGCGTTCGGAAATATAGCTATTTTGTGAAAAAGCTATATGTGCATGGGGATATTATAGTTTTGGTTCTAAATTAGACAACGTTGATTAAAACAGGATTTTTATCTTCTTTCAAAGAAAGCGTACTTGCTGTTGAGTTTCCGATACAAATTTCAGGATATACTTTCGGAAATTAATCCCAACTTACGCTCTTCAATATTTTTAATCATGTCAACTAACATTATTTCTAAAAACTAATATGGGAGTGATAATAATGCCTGTTCGATAAGTAGAAGCTTTCCTCTGAAAGTTCGTCCACTTACTTTCAGATTTAATTAGGGATCATTTCGAATATAAGTGTTAACAGTTAAGCTGTGAAACTGTAGACCTCCAGGAGTATGATAGTTGATCAAATAGACTACATTTTGCGAAAGAAACCACTATTTCCGGCTCATCTTAGAAACACCGTATCAGTAGTTATGGACTGAAGAACCATGACCAAATTTTCAACGATTCGAGACACTTACGCCATGCAATTCATTACCTGCAGCGGATTTTGCAAATTATAGCCCCGCGTTTCTCTCAGAGCTGGTTTTGGATATCATATCCAACTTTTTTACACATTCAGGTCCCCCACCAAGTATGTGGAAAATGTAATTAGCTCCTGCGTATTTCCAAAACTAGTTACACTGGTACATGAAACCTAATAAACTACGGTCAGAGAAAAAAAACGCAATCCCCCCTCCCTATTTTTGAGATATTCGCCGATCTGGCGCCAGTTCTATGAGAGTTACGATAAAGTTTGACGTACGTTTTTAATGGAGAATTTGATGGTCCCCGAGCCTCCACGCGGGAAACTACGCGAGAGAAAAAGAGGAGCTGAACCATTATCCGGACCTATCTCCGTCCCTTTCTAACAGGACATGGAAAAGCGCAACGAAAGAGAAACAACATGCTCAGTCGGGGCTATGCAGCTGGATACATTGGGAACGGAAGAATGCGCATCCTGCCTGGTGATTTCCATAAGACCGCGACGTGTCAGTATCGCTCCGGAATGAGATTTGAGATGGGACAACAGCCCCGCAGAGGCCCACAACGAGGCAGCTGGCGGAGAGCGGGTCGGCTTTGTAAATAACAGCCCCCTTACAAGCTCCGAGGTCCAGTTTCAAAAGGGACTAGGTCAGTGTTTGCAATGAAAACAGATATAAATAAATAAAAAAGTGACACTTGATGTCGGGTGCAACGCGCCGTCCTGATATTTCCGCCCTCGGTTGCCAGATGGCGCTGATGTCGCGGATATTCTCAGTCACGCAGCTCTCTGTCCATGCATTCATTGCAGGTCAATAATTATTGATACATTGTGTTTCTCTATCGGACGATACGAGAGTAAGGTGACATGGAGCTATGTGATTGGTCGGCTCTGTCGTTTTTTAGTCATGTGATCTTTTCTGCATGCCTTTGTTGGGCCTCATAAACGGGAAGCTAAAGGCATCTCCTCGAAAACAAAAAAAAACGGTCGATTAACTGACCCTCAAAATCCACAATATGGAGAACATAACGATGGTGAAACTTCCAAACCGCGTATCTCGGTTTGCGGCGTGGTTGACCTCATGTCATACTTTAATTTTTAAACGAAGAACCGCTCAACGTCAATCTTTAAAAACTTCCGTGATTCGTCTGCGCGAAGGAAATTCTGAGAATTTTTCCAGGAATCAAGTTAACTTGTTCTCTTCAAAAGAAATAAAATAGGAGCGGAGATATTTTAAACACTGCAGACGAGATATGTGGTTTTGATGTTTCACCGGCGACATAACCAAGAAACATCAAAACCGACCAGGGTCACCTGTCTGGTTGGGTAGACCAACATACAATTTCAAGAATGGGTTTGCTCCACTGGATCTATTGCTATATTGGATCAATTTAATTGCGTAACTTGCCACGGGCAGTTAATTTTTACAGAAAATTTCACTGAATTTGACTGGATGAAAGAGAAAAACTCCCAATTTTCCTTTCAATTTACTCATGTGTCCATCCACCTGAGAATTAACTATCCTTTGAGTGTTGAAATGGCCTTTTGCCTTATGCAAGAAATCGATTCGACTGAAAATAACCACAGGTACATGGAGCGACAGAGTTGCTTCCAAAAATAATTATGAGCAAAAATAACCTGGATTCGCACCGACTCCGACACAAAGGCACGAAGAACATTCTAACGATCAGAAAAAAATGCGTTTGATGGCCGTGTTTGTAATTATTTACTTTTTTTTAAAAAAAATTTCGGGAACAAACTCGCATCGCTGATGCACGGAGGCGGGCCTCCGAGGGGGAGGGGTGTTCGGGCATCAGGGCATCCCGACAGCGAAATATTTGCCGACCGCCATCAAAAGCACCCGAATAATGTTTCGGATTATTTATGGCCTTGTTAATTTCAGCAATGTCCGTAATTCAATTCGCGTCAAATGCCCGCGCCGAACAACGCGACAAATTCACGAACGGTCGCTCACAAGCTCGCGCTTTGACGCGTTGATTCTGTCAGTGTTTCGTTGGCCCTTTAATTTCCGTTTACAGATTCGGAGTTGGGTCGTGCTTGTTTGGACCCATCCATGCTACATTTTTCGTGCTAGTCCCGACTCGATTTGACTTCGAGTTCTGCCCAGTGAAGTATGAAAATGAACACTTGACGAAATCAAAGCATCGTATGATATACAGGGTTATTCAAAAGTCACGCACCAGTGGCCATATAACTTTATAGTTCTAATTAAGACATCGATTTGCGGTTTGTGACGTTTATCCTCATATTAAGAGGAAAACTTTTTTAGGTACTTTCCAGTTTTTGACCCCCCTCAGGGAAAGGAGGGCGAGGTGCAACTCAGAAAATTTCAAATGGCCACCCCCCCCCCCCTCATGGCCATGGGTGCGTGACTTTTGAATAACCCTGTATTTCCTTTTAAAAATTTTATGGGGGAAGGGATTCGCACAACGGCAAGTTTCAGGACCAATTTCTAAGCGTGACATTCACATTTAAACTCGATAAAGCGGTAGCGGATCATACAAAAAATATAATCTTCATTTAAAAGAAAATCTACATGATAACCCTTTTTCTTTCGATTCGAAAGGAGTTATTTCGATGGCTAAAGTGTACCACATAACTAGGACAACTACTGTCCTACACAACTGTCCTACACAACTGTCCTACACAACTGTCCTACACAACTGTCCTACACAACTGTCCTACAAACTGTCCTACACAACTGTCCTACACAACTGTCCTACACAACTGTCCTACACAACTGTCCTACCCGCCCCCCGACTGGAAACTTTCGCCAGAAAGCGTAATTTTCCGGAATTTTCGGGATTTTTTCATCTTTGACCCCTCCCCTCCTGATACATTTTTTACCATAGATCATCATGAGAAATTTTTGATTAAGCCACTGTTTCTCAGTTATTTAGCGATATTATTTTATTTGTCATCGTGTTTCTCAGACTGCTGGTTTCTTGTTCCTTCCTCCTTGCCCCCTCTTTGACTTTCATTTAAGTTGCGAGCAAGAGCTCAAAGCAAAACCAATTGCCGGCCGTAGCGCGGCGATGCGAGTAAAATTGAAGTGACTCCGTTTTTAAAGCATTGCGGCATGATAATGCATGGCTCTCAAACTTCGGAAGTTCGACTGGGAGCCGAGAATTTACCGCAGCCAACTTCGAGTCGCGTTCGGTCTCCTCGCGCAAAGTAGATTAATTTGTGACGGATGAGTGCACAAGTGCACCAACTCAGCACCGCCTCTCGTTTCGTTTCGTTTCGTTTTTTCTCCCTTTGTTGTTGGAAGCGACCCCCGGGGGTTTTGTGGCCAGGCTTAGTTCGAAAGCTCTCATCGGCTCCCACTAGAAACCGCGCGTGGAAAGACAGGGAGACACTGTTAGCTCTCTCTTCTGCCGCACAACTGAGCGCCAAGCCTGCGTTCCACGTTGCTTAGCCTTGGTCTGACCGACTTGGACCTTATGACTCTTGATATACGTCAAATTAATGATAAAGCATCATGAATTGGAAGAAAAGTAAGTCCAAGCGGATGAAGAGGAGGTAGAAGTAAAATAACAAGAGGGAACAAGAGAACAGGAGGAACAAGAAGAGGAAGGAGACGGATAAGTAAAATGAGGGGAGAGTGGGGAAAAGAGGTAAGAAAATGAAAAGCAGGGAACAGGAGAAGAAAGATGAGAAAGATAGTAAAAGAGAGAAGAAAACAAGGTAGGAAGAGGAAGAGAAGAAAAAATCGAGAGTCATACAACCGAAGATAATAGAGACGGAGAGACGTATTCGGGCCTCGTCTCTTAACCTTTCTGCTACATAACACCTCAATGGCATTGCGATTTCAAGCCACGGGCTGGTTCGCCTTCATTTCGCAGATGCGACGCAACGTGGACATCCACCAAGCTCGAATAGTTGTAACTCTGCGCCGTTATCAAAGCACGTTAAGGTGTCTCTTATTTTTGAAATTTGTGAAAATTTAAGGTTTTTGTTCAAAATATACAACGATGTGTCAAAATCAGTGATAATTTGGTGGAAAAAGTAAAAAGATGTTCAGAGGTCTCTCAAGCTCTTTAAACGGCGCACGTCTAAAGGTTGATATTTTGGTGAGAGTTGTGTCATGTCAGGAAATTTTTTTCCTGAGTTTGTAGGCCTACGCCTACAAATTCCAAGCCGGGTCAGATTGACCCAACTATTTCTTCTGGGGGAGTTACATGTATTGCGGATGAGGCTGGGGGTGGAAAACCGCCGGTATGATTACACCAAAGAGATGAAAAACATTTCCAAAAAAGTATTTTTCGTACTATCAAAAACAAATAGAAACAACATTGATAATACTTCAACCACTATCAAAATCAATGCATTTAAATACGGGTCAGTGACCGGACTTAAGACTTCGCGTCCAAAAAAAGTCTTGGGCATGTAAGGATTGAATGAGTCTAAATTATGAATGTAATCACTCTTCACAAAAAATGCTCTTTCCATCTCTTATCTGGATATGGAGACCACTGGATGACCTGTTTCCCTGACAACGCAGCGAACATGCACCGACGAGGACAGTTTACCTGAGCCTGACTTTATGAGCACCGAGGACAGCAGGTGGTAGGGATTCGCTCGCAGAATGTTCGGGCAGGAGCCGAAAAGGGGTGTAGAGAGGAGAGAGGAGAACGAAGATGTCGCTCGAGATTTTGGACCAGTACTGCCGTCTAAGGAAGAACACCGTATCGGTCATCAGACGATGCAACATTTTCTCTAATAAAATACGAATTTTGAGGGGAATCTATTAATATTTTCCCTCCAATTTTTCAGAGAATTTTATTCGCACTCAGCTCTTAATCATCTGAAAATTTCAAGGGAAAATATTCATAACTGTCCTCAAGAATAAACATTTTATTTCAGTAAATTTGGCAACTATGGAATGCTCATGCGGCGTTTTTCCTCAGGCCGGGAGAGTAGTGGCGCGGGTGCGGCTTACTCTGCGTCTGGGGCCATTGTGCGGGATATTATAAGTTTCCAATAATATATTCGGTAACTTTTCTTTTTACCCGTCCGGGAAGTTGGGCCCCGCTGAATTCAGAATTCAAATAAAGAGCGCGCCTGCAATATGGGACTTTATTGATTCCGTCGATTAGTATGGGTTCGCTGTGGAGTAAAATATTCAGCGAGTCTAAAGTCTTCGAAATTACTTTGCACTCGAGACCCGGAGCCCCGCCGCGGAAACTTCCGAGTCTGGTTACAGAGTTGCCAGTTTTCAAGAGGAATCCGTCACAGCCTCAGGTCTCTGCTTGTAATCAAAAATTATGTTAGGGAAAACCGGCAACGCAGGTAAACACGACTCTTCGGGTGCTGAGAATCATACGTTCAGCTTTGACGCGACTGGATATCGACGGTGAAATTGCAAAATCGCGTAACTCAGTTTGCGACGTTGCAGAATCCATCTTATAATTTATTCCTGAAAAAGGAAAATACTCAACTTTATCTCTTGATTTCCGTCATTTTGGTTCTTTGTGAGAAGAAAATTCTGTAAAAATGTCGAGTAATCTTGTCCACATGAATTATGTAAAAAATAGTTTAAATTAATTGAATTATCTGAAAGCCCGTATTCAGAACTCATTTTTAAATTTTAACTGAAATACACTCACACTCACTTGCGAATAAATGGAATAAAAACGGTTTAAAATATGCTGTCAAACAACTCACGATTATTAAAAACGATTATTATCATTAAACTGTTTAAAACTCGAGCTAAAACACGTTAAAAAGTTGCACATTAAAACAATTTAAAATTCGGCATGGCTTGTGATTCTTTTATAAAGTAAAATGGCAGTAGAGATTTTGGAATCCCGCAAAAAAGATACGCGTTTTCGCAATCTCACTTTATTTTTTCAGGAATTTCGTACCGATGGACCTCGCAAAAAGAAAAAAATTGCAGATCACGCCATCGACAATAGCTTATGCGTGCGCCTTCTCCTCTATTACTAAGTGATACCTGATGAGCCAGCTACGCTGGTCATAGAATATTGTGTTTTGATGTTTGATTTTTGAGGATCCGCTTAAAATAACAGAATTTGTCCAAACAGCAACTATCTACGTCCAATTGAACGGAGATACCGCGCTTTGAAAAATTTGATTCATGACGTCATCCACCGCGGTAGTGACACCCTTACTTTCTCCCACTTTTCTTTCATTTGGTCAGGGAGACGTACATTTTCACCGGTTACGTGGAGAAAAAAACTTCGTGCGTGGGACCCGAAGTTGAGGTCATATGGATCTCTGAAGTTTTCAGATCACTTATATCTAAAAACTTGAGGTCGAGCTGCCGAAGTTCGGGTCAGACATCTGAAGTACTTCGATATACACCGAAGGGCTCGGGCCACACATCTGAAGTACTCCGGTACATTACGAAGTGCCTCGATGTCTGACCCGAACTTCGGCAGCTGGACCCCAAGTTTTCGGATGCATGATCAGAAAACTTCAGAGATCCATATGACCTCAACTTCGGGTCCCATGCACGAAGTTTTTTTCTGCGTGTACCTAACTTGAAATTCGGAAAAAATCAAGGTGGAAGAAACCAATACCGCGGTGGATGACGGCACAAACCGAATTTTTCAAAGCGCGATATATCGGTTACAAATAATCGTAGAAAGGTGCTGTTTGGACGGATCTTATTGTTTCGGCTAACCTACGAGAATCAAGAATGAAAACCCGATCCTGTGACCAGCGCAAGCGACCCGTTCTTGAATCGGCAACATTCCAGGCTCACGCGTGCTCCTCGCTGAAATCCGGCGGATTCGGCAAATATTTATTCGCGACTCCGCTTAAGCGCCGTTCACCGGGGACGGTGCCCGGTGGATGACATCACGGGGGGCACAAAGCGATCCGTTCCGAAACCCCGGGAGACGCTCCCTATTGACTCTGAGCCCGTTCAAATTGAATCCGACCCGGCGACAAGTGCCCCGGGCCGCGCGCCAAAGACGACAAAGACGTTGGCTGGGAGCAGAGGCTCCCACCTGGTCACCCTCGGTCGGCCACGTCTATCCGTCGGTATATTTTTGATCGGGAGTCCTATTCTGATTCTTCCCGTTATGGGAATTCATATTCTAAGAGTTCTTAATTGAATCTGCCTCTTCGGGAACGATCCAGCCTTGCAGAATTAAATTTAGCGACGGATCACTACGCAGGCAAGGAAATTAAGCGATATATACCCTCATAAATATTCGGCGTGGGGCGTATTGACCATATCAAGAATATCTGTGACCAACTGACTAATGCAGAGGAGGAAGACATTTCGTCGCCCTTCTGACGTAGGGCGTCTCTAAATTTCAGTGGCGAGGCGTGAATGATCGATTATCGATATTTCTCCATTTGAAGCCATGGTAAAGAATCGACATTATTCACGTGTTCGTTGCGAACACCCTGTTTATCGATCCTTTTCCACAGGTTTAAATGGCAGATCAATCGATACATCGCAAAGCACGCCACGCCACTGCTAAATTTCCACGTGAGCCCCGGGTTACATATAAATCCATGCTTTTTGGGGCTCATGCGAAAACGGAAATACGTCCTAAAGTCAGAAGAGCGACGATTTGCTGTTCGCATTCAAATTAATGAATTCAAACTTCCCGCTGAAAGAAGCGCCTGAACCAATGAGGTTTTTACGATAATGATTACTGACTGATTATGAGGCAGTGAAATCTTGCCTTCGTGAACTAAGGCCCTATTTTTCGTGGACGGGCACGATTCCATTCAAAATGGGCTTCTACATGAGGTACGAACAAAACGTCCAAAGTACCTGTTTCTTATATACATTTCACGCAACGCACAGTGAGCATTTCAATTTCAAGATTCTTCGCGCCCAGAATTTTTTGTGAGGAGAATTTTTGTCAGAACCTATGCCAGAAACAGTAAAAAGACAGGGAAAAGACGGGGACTTTTACTTCAAAATATCTGAAAAGTCGGGGACCTAGTAAATCCAAGAAAGCTCGTCACCATGCAAATAGCTATAGTCACGAAGGGTCGTGATTCCGCTTGTTTTTGCCGATAACGGTCCCGCAAATTGCACTATTCGGCAGCACTGTCATATACGCAAGACAGTAAAAAGTTAATGGAATATGGTTTTTAAATAATTCCAAGTAAACTGAATGAGAAAATTTTGACGATGCCGATAAATTCAACGGATAACTGCCGTATGAATAGTGCCCGTTTTATTTGTGTATCTCTCATTAATTTACATATTTATTTTCATCAATTTGATTAAATACTCAAACCGCCCCATCTTCCTGAATATGACGACGTGTGAGTGTAATGAGTGACACATTTTGTTATCATGAGCGGAAAGAACTCAAGGCGCTTCGGCTATTTCAATGGCTAGGTCTGGATACAAATATTCGTGTTCTCCGGATGTCCGTGTTGCATACCAAAAAATTGCAGGCGCTTTTGTTTTCTTGAGAACAATCTATGACTGCGGTTGTTGGTTCTCGAGGGTTATCCGCGTTGCATTTACAATCGTGTTTACCATGGAATCCTCGGAGTTCGAATATGAGCCGTGGTACATCACGGCAGTGTTGCAAAATGGTGCAGATTTTCCATCAAAACATTTCCAAAAAGGCTTCGCAGATGTCAATCCCACGATTTACTACCACCGAATTTCCAAACTTTGCATGAGAATTTCTACAATAGTTTAAACCCCACAGACCAACCAGAAAGCCGCAAAAATTCCGTACTTAAAGGATCGACTATGCATGCAATGCTCTCATGTATACTGCCGTGCTAAGGAAGAACGTCGCATGAATTTATTGATTTATGATAAAATGTTTATTTTTTAGGAAGGTTATGAGTCTATTTCCTTTATATTTTCAGAATCTTTAAGTAAAATTGCGAACTAAATTATCTGACAAATTGGGGAGAAAATATTCATAAATTTATCAGAAAATTCGCGCTTTATCAAAGGAAATTTGGAAACGCCTGAGGGTTCATACGGCGTTTTTCCTTAGCACGGCAGTATAGGTCCTCCAATATGCAGATAAATCATAGCACGGGTCACGTGTTGAAAATGGTGACTGCTCTGGTTTAAAATAAAATCGGCAGGATGTTCTCGAAGTCGTCGAGAAATATACATATTTGATGGTTTCATCATACGAGGAACACCCATGAGACTTCTCTCAAAATATAGACGGGCGAAGAATAAACACAGGATAAATAAAATCGCTGGATATTTGTTTTCCGATTGGATGCAATTACATTTAGGCGTTCCCACTCTCGTGATACTGGCTGCCGGCACACTTGGTTTAATGGGCGAAGAAGCGCCGATGTGCTCCCCGCCGCCGGGGGGAAAATCCGTGAAAGATGACTACTCATCCCCGGGGGTGACAGGAGATAATGTCTGAGCTATCGACTGACACCACTAAGGGTTGTAGAAAAAAACGTGCGGCCCTTTTCCCTCATCATTCTTCTCGTAAGCGTCGTTTTAAGCCAGCCCACTTCAGTCACGATAGCATGGCTATGATATGGAAGGCTGTATCTCGCTCTCTATCATACGACTATTTGAGTCTTGCAAGTATACACTATTTCCAAAGATATTGGCTCTAATAGAATTTTTATTTTTATTATTTTTTTTTTTTTTTAAAAAAAAAGCAGGTTGAGTGTTGATACTCTAACCGGCTAAAGCATACTTATTTACTTAACAGAAACCCTGGCAACAAACTGCTTCCTTTTTCTGTCCTTTGAAGAATACTGTGAGGCTTCTTAAAAATATCCAGAAATCCTGAAGATTTGATCTTCAATATGAAGATTCTGATAGCTTTAATTAGGTTATGAAGAGGATACTCCGATCATTAACGGATGAGATTGCCTAGGCGATTGACATAGCTAATACTATATTTACTAAAGAATCCAGAATTTTTTCTAAAAAAAAAAATTGTTTTAATAAGCATAATTATTTAAGCATAGTGATAATTAGCTTCCCAAAATTTCTTTGGAGAAGCAGAAGTGCTGCCTAGTGTCGATGTAGCCAAACTCTGGAAACACCTATGCTGTTGTGCTGAGAAAAACGCCATAAGAGCAAATTTTGCCGAATTTCCTCTCAGAAAATATTTATTTTTGAAGAAATAATAATCTTAAAATTTTTGGACCATTTAGATCAAATGACGAACAAAATTCCCTGAAAACTCAGAAGAAAAAATGACAAATATTCCCGAATATTCGTGATTTGCGAAAGGAAATTTGGCAACGCCATAAAAAGGTTCATACGGCGTTTATTCCTGGGTTGTTCTCTAGTAAAATTCAACGTTAAAATTATACCTCCTAGTTCTAAAAATAATAACAACTCATCGATAATATCATCAATAATTTCTTAAAATTGTCTTTGATTTTTCTTATCCTGATTATTTCGTAAAAATCCCAAGCTACAATTTTCGCTTACGTTCCCTTCGAATAATTGAGGTATGAAGGTCAATTTTGAAACGCCGTGATTGAGTTAAGTGTTTTCAGAATTTAAAGCGTTCCATCATCGAATTGAGCTGACGATAGTCTCCGCGTCGCAAAGCTTGAGACGACACACAGTGGATCGAGTCAATGGGAAGGGTCGGACATGAAATTTTTGACTAGAACTGCTAATTTTTATGTTTATTTCGTCACATTTTAAAGTTCAAGAGGTGACTCGAGAAGAAAATTTTACGAGGAAACCAATAAAACCACTTTTAGAACCTCAAATTTATGCATAAATCGAGTTATAAGCGTTTAAAGTTTCCTAATTTTGTCCGACCTCTCTATTGACTCGATCCACCGTGCGACAGTGCACCTTTCGTCCCGTTTATCCCCCCGTCGGGTTCTCGGTGCGGCGCCCGTGATCCCCACTTAAAGATCCATTTTAATCGTCTCGGATGCCACCACGCTCGGCGAGGGTGAGAAAATATTTACCGAAAATTTAACCTTGTCGGTGAAAAAATTGGTGACGCGGATGCGGATGATGGATGATGGTCTTGGCGAACCGTGCCGATCTCGAAGAATGGAGTCAGGAGATTATAATACGGAGTGCTCAGCGAAAGAATCTTGTCTATATTCTAACCTGAATTCGTCTCTCGTTTTATTGAGCGCTTCCGTAACACTAATAAATAAAAATTGCTCATCATTTTGAATTCGACGTATGCAGCGCAAACAGCACTCAAAGTCACCAAATCTAGACTATATTCTCCGTAGGTCGTGGTCTGACGGATATAAAACGCCTTCAACTGCGTGTGATACTGTGCAACACACCAAAGTTTAAATAGTTGTATTCTTAGGTTGGAACCTAACTCAAGTGTATTGCTCTATTGAATAAGGCATGTTAACCTGTTAGCTGATGTATTTCAAGTGACCGCGCATATTTTATGCCCTTTATTGCCCATCACAAAAAGTACTAAAATCAAACAGCAAAACAGCACTAAAAGTCACCATATCGAGACTATATTCTCCGTAGGTCGCGGTCAGACCAATATAAAACGCCTTCAACTGCGTGTGATACTGTACAACGCACCAAAGTTTAAATAGTTGTATTCTTAGGTTGGAACCTAACTTAAGTGTATTGCTCTATTGAATAAGGCATGTTGACCTGTTAGCTGATGTATTTCAAGTGACCGCGCATATTTTATGCCCATTATTGCCCATGACAAAAACGTAAGCTTTAACTGATTTAAAAATAAATAATTCTTATTGTTGATGTGACCAACAAAAAAGGATCATCTAAAGGAAACCTTTGGAAACAAAAGTTTTAACAGTTGAGATTCCGCTCTGCATTCATCGAGTGTTTTGGGGGCAACTCAGGTTTCGGAGTGAAATTCACTCCGGATATCCAACAATGTGCGTCACATTCGACGCGTTCCCCGACCAGACAACAATGCAGAGTGGACCGTAATTACCGAGCTCATTTCTGTTATTGAGTTAGTTGCTGGTCTTCAGTCGAAATGCCCTGACGCTTTCTCGCCTAATTACCTCCATTTCTCGACAGCGTCTGTTCGTCCGCCGAAATTCCAGATTTCCCTCTGCCGAGAAAACCGCCCGGCAGCTCGCGAAATCTTGCAGCGCGTCGCTCTTACATTACTCGAGTCCGTCTCACTTCGAAACGCTCCGCAGTGCTAATCTACTCGGCTCTCCTGATAATGCGATCTCTTTTTTGCGTCCATCTCTTAATCTGGCGCGCTCAGTAATGCAGGAGATTGATTCATCTCGAGTGGGATGAGACATAAGGTCCAAATTGAAACAATTCTTCGCACCTCCGCGCGCTTTTAGATGGATACAACTGGGAGAGGACGTCTCATCTTCCATAGAGGTTGGTCCCATTTTAGGGGCCGTCCCTGAATTATGAAATGGTAAATTTACGCCCCCCCCCCCCGGTTACGCTCCGTAATGCTATGCTAGACCTCCCTTAAAAAATGGGTCAGTAACGCTGGTCCAGGCCCGCCACAAGGGGGGGGATACTGGGTCCTTGGTACCGGGGCCCGGGCCCTGGAGGGGCCCGTGACGCAGGTGACAAACCACTACGAATTCATGTGTAACCCTTGTCTCGTAGGGATAAGTGAAAAAATTACCCTAAAAATTCCGCAAAAGGTGAATAAAGTTTCAAAAACACGCTAGGGCACTATAAAATTTGTCTTACTTTTTTAGAGATTTTAAAGATTTTGAGTATATGTAGAATGATATTTTTAGTAACTGTGTTTCATTTTCTTCCGTTGTCGGATGCTAAGAGGCTCCTTTCTGGGCATCCTCGACTTCAATGGCTTAACTCCCTTGCCATAGACGAACGAAAGGGGAGTCCAGGGGGCCCGGCTCCCCATAGAATTGAAAATTATCATCTGCCCCCTTAAAAAAAATTTATAGATGTTTTGAATGCAACAATTCGAAAGTTTTTGGTGCTGAAAGTAAACAAAAAGGCGTAATTATTCTGCAGAAATTGATGGAAAATCTCCATCATAAGAGCTTCATAATGCGTCCAAATAGATTTAAAATTTCAAAAATTTCCCGGGGGAGGCCCCCCGGACCCCCCCCCCCCCCTGTGCTAGGGGCCCGGGCCAGAAAATTGGTACCAGGGCCCGAGATGGGATGTGGCGGGCCTGCGCTGGTCACAGAATTGTGTTTTGGTGAAGCTAAACATACTAAGATCTGTCCAAACCGCAACTTTCTACGTTTGATATTAATCGAGATAGCACCCTTTGAAAAGTTGGGTTTTTGGCGTCATTCACCGCGGGAGTGACACCCTCGGTTTCTTCTACCTTGCTTTCATCCGCGTTACACGTGGAGTAACCAGTGTTAATGTGTCTTCGTCACTGATAAGACCAAGGTGGAAGAAACCAAGTGTGTCACTACCGCGGTGGATGGCGTCAAAAACCCAACTTTGCAAAGGGCGATACCTCGGTCAGTATTGAACGTAGAAAATTGCGGTTCGGACGGATCTAAATATTTTTAGCTAATCTACTAGAATCAAGCATCAAAACACAATTCTGCGACCAACGTAACTGACCCGTTACGTAACGCTTGCCCGCTTTGCCCATTGGAGCTTTACGTAATTTAGAGACGGCCCTAAAGTTTAAACGTAGAGGGTTCCACCTAACGCTTAACGCATCGTCAAAACATTGGCTCAAGGAAACATATCGACGGTGAAAGTCGGCAATCACATAACTCGTTCGCGGTGTCTGAAAATCTCCGCCTCTACGTCATTTTTTTAAAGGAGAGCAAATTGACATTATTTCTTGAAGTTTTTGCAGAATTTTCTTCGCATTGAGAAGAAAAATCATGACAGTTTTAAAGAATTGCCGTTGAGTAGTTTTCCATTTAAAAAATAAAGTATGACAGGAAGTCTGCGACGTTGCAAACCGAGTTATGTGATTGCCGACTTGCACCGTCGATATGCGGCTCACCTCTCGACAAACTCGAGGCGTTTCCATGAGATTCGAGCATAATGTACAATTTGTGCCACTTTAATTCCCACAGAGGATCGATGAAACTCGTGGTGGCGCATCGCGGAGACTAACGAGATGTCTTTGATAGGGAGCACCGCGAATCTGGGATCTGTTCGGCTGATGGGAGTTGCACGTAAGCACAGAATCTGCGCGACGTTAATTAGAAATGTGCGAAAACCGCCTTTGAGGTCGGCACTAGGAAGTGAGAGTAGGAGGGGCTGGGGGGGGGGGGTTACGCGTATGCGTTGTCTACCATGAGCCCCCCCCCCTTCCATCCCCCTCGACAAGATACACTTCCGCGGTTAATCAATCTTTATTCTGCGCTTCACTCATTGCAACAGGAGTGTTGGCTTTGTTAAGAGCCAAACAATGATAAAAGGACACACGTAGACAGAGTTAACAACGTATGTCTCCTTTCCATCCTTTTCCTTTTTCATACGCATAAGCTTTTTGACTATCTTATTTTTTATTTATTTACTTTTTTTTGTCATGGTTTCTTCTAGAAATCTTGGGACTAAACTCCAAGACCTCTCAAATATTGGTAGGTAAAAACCTCTGTGTGAAATCTTTTTCTTGAAGTTTTTTAATCATAAACCAAGTTTTTTTAATCAGACGATGAAATCGTGAAGTATCCCATTAAAACAATGCAAATGTTCATTTTTTGTCACGGTTCGTTCCACAAATCTACTGTGCCAATCCCGATTGTTATTTTTGCGGCTATCGACAGTGATAATCACTAAGCTTATAAGCTTATAAGCAGATAAGCTTAATTTCCGGAGAATTTTCAAATAGACTCCGCAGGAAAGAGCGGCCCTAGACGCTTAGTCAGATCTTCGTACAAACTTCTATTCACTCGCGCACTTTTCAGTAAGTAATAAATCTCATGAAAAAATATAAGTAGATAAGTAGAAAAATAATTCGACTTTTCTCGCAGAATCCCTCATTAGCTGTGTTTCTGGTGAAGTAGCCAGCCTCTCGAACGAAATATTCAGATAGGCAACGAATTAACCTCCTATACGTCGCATTTTGTATCATACGGAATTGAAGTTCGAATTTTAGCGTAACCATGATTTTGAACCGTAAGAGGACTACCAACTTATTAATCGATTAATCTATAATAGGGAGAGTCCCTCCTAGTTTCTGCAGAGTCCTACCCCAATGGGGCAAAAAGCGTCCCCCGTCCATGAAAGGCACGCAAAACGTAGCACATACTGTTGTCTTGCCTCAAATACTCTCGATTAAATCGGATTTTTGCTTGAATCAAAATGAAATCCGCTTAAATTAAGAGGCTTGGTTCTTGATTTAAGCTAGATTCTGATCGAATCAAGAGTGCTTTTTCTTGTCGATGTTTTTAAGAGTCTAGACTCTAAATCCAATGTGTTTTTTCTTCCAAAGCAGTTAAGGCTTACGTTTTTGTCATGGGCAATAATGGGCATAAAATATGCGCGATCACTTGAAACACATCAGCTAACAAGTTGACATGCCTTATTTGATAGAGCAATACACTTGAGTTAGGTCCCAACCTGAGAATACAACTATTTCGACCTTGGTGTGTTGCACAGTATCACACGCAGTTGAAGGCGTTTTATATCGGTCTGACCGCGACCCACGGAGAGAAGAGTCTCGAGGTGACTTGGTGCGTTGCGCGCACCGGAGAGAGAGTCTCGATGTGTTCACTTTGAGTGCTGTTTGCGCCGCATACGTCGAATTCAAAATGAACTTAAATCTGATTGAATCAAGAGTATTTTTTCTTGTCGATTTTATTAAGAGTCTGGACTCTAGATCCAATGTGTTTTTTTTTTTCCAGTGTACCACATAGGCACAGGTAAAACTTGTTGATTTTTAATGACCTGAACAGTTTTTAAGAGTCCTCTAGATAAGCGGGGAAACTCGTCGATGGGTCCACTGATTCTCTGCGGCTAAATCTGTTTGCCGAAAACCAGGCGGTCGGGACTCGAAACGCGAACGCCGAAAATTAATTTCGGAGCGTCGAGGCGCGATAACGTCACCCGCGCGCATATTTTCTGAGTTTCGATGCGTCTAAATTATACAGCCCGCCCGTCCGCCGTGACTGATCTCCCGACACCATTGCCGCGCTGCATAAAAGAACTCGCCGACCACCCGGCATCGCCAATGTAAAGCGGGCGAGTTTTAGCACGATCTGACGCTCGAGACGTAATCAGAATGAGAATGGGACGCGTTAGCATGAGAAGTGGAAAGCCATCACGCCCGCGGAGGCTGTGATTGACTGATGCGTCGGCCCTCCCTTAGTGTTGTCATGCTACCGAAAAAATCCGCCTACAGACGGAGGGGATACGGGCGTAGACGAGGGGTTTTTTTTTCGGCGAGATCTTGCGATCGGTCGACCCGAAACCCCACGATAACATTGGAGGATTAAATCCGTGACGTGAGAAGTTGAGGGGAGTCGTTCGGCGAGGTACGAAGGCCTACTTAAAACTTATGGAGATGCAGCGTAAAGGGGGGGGGGGGGTGCACACAGTTAGTAATTCTGCTGGTGAAAGAGGGCGTTCATAAACATGTGATGCTTTAGGGAAAGCGGGTGGCTGAGATTGGGTTACAGGGCCATGACAGATGATTTTTTTTTTCATTATTAATGACTTTTTTGTTACGTTCGATTATTTTCGAAACATTATTTTTAAATGATGTTTTTTTTTATTTGTTTAAATTATGTACAAAAACTGAATTTCCACGATAGAACTGTCGGAAAGTTTCCCCGGAAAAAAACTTATTTTTCCTCTGATTGCACGCAAAATTCAGACACGTTTTGGATAGCAAATGCACGATCACGTTTTTTTTAGTAACTTTTGCAATCTTCGAGTAGTCATGTTTTTCCGGTTAGGAAACGACAAAATGTCCAACTTCCCAAGCGCGGTCAAATATAGGGAATTTCAGAGTGACATCTGATGACATAAACATTAACATGATCTCCGTCCAAGTGGAAATATTTATTGAAACTTGCAACTACAAGTGTCGCCACACTTGTTTTGATTGGATCAGGTCCCTCTCTCTACTTACCAGTCATAAGTGCGGAAACGCGCACATTTTCAAATTTTCCGAATGTGTTTGCGATTGTTTTAGCAGTGGGGGTAGACGCAAAGGAAACAAGAAACGGCGTCGTGTCAAGCTATGCATCAACTAGGTGGGTGATCTTCCTATTACAAAGTGATCGATGACTAAGGTCCAAAATCATGGTTTCGTTCGAACACTAACCTGGCGTTGGAGGAAATAGTCCCTTCAATTCCGTATGATGCAAAATATTACACAGGGGGTTGAATAGTTCGTCACCTTCCAGGCAAAGTATCACATGCGACGTTTAAAAATTTCCGCCGCCATTTTATTTTTTTACTGAGAAATTGTTGGTTGAATCTGTTTGGAAATTTCACTAAATTTTATCGGCAGCACAAAGAAAATTCAGTGAAATTTTCGGACAGCTTTGTTGAACAATTTCTCTGTAAAAAAATAAAATGGCGGCGGAAATTTTTAAACGTCGCATGGCGCTTGTGATACTTTGCCTGGAAGGTGACGAGTTGCCGATCTGAATCTTTCGTTCAACAGGCTGGCTACTTCACTCAAGACGCAGTCGAGTAGGGATTTCACGAGAAAATTCGAATTATTTTCCTTTTTATCTTCTTTTTTTCTGGAGCTTTATTGTTCATTGGAGAGTGCGCGGGCGGGTAGCAGCTCGTTAAGAGATGTGCCTGGGCGTCTAGCGCCGCGTCTCGTCGGTGGAATTAAGGGAGTCCTTTTTCAGGCGTGAACCGAGTGCGAGAAATAAAGGAATACATGCAGATTAAACAAAGAGATAGGCGAAAGAAAGGCGGCCGCGAATGAGTTCATCCGGACGGCTCAAGGGATCCCCGCAGGTTGCCACATTGCCCAATGTTCAGCGAGGAAAAACGCAGCGTTGCATCGGAGGAAAAAACCCCTTCAATTTTGAATGATACGGAACACGGAACAGAGGTACGAATAGTTGCTTATTCAACGCCTGCGGCTGTTCGGACTAAGAGAGTATGGTGTCGATTACGATCCCACTCCCCGTCGCTAAATTTGATCGCATTGGCGAAAAGGAACCAGCGCGATTGTAGTGTTTACAAAGTCGTGCAACTTCTTTTTTTTCTTTTAAGAATACTTAACATATTTACAAGGTTAAAAATTACACAATTATTTTCCCTTAAAATTAACAAGTTTTTGGTGGAAAGCAAAAACTATTTGCTATTATGGGAAATTTTTTTAGATAATTATGAAGTCGTTTCATAACGATATTCCAAGGTTGCGAATTGGGCTAAAACAATTAATTTTTGGAAAGCATGGAACTGTGAGATTTCTGTCCTACATTTTGCTGATTTTTGCGAGTAACAAAGAGAAAACGATTGTATTATCAGTTAAAAAGGCCGAAATTGTTTCAAAAGAAAGTACGAGTTGCAAAAAGAGACTGTGTGACGATGAAATGGATTGCATTTAGGAAAAAGGAACCAACGCGATTACAGTATTGTAAAAATTATGCTTCTTCATACTTATCTAAAAAAAATTATCAGAACAGCAATACTTTTGCTTCCCACCAGATAATCGGATCCAATTTTAAAGGAAAGTTATTAAGTAAATCTTGATACATACATACGAGTCGCTGTTATAGCGCTCTTTGGCGCTTTGCGACACCTAATCGCCACAAAGCTCGGTCTTCCCACAGGTTATCAGGGAGTTGACACTCCCTCATCTCACTTAACACCCCCTGTCGCCAACCTCTCACTGGGCGTCCCCTACGCCTCCTCCCAGGAGGAACCCAATCAAGCATCTTTTTTGGCAGCCTCTCTTCCGTCATCCTATTGACATGACCATACCAAACAAGTTGTTTGGTCATGACGTCGAACACGATGTCATTTTCGACTTCCATTATCTGACGCACTCTATCATTACGGACCCGATCTCTCCTAGAAATTCCTGCCGACCTTCTCCAGAAATCCATCTCCGTTGCTCTTAGCATATCCTGTGTCCGTTTCTTCAGCTGCCAAACTTCACATCCGTATGTTAATATACTTTTTACTACAGCGTTGTATATCCTCCTCTTGTTATCTTTGGAAATCCGCTGATCCCAGAGGATTCCATTTAACACGAGGATGTTAAATGGAAAGTAAATCTTGATACTGTACATATATTGAGTATTTTAAAAAGAAAAAGTTGCAAAATTTTGTAAACACTGTAATCGTGCTGGTTCATTTTTGCTAAATGCGATCCAAATGTAGTTCAGTTCCTTCATCTTGAATATATGTGTTGAGGATGAGAAACCAACGAAATATAAATCCAATGGACAACTGCGCGTCGAATAAGTCTAATTACTGGAGTGACTATCCAGGAAGAGTCGCAACACAATCAGGCTGTATTAATTTAACCACACGACGCAAGGCTATTCTAAGTTTACCCCACTCCTCCTCATGGGGTCACCAGCCCCAGTTCAATTGGCCCTTGCCCCAACCACATTTTTTTTTCTCAATGGTGGCTGAAATTCCTCATATCTGCCTTTTTTCCCTCGTAGCAGCGGCTCTGGTGATGTTCTTTTCACCCCTTCCCCTACCATTTCCCCCTCCCGTTTCCCGGGCAAGAAACAAAGCCCAATCTCGATCTGCCTGTTCGGTGGTCGCCGAGTCTGACAATTTTTGTGAAAATGAGTAGGTTTCAGCGAGGATCGCGCGGAAAATCGTGCGAAACGTGGCGAACGCGCGTCGCGTTGGTTTTTTTTCCATTGTCTGTTTTCCTGCTTCCCGAATCTGGAGTGATAAGAGCGCGGAATAGAGATGAGTTTCATCGAATGAATTTATTATTTTCTGAATGTATTATTTCCCGTTTGATTGAACCGAAAGAATGGGCCGGCTACGGAGAGGATATGCCATCTCCTTTTCAACCACTCAATTTTTATCTCCGCACTCTTTGCCCCCTTCCCCGGTTCATTAGTTTTGGGCACGGAGTTTTTTTTTTTTTTTTTTTTCCTTTTCTTTTTTTATAGGAAGAAGATGGTTGCGGAAAGCAACTCATTCATGCTACTTTCACCACCTTCGATGTTAGATGGAAGCGGCGGGTTTTTTTTTCAATTTTTCACAGAAAAACATCAAATAGATTGTGCAATTGTGCAAGTGCACACAAGCGCATATTATCGTGAGGAACTCCGTACTCTTATGAAGATTATTATCTTATGCGAACATTTTACTTGGAAAAGCTGAAAAACAAACATTCCTAACAATTTCACTTTTCATTGTCATTTGGTACTCAAAAGAATAAAAAACCTATCACAAAAGACCCGTTTCCTCGGATTTCTAAATTGACTTTTGAGGCTATGTTAACATGTTGAAACAATCGATATCGATACAATCTCACTTGTTTGATGTATCGAATACAATCTATGTTGGTTGCGAGTTTTTTTTTCTCTTTTTTTTCGGTGTGTCGCACAAGGTGGTTTTAAAATTTCCGAGGAAACACCCAGATCCGTAGGAATCGTTTTGCGTAACAACAAAACAGCACAGAAAAAATTGGAAGAAATTTGGAAGAGTTTAGTGAAACTAGAAAAATTATTTTTGAATGACACATTTCTTGTGTTGTTTTGCTAATTCAGGATGGACCACTAGATAAGGTACGAGTTTCAGCATACTGATACATGTTTCTTAACCAAAATTTCACGTAAAACACGATGCACACAACGAAAATTACCGAAATTAACTCTTAACGAAGATATTTAATGATTCCTTGATGCGAGGAATTCAAACTGCCCGCTCACATGAAACTCAATAATCTACGTGATTCACATCGCGCGCTACAACGTTATCATGACAGTCTCTGCGATATAAAAATCTGGCAACCTCAATCTTGACGCTTTGGCTCAGTTAATAGCAAATTGCTAATAGTTTGAACAAACATGGTGGAAGACTGAGTTGCCAGATTGATATCGCTGAGACTTGCATGAAACCGTTGTAGTGGGCGATGTGACTCACGTAGAGCTTTGAGTTTTCATGTGAGCGGGCAGTTCAAATTCCTCGTAACCAAGTGAAATAAAAACGTTAATATCTTCGTTAGGAGTTGGTTTCAGTAATTTTCGTTGTGTGAATCGTTTTCTACGTGAAATTCTGGTTAAGAAACATGTATCAGATCTCTTAAATTCGTACCTTGTCCAGTGGTCCATTAGATTTTGTCGCGCGAATCGTGATATGCGTGAAATTTTGGTACGAAAACACGTATGAGAATGTTTAAATTCGCACCTTGCCTAGCAGTCCATTGCTCCCCTGGAGCCTTAGGTTTCTCGACGACGCGATCTTCCCGGCGAAGAATCTGAGGTTCCTCCGTCGACGAGGCTCGGGAATAAATTAAGGCCAGATAAAAATGACAGGTTTAAATTAGACCTTTGTGCCTGCGTTTGGAGACGGGAGCCGGGGCTGGCTTTGATGGGCGCCGTATCGGGGCCTTTGCAAACAAGATAATGCCCGAAAAGGCTCTCGGGGGCCTTTGATTCCACCGCGCTGCACGCTGCACGATGCACGCCGAGGCCTGGCTTCGTTATCTCCGTCGGATTCTTGAAAATACGTTTATCTCCTCAGCCCGCGCGGAGCCGCTCTCTCGACCCGCTCCGCGAAACGCTCCACACGACCGGGGCTCTGCGATATCTCCTAGATGCGATCCACATCCGGCTACAAGGTGTCTCGTAATGAGGAGACGAAGAGGAAGAGTCGAGGGAAGGCAAAGGAGAAAAGAACAAGTTGATAAAGTGCGACACGGGAAAAAAGCAGTAGCGTGCCTCCGAAAGTCGGAGTCAGAAATTATGGGAATTTCGAAATGATTTCTGTGTGGTTAGTTTGCTGTTGAATACGTTTATCAGAGGGTGCATCAGCAAATCGGAGTCATTAAGAGAAAATTGATAGGGTTGTTATACTTAAAACTGAATACTGATAATATAGGCGGGGAGGAAATTTCTGGAGCAACGCAGCGATAAAATGCGTCATTTGAAATGAGGTGGATAGAAGAAAAAATATTTAAATCATTTGAAAAATTAGAGAATAAACAAAATATTACAAATAAAATGGAAAAAAAAAATGAAATGAGAAAGGCAAGTAGTTTTCTGGTCATACGCGTTACTGTAGAGTATATACTTAACTAGGAAATAGCATAACAAGAAATAAAGAAATGTGACAAAAATGTAAACCTAGGCTGAGCCAAGAGGAGGGTATTGGAGGGGGTGTATGCTCCCCTCCTCCCCTCCAATAGTTCGCCAGAAAAATAGAGACAGAAAAAGAGAAGGGAGGAAAAAGAAGGAACGGAGGACGCATGCACTTGGCAATAATTTCTTGTCACGATTCGCTAGAAATTTTGAATTTTGTATCCTGAAGGTAGTGAAAAATAACTTAATTTTTCAATTGAGAGAGTACTAAATTTTCCGGGAATGTACTGAAAAAGAACTGATTCCTTTGCCAGCTAGTTGCAGTAGACACCCTGAAGCCTCTCTTGAAATGATGAATTGGATCTTGGACTAGGAATTCCTGGTGTTGCAGCATAGCTCGAGGAACACCCTGTATTCTACTAGAATCACGAGCGTGATATGAAAAGACCCGACTCGATATATCGCGCGATGGAAGGCCGTGAAGAAGCTCCCAGACTCCGGCGAGCGTAGCGCCGCACCTGCCTAACTACAGCCATTACTTTTATACGCTTCCTGCAACCTCGCCTAGTCCTTATCCACTCTCATTCGAACATATGAAGGTGCCAGGATTTAATATCTCATCGATTGCCCATTACCGCGCATGAACCTCTAACTTACCCGTCTCCTTATCAAAGCCCAAACCCGCGACCGTCCTAAATCCTGCCCGCCTTGCTTTATGACTTCTTTTCTATCATGCGTTGTCGTCTGCCTCAGGCAACAGCCTTAAGGGAAACTCGTTGAGAACTCTGCCGTGCTAAGGAAGAACGCCGTATGAACATCCGAGAGTTGCCAAATTTACCTTGATAAATCATGTATTTTTGACAACATCCATGCATATTTTCCTTGAAATTTTCAGATATTTTAGATTAAATTGCGTACACAATTGTCTGAAAATTTTGGAAAATAGTATTCGTATTTTCCCCAGTAAATTTGGTTTTTATCGGAGGAAATTTGGCGACGCCTCGTGGCTCATACGGCGTTCTTCCTTAGCACGGCAGAACTCTGATCATACTGATACTCGGATCAACTATCATCGGTCTCGGTGACTGGGAATAAACCGAGGTGAATGCACGCATAGGGAGGCCAATAAGACACATCGTTCGTTATCTATAATACACTGAGGGGCCGCTGCTCCTGGCAGATTTTGGTATTAGATAACACTGCCAAAATACACTGTTATACACTATTTGGACCGCGTTAAGCAGGGAAGAACCAAGCCACATCATCTATTGCCGAATTTAATCGGGTAATTTATTATTTTACATGAAAACGGTCAATAGGCCAGTTGCGCTGGTCACAGAATCGTGTTTTAAATTTTTAATGCTTGAGTCTTGTAAATTAGCTAAAAATAAAAAAAATCTGTCCAAACAGCAACTTTCTACGTTGAATATTAACCGAGATATCGTCCTTTGAAAAGTCGGATTTTTTACGTCATCCACCGCGATACCGCATAACATTGTATGTATTACCGCGGTGAATGACGTCACAAGTCGAGTTTTTCACGTCGCGATATCTCGGTTAATATTCATCGTAGAAAGTTGCTGGTTGGACAGATCTTTTTATTTTTAGCTAATCTACAAGAATCAAGCATCAAAACACGATTCTGTAACCAGCGCAACTGGCCCTTTGCGAAGCGAATTTCTTAAACAATTTCAAAAAAAATCGGCACAAACGTTCTTTTGTAAAATTAAAGTGCTCGATAAAATTTGGAAGTAGCTGACGTGACTTGGTTCTTTTTGGCTAAATGTGGTCCATTTAAAGTCAGGGAAATTTTTTACATCTTCTTTGTAGCACTGTAGAATAAGTGGGATAGTCGAATCGCTATCGGCTGAAGACCATTTCTATCTGTAAGGGAAAATATTTGTAACTTCGTAACTTTCCCCTCTCAAACACGAGGCGCGAGGTCTCTCGATCTTCCCCGCACAAAACTTTTGGCCAGCCGAACTTTTGGCGTATTCCGAGGTGAGGGATGTGCATCTTCGCGGAAACCTCGAACCCGACGATTTATCGGACAGCGTCCCTCGTATTAATTACATTACGTCCGATATTATGATAAATTGTAATTCTTTCCGGAGGCAAGGTAAAACGGTCAAACGGGGCAACCGAAAAGTTTCGTAGATGGGGAACGGTAATAAGAGGGAGGAGGAAGCTCTCCGTTTGAAGTATGCAGTGTCGATTTAAGCGGAAAAGGAGTTGCGGTGCATACATCGAAGTTTTCGCCATGGTGCCATATTCAAACTATTCCACCAAATCTATAAATTCGGTTGTTCAAATCTTGAATAGGCTACTTGAGGGGAGAGATGCTCTTATCTTACCTTACGGGATCTTACGACGGGGAATTAAAGGGTCAAGCCTAGTCTTACGTAAATTTCCACTTTTTCCACACATCTTCTCCAAAAAATATGTGCACAAATAATGATTTAAGCTACTTTTTAAACTTTTCGTTATTTTCCGCAAAATTGAGGGGAAGATTCAAGGGAGTTAAACATAATTCAAAAAGGTGGGGGTGAGAGGATTCTTCACGGGTGCCGTAAGAGGAAGCCAGGAAAGTCAAAAAGCTAACTCTCATTCCTCGCTTTTTTCATTTTCTTAGCTTTTCTCCTCTTTCTTTTCCTCCTCTCATTCCCTTTTCTCTGCTTCCTCTTAATTTTCTTCTCATTACCTACTTTTTCTTCTTCTTTTTCTCCTCCTCCTCCTTCTTTTCCTTCTTCTTCTTCTTCTCCTTCTTCTTCTTCTCTTCCTTCTTCTTCTTCTCCTTCTTCGTCGTCTTCTTCTTTTTCTTCTTCGTCGTCTTCTTCTTTTTCTTCTTCGTCGTCTTCTTCTTTTTCTTCTTCGTCGTCTTATTCTTCTTCTTCTTCTTCTTCTTCTTCTTTATTATTTTCTTTATTTTTCTTCTTCTTCTTCTTATTCTTCCTCAACCTCAATTATTCGATTGATCGAGTAACATCCATACTCATCACAACAAACCACGCGGCGAACGAGGTCCCAGTCAATTGCAGCAACTCATAAGATACCACAATGCGAAAATTCTGAAACGCGTTTTGCCTAATTCGTGAAATGAAGGCGATTTGTAATTTCACTCTCGACTCCCAAATTGATGACTTGAGCAATTTCTTACGATTGATAGCGCTTCTTAGACGGACGCGGCAACACGGGCGCGTTTCTTTCAGTGCGTCGTGCGGGACCATGATTAATAAGTTGGCTACTTCTCCATTCCCGTCTTATAATGGCCGCTCATTAATTTATGATCAACTTTCAACTTGGGGCCGAGGGCCGCCGCTTCCCCGCACCCATTGACTGTCGATGATGGTGAAATTTTTCCCGCAAAACTTTTCTTGCTCCCTCACCGAGAGCCTCCAGTCTATACCCGCTCCGGCGTTGTCGGGTGTAGTTGCCAATTCTGGAGAAATATTTTGCATTATACATTTGTACTCTTTCGATTAACTCTTGGAGTAATTTGTGACCATCGTTGAGAAGTTGTGACCATCCTCTAGTTAAGAAATAGTGCTGAAAAGCTCAGAACTGAGAAATTGGTACCACTGTTAAGAGCGAGTAAGAGGGATATTGTGGCACAAAATACGACCAAAATGGTCAGATTAAACTGACATTGTGGCAATTTGAGTTAAAGGCTCGATTAAAAACAGTTTTGCTCTTTTTACTTCTTCCCCTCTTGCTCCTTCCTTTTTACTTGATTGACAGAAGAGACAAGAGCCGCTCGCAGCTTTTTTGTTGAAGTTTTCAGATTAAGTTTTGCTGAATACTGGCATTTCAATTTTTTCAATCGACCATCCAAAATCTACTTCCCTAAAAACATTGCCTGCATTTACTAAGTTCTTTTTCCTACGGATAATCACAAACAAATTTTTACACCAAGAACTATCTGATATATAATAACAGTAACAACAATAACAAAAACAGATTTCCTTGAGAGATCCTAGTTTTGCTGGTGAAAATACATGTTTCGTCACGGAAACAATTGTTGACAATTGCTGAGTAAAATTCTGTTTGTGATAATGAGATTTCCCTGGTTGCAATGACTTTCCTTTTAGTTGTGACACCCATAAAAATTCCATTGCGACCAAGAAACATTTGCTGTCACGAATGAAATTGGACGTGGCGTTACCGACCGACTCATTGACAAAACGAGTCTTTTCCTTAGAAAAGCTGCTAGTGAAACTGTTTTCTTTCTTGTGATGAATCAGATTATTCTCAACGTGTTTGAAATTTTTGGAGAGTATATTATGCCTCCACAGGAAAAGGGACTTTAATCCACGAAGATTTCATTTGATGTACAGGAATTCTTGACAAAATGAATATAAAAATTGTGATTTGAGTCGTCATGTACATGTTGCACAATCATCTAATCCGACATTTTGTTTTCTGAACATGAAATATAATGTTTTCCTTCAAACTACGTATTTTGAACCGCCAATTTCAAATCACCATTTAATGGTACTTTACAATCTTATGGCATTATTCATTTTGAAATTATGTGCCCTTGATAGCTTTGAAATCCCTCAAAAAATCATAAAATAAGACAGGCTTGTGGAAGGCTGTAACAGTTCGGAGGAACTAACATGAAGCTACAACAGCAACAACCGGATCGATTAAAACAGGGCACGTGAGAAAATCAATCAAACTTAAATTGCATCGCAAGCTCGGAATTTTTGTGAGCGTAGTTGCCAGAATGATGGTGACAAGAATATTTTCTGGTTTTCCGTGCGCATTGTTCAATAATTGGGTACAAATTTCCGTGTTTTTGGTCATCTTCGGTTGGTTCTCTCTTGATTGGATCAACTTCAACGATTGGTTAAATCAGCCAAAACCTTTGATTTCTCCGAGACTTCTCAGTATATAGATAGTGTCTTACTAATACTCACGTGTACTCACGTTTTACTCAACATCGGTTTTACCGGTTGCGACTAGCGTATTAGATTACGTCGGATCCTACCTGTCCGTGTATAGTTTTTACGGGTTTAGAGTTTCCCTCCTGAGATTCCAAATAATTAAACCAAAAGATTCGGTCAATTTTACCTAAATACAAATCGAATGAAAGAAATGGACCGAATAATGGTGTTCTTCTTCCCACATGAATACAAAAATTGTGGGTGCTGTTTGTTACTGTGGTGGTACTAATTATTGGGGTGCAAAATTAAAATCTTCGTTGTGGCAAGAAAAGCAATTTTAAGAGAGGGAAATATCGATTTCTGTTTTCCATCAAGTGCATGTTTCCAAATAATCAAATGGACAGAGGAAGTAATTCTTAGCATTGGGTTTTAGTAATTTAAAGTAATAATAAAAGAAATTTGGCAACATCACAATTATACATTCGCGGGTTTCACAGTATAGCTGCCTATAGTGTACTAAAAGAGATAAAGAGCTTCGAAAGTTCTATTGATCGAAGTTGTAGGAATAGTGTGTACAAATTCAGGTTTGAGGCGCCTTCAATTCGAGTGATACTTCCAGCTTTGCCTGAGAATTAGTTTAGTTGCGTGACCTAACTTGACCCAACCAGACTCGGTTGCGATCGGTTCTCGAGCTTTGTGTTCGATCAAAGGCACATAAAACTCGGATGTATTCAATTACTGAATAGACAAAATTTGCTCCGACGTTCTTGAATTTTTTTCTTAGTATTATTTTTTATAAGAAACTCGTCAAATTGTTTTTCTCTAAGTTCTCCGTGAATCTGTGAACACTTTGTAGTAGGTCTGATTGGTAAACGATGCCTTGTCTCATGTTGGGTCGATATTAGTAAAAATCGGTAATAAGGGATACTTTTTAACGAGAAACTTGAATTTTTAGTCAAATTTTCAAAATTTCAAAATCCAAGATAGCGGACGTAGCCTGAAACGCTATCTCGGCCCTTGTTTTATTGATTTGTGTGAAACTCGGCATATGGAGGTATTCGTTGATTGGAAACTCGAATTTTTACTCAAATTTTTAAAAGTCGAAAATTTAAGATGACAGCCGTGACCTACAGTGTTTTAATCGCTTTTTCAAATAAAATCAAGATATGTGGATTTTCTGTTTATTTTCAAAACCAATTTATTCTCAGCTAATAGAGATCTTTATAAGGGACACTCTTGAACACTGTCGTGTTGAAAAGGCTTGTTTTTAATCGATTACACTCTCTTCCTACGCAATATTCCTGTGACACAAGCCGCAATAGGAATTTTTCGTTGAAATAATACGAAATCTCCTTGGTTTAAACAGATGGCTATCATTGTAAAGAAACGTCTTTAACAGAGATTTTCGGTTGTTCAAAGAGAATTTCTGTAGCGCCATTAATGACAGCAATATTTTTCACAGCCTTTTTTTTTTCAAATCCTCGTCCAGCAGTTCATTCAGAGTTTCTGTTTGCCAGTAGGCAACGCCGCTCGTGAAATATTTGCGCGACACTACTGGTGAGCAAATCTACAGATACAGGACTTAAGAATGAGCGAAAAAACTGCAACAAAAGGAGAGCGGCGAGGACGCGGCAAGAAACAGAGAGGACGAGGGTCTCGGGAGTGGGGAGTTCGGGTTGAAAAACATCTTATCTGACAGTTCATTTTACGAGCTCGGACTAAGATTTCTCGAGCACGAGTGAATTGTATTAAAGTCTGCACGGGAATCCTCCGCGCAAATTCAATGTGGATACTTTCGAGAACTCCCGATACTCCTTCCCGTCCCCCTTCCTCTCATTCACCCAAGATTTTCTTTCTTGACACACTTTGCAAATAGACGCAAGTTCACAACTCGGCGTGCATGACTGCATTCACTGCCTCTATTCCTCTGAGTTTACAAGCTCTGAATATGTTTTGTAGTCACAGACTCCTTCGGAAATAGCAGGATTATTCCACTTCCTCCTCCTTATACAAATTTAGAGGCTGGAAAAAGAGAACAGCCGAATAAAACAGCGGATATTTATGAAATATTTTTGTCATTTACTCGAAGATAGTTTAAATGCTACCGTTGTGAAAGTTTAACATAGCTATCTTAAATATTCATGTTTAGAATAATTTGTGTGAAACTGTCGAGGATTTGGTTGAAATATTCGTAAAAAAAACTGTAGTTCGTAGAAATATGATAATTTAGTAAAGCTGACTCTGCTGAACGGTCCATTTATGGTAATAAGGTGTTGATAAGATATTCAGGATGGATTTGGTTTTACAAAAGTTTATAAATTAGTTCAAAATTAGTTCGTAAAATCGCAACAAAAAATACCCAAAAACGCAAAAAAATAACCGGCAAAACAGTAAAATCATAGACAATTAATGGAAACCGTTGCGAACCAATTTTTGGTTTCGTTCTTTCAAAAGTTTTGAATAAAAGTAAGTGGCTTGTGATGATCATACAAGTGCGTTAAGTTGATTCTTTCCAAGTCACCGACATTTACACAGCAACACAGGGTAGAAAAGTAGCGTACCTTAAGAAAATTGCGGGGGGGGGGGACCGAAAGGATGATGAATACTATGTGAAGGCGAGTAAAACGGTCATAATTACCTCCGAATCGGTGCAAATCGCTTCCGACTTTCCGAGGCCAATCAACTTGTTGAGTTGCACCGACGGACGTAAACTGACTTCAATTAACCTCGAAACGTGACGTCATCAAGTTTACCTTCTCCCTAAACGGTTTCTGCGTGCTCCCACTTTGTACGGCAGAGACGAAACTGGAAAGGGGGGAGCGGTGGTTGATAAAGAGGATAAGAGGTCAAGAGGTTAAAGATCTAAAAAGGAAGGACTGAACTTGTTCCTCGACACTGAGCAACTTTCCCGGGGTAATTTCGATATCCGACTGGCATGACGTCATAACTGTCATGAAGGATATCGCAACTGGGGCACCGATCCACCGATCTGCTTCCCTAAGGAAAAACGTTACGTGAGTATTTGACTCTCGCAAAATGGAAATGGCAAAGCAAACAAATCATTAATTTTTTTAACTGTGTACCGAGCAGCATTTCAGCATTGGAAGATTATTATGAGTATGCTCTTTATGATCTACTTGGAAGATTATGAGTATGCTCTTCATAATCTTAAGAAAATTAATTGAAAATCTCGAGATATTATATAGCATAGCTTTCGGTTAACCTAAAAAACCCGGAAAAATAAATAAAATAGAAAAGGAATAAGCATCATGAAATGTAGACAGGCTGCGTCCAGTTAAATGCGACCAAAAGTTAGGAACCATCTCACTGAACCCTTCGGAATATCGACGGTAAAACTGCAAAAATGCGTATCTTGGTTGTGGTATTTAGAAATCGCTGTACTTTCTCATTTTTTAATGGAAACCGAACCTATGTCATGGCTTGAAGTTTTCACATAATATTTTTCATAAAGAGAAGAAAAATCACTGAAAATTTTAAAAAATGGCGTTCAAAAGTTGTCCATGTGGATAATAAAGTATGACAGGAAGTCTGCAGAGCCACAAACCGAGATACGAATTTTTGCAGTTGCACTTTATCGATATAGATCGAATTCGATGCATCAAACAGGTGAGATTGTATCAATATCGATTAGTTCAACATGTAAACATAGCCTCAAAAGTCAATTTAGAAATCTGAGGGAACGGGTCTATTGTGCGATAGCTTTTTATGTTCTTTTGAGTACCGAATGACAATGAAAAGGAAATTATTAGGAATGTTCTCTTTTCCAGCTTTTACAACTTCAATCGAAAAATTTTTGTTTGAAGTTATGCTCTATCGTTTTGAACCAATCGATACATCGAACCACTATCGAATACAATCCATTGGATTTCCAAAAATGGGAATGCGTCGCTAAACCCCGAAATCGGCAACAGAGGCGCAAAAACGGGGTGGGTCGTCATAATGAAGAGAGCGGGAGGAAAGGGGTGGGAGGGGGTTAACGAGCCTCCTCGGCTGTTCCGCGGTCTCTTCAAACGGAGAAATAATACACCGCAGAGTACTTATCGGTTCCCATCAAGCCTAAATATCGAACACTTCCCGCGGTTTTTGCGCGGGGAACTTACTACCAATGGCCCCGACCACCCCCACCACTTTTTTAGTCGGTGATGAGCGTCTCGACTTTATATCGGAATCTCCGGGGCCGAATCCGAATCCGGAAAGGGCCCGAGACGGGAGGCGCACAGTGGATCGAGTCAATCAGAGAGGTCGAACATGAAATTTTTGACTAAAACTGCAAATTTTGATGTTTAGTTCGTCACATTTTAAATTATATCAGTGGAAAACCAAGGGAAGAAAAACGGGAAACAAGGCAAAAATACACAATTAATAAAAACCTAGACGTATCAACTCAAAACCGATTCATTTTCAGTCGAAAATACAATAAAAATTAAAAAAAAAAAAATTGTAATTATTAATTATTGGGGTGCAAAATTAAAATCTTCGTTGTGGCAAGAAAAGCAATTTTAAGAGAGGGAAATATAGATTTCTGTTTTCCATCAAAAACATGTTTCCAAATAATCAAATGGACAGAGGAAGTAATTCTTGGCATTGGGTTTTAGTAATTTAAAGTAATAATAAAAGAAATTTGGCAACATCAAAATTATACATTCGCGAGTTTCACCGTATAGCTGCCTATAGGGTATACGGAAAGAGACAAAGAGCATCGGAAGTTCTATTGATCGAAGTTATAGGAATAGTGTGTACAAATTCAGGATTGGGGCGCCTTCAATTCGAGTGATACTTCCAGCTTTGCCTGAGAGTTAGTTTAGTTGCGTGACCTAACTTGACCCAATCTAACTCTGTTTCCAAATTTTGTCCGGGCTCTCCCATTGACTCGATCCACTGTGCGGCGTGAGACGGGTGATAAAAAGTTCCGCTTTGAAGTTGCCTCCGATTTAAACGGCGTCCTTTATTTTACGATCGACGATGAGCTGCGTTTTCGGAACAAAAAGAGATTCGTCGGAGGTGACGTGCGACGTAGTGACGTCCTCTCAGTGATCGTTCTGATTCGCCGTGACGAGGTTCGGAGATGAGATCGGTAACTTTCACCTGTGACGACAACAAATTCTCAATGGGGGGGGGGGGGGAGGGGTCATGGTAGAGTCGGAAGTTCATTATTGTCACGATTCCCATATTTTGGGGCCGTTCTAAAATTACGTGAGGCATTTTGGCCGACTGTTCGACCCCCTCATTTTCTTGTATAAGGCACCCGTGAGAAAACCCCTCATACCCGCTTTGTGCTTCTGGCGAAGTTGACGATGTCAATTAGGTGAAGATTTGTCTTGAAATTCACATCAAACGAAGTTCAAGTTACCATAAAACTCAACCATAAAATTGTCTGAGCTTTTCAGGGGGAATAAGTAAAGAATTTAGTAAATTTTTGAGATTCATATCAAACATTATTGAAAAGAGATCGGATTATATTATACTGAGCTTATCTCCAGGGACTTTTGCATTTTGGGGTGCAGGTTATTCTGTACCTGCTTACTTCCGATAATTGAAATAAAATAAGATGAGATAAGATATTCGCTTCATTTTTACCCTTTGCGGGTGTATAAAGGGAGCTTTAATAAATAAATAACAAAATTTGTGTTCTTTTAATTTGAGGAGTAAAAAGATTTTAAAAACATTAAAAATTACTAGGCAGAAAAAGCTTTAAAACTAAGAGGGAATTTGTTTTACAGTGAGAGCATTACGAAATTTAGAAATATACGAACGTTTAGAAGATTGCGGTCATTTTAATTAAATACTAAACTAATTAAATACATTAAAGATTAAATACCAACTCGACTTCAATTTGCAATTACGAACCACCATTCCCGACCGAGTTTAAAAACAATGTATGCACCATTAGTTTCCCCACAGACATGTGTTTTTAGACAACCGAGATTATTATTACAGTTTTAAGAAACATGGAAGATTTGCACCATGCCATTTCTTAATGAATCAAAGCGTATATCCTCTCAAAACGTCTTTCTGTACATCCTGCTCCCTTCGATACTACCACGGGACGGAGACGTAGAGCATCGTCGTTCGCTGCCAATGACAGGGGGCTGCATCGACCGGCGAAATTAGTTTCCTCAACATTACTTTGATCCTTTTAAACAGCGCTTACAGAGCGAAGTAAGAGACTTATGTGAGGCTGAAAACCTACAAATAGACCCCGGCGTTCTCTCGGGCTTTTAACAGGAGGATAGCGATGCATCAGAGATACCGGAGTCAGGCGGGAGGGGCGGGGGCGGGGGAGGGGGAAGAAAATGAAAAACCAACCGCAAACCGCAAAGGGTGCCCTCTCGAAGACGGGTGCATTACGAAGTTTGCAATGAAGAGGAAAAGTAAAATAACTTCGTGTGGAACTGTGAGGAGCGGAGGGGAACGTAGGTGAGTCGAGCTTCCCGGAGCGAAAACCGCGTATCGTCAATGGGGTTTTCCTCGGACGTAGGCGGTTCTTGCTTAGGAGCTGCGAGGACAAGTTAAATTGTATCTGGGAGCCGAGCGGTACAGTGCTGCGCTCTGCAGAACAGCCATTAAGCTGATATTTACTAATTTATGTTTTGACGTCCCGTTTCGTACAGCATTAGTCCTCCTGGCTTTTATTTTCCTTTTCATTTCTCCCGTTTTGATTTATTTCTATTAAAATCTGCGCCGCGCAGCCGGGCGGGAAAAGGCGAAAAGGCGCTGAGTGCGCGTCCACCAGATCTCGCCGGGAAATTCTTGTAATTCGATCGAATTCGCGGGCGAAACGCGGGAGTTTCAGACTCCGCTTCGCAACCGTGCGACGAGTTATTTATCTTTTTATTTTCTTGTAAAACTGCAAGTGCTCCAGACCGTTCGCTCGGTGGGCAATTTTTTGACGTCACTAAGTTGTCGAGAGAGGTTTAACATCAAGAAATTTCACTGCACTTTGTTGAGTACTGAATGATTTTTACGACGGGCCTGGTTTATTAAAAATCGTCTAAAAAATTTGGGGAAAAAAAACTTCTTTTTCTTTATTGATACGTGATATAAAATACAAATTAGCCATTGGTGACATCGTCCATATTTTATCTGCAGGATAAAATCTCATTTTTGTTCATTTACTTGAGTCATCGATGACGTCATCGGTTCAACAGAGCCATATGGTTTCCAATGAAGATATTAGCGTCATCCGTGAGTTTGGAAATTATTTCTGTTTACTTTTCTGTAGCTATATAGATTGATTTCATCGGTAACGACATTTGCAAAACAGTTTTAAGATTTAAAAAAATAGCACGTGTTTAATCGGGCGGCCGTGGCTTAATATAAATCGATTAAACCCCCGCTCCGTTAATGAACCTACCCGCTATTTTTCCTTTCCCAATTTTCAAGCAAAGTTAAAAAAATTTCCTTGAAGTTCGACGTATTTCTGCTGGAAAAAAACCCATGTGAAAGCGAGTTAAATTAAAAAGAGCTACACGCATAGGATTTTCTGGCTTCATGGTCCCGTTGGATTTGATTCATTCTTACATAGTTTCTCATAACATAAATACATTCCTTCTTCTTTAACGGAAAATTTACAGTGGAAAAAGGAAAAAGAGTAGGCAAGAACGAAAATAATTCGTGCCCGGTTAGAATTGTTAGCTGTTTCTTGAATCACTGACTTATTCGTGGAATGTCTGAATTTTTCACGAGGATCGGTATAGGATATAACGACTCCCTTCTGACTTCCTCCATTTTGCTTATGATCAATGTGGGCTCCATGAATACCTTGCGTATTCCATATGTTTGCGGATCTGACCCACTGTTCGGACTCTTGTTTGTGCCTCCGGCGGGGGGGAGGGGGGGGGGGGTCGTGCACTCAGTGATTCTGTTGTCAGAAGTACTCATGTTTCCCGGGCGTTATAAATTATTTGCCTCCCCCGATATCCTAGCCCGGAATCTTCCGAGTGATTTGTCCCCCTCTCTATAATTCATTAAATTGGGGCTGCCTCTGCGCTTAGTCCAAGTGGGAAAGGCGGGGGCGCCCTGAAATGCCCTGAAATATGTTTCCGCCCTCTCTGGTTTTTCCATCTGCGCCGACACTAGAGCCTCCACGTGAGTAACCTTGTGATTGGCCCACCTCACGTAAACCCTCAACCTTAGTCTGCCTCCGGCACAAGAGAGCAGTTTGTGCAAAATAAATTTTGTGCATTCAAAATGTGTAAAAGTTATTACTCTGACTGCAACTGTCCACGCTTAAAAAGGGGACATTATTCTACACCACAAAAAATTTGGGAGGTGATTTTTGTCGATCGTCAGAAATCAGATTTTGAGTCGACGAACACTGTTTTTGGTGTCCAAGAGAATGGATAGTTACCAACAGTTTAGTGCAAACAAAAAAATTAAAGAGATAAAAGTTCATATGAGCCTATTTATCAACGGATGTGAAGGTATGATAAAACTTATTTATAATAAGAGCAACTTTTTGGAGATGAATTAAATCAAAAGGAGCTATGTGTTTGGAATTCGATTTTACCGGAGTTGCTTGTGATTTTATTGGTTTCAACATGTGTTTTTTCTTTTAGCAAAAACGTCCGTATAAAAGCTTTACGATCCAGTAGTATTGTTGCCTGAATTTAACAGATTGAAGTTTTAGATGCCTTATTGTGCTCTTAATTTAAAATAAACCAAAATGATAAGTGATTATTCTTTACATTCACCACGATGAATTAGCGATAGTTAACGAGGTAGATCATAGTTAATCTGTTACAGCCGTACTTGATGAATTCCTAATCTCTCCATGCAAGGATATCATTTAATAGACCCCATTTTAATGTATTGGGCAGTTTTTGTGAGGAACTGGAAATTGGAAATAATGTATATCCTTTTTCAAAAGCGTTCCATGCGTGGGTCGTTCTTTTGCGCGATGCCCGAGAAGTGGACGAATTGAAACCAAATCAGCATATCTACAAAATACCTTCCTTTTTTTCTTTTCGTGTATTATTTTTTTAACAAAAAAAAAAGCTAATCAACATTCCGACTTGACATTTTGTACGTATTCTTCACAGTCTAGGGAAAAGTCAGGGCAAGTTTAAAAGGCGTTACGTTGCCGAATTGTCTTTTTGAAACAAAAAACACACGAGAGGAAGTGCGGCAACGTAAAATGCAGTTAGGCTCATTCTCATTAAATCCAAGGAAGTAACGTACCGTTAAGCATTATCAAGATGCACCAAAGGGAAGCAGCTTAGCCGAGAGTTCGGGGTAGCCTCCAAGGGCCCTTCAGAGGGTAACACGATTTACATCGGTGTTAGTAAGAAGTATTTATAACGTCTGAGCAAGGATAATCTTCGCAAAAACATTATCCATCCATTTTGCTAGTGGGATTTGGCGAATCCTTGTTAGTTGAGGCGGTGGCACTTGTGATCCCGACCTCAGGACCCGAACGCACTTCAATCCCTCTTTGCGGTTTGAGCAAACCTCCTCCCACCAACACCCCTCTCCAACACCCTAGAGCACACTGTGGCTTATGTGCTTACGGTGCATAGGTATCTACTGCAAACAGAAAGTGATGAGTTTACTCATCTGCATGCCGCTTGGAGAATATACTATTAAAAACAGGGTAAAATGAAATGTTTTAACATAATTTCTGTCCTTCGCTTTGGAATACCATTCCAATCACTACTTTTTTGGTTGCATATATTTTCCTGTTTTTGTTTCTTCTTTTTAAGGATTGTATTCGAGTGAAGCAAAGCTCTGCGCGAACTAGAAGGAACGGAGAAAGGAATTTGAGAAAGGGCCGATAAAAGATTACGAAAAACTTCCAATGTGTGTAATCTTTATTCCCGTTTGTGACTCCATAAGAGGAGATTGTCTTAACTCTCAGTATAAAGGGACTCTAACATTCTTAAGTGTTCTCTGAAATTTTTAAATTCCCTGACATTTCCTAGTTTTTCCTGACTGTGGCAACCCTGTTGAATGACTGAAAAATGTACAGAACGAAAACACTTTACGTCGATTATCAGAGTCGCAACTTTTCTCTTTGCTCCGGGAGCCAGGGCGCTAAATCATCCGCTCTAATTTGGAGTAAAATAGCGACGGTAAAATGATCCTTTTCCGCCATGATCCGGCTTTGATCTGCGAATCAATCAAAACTAAACGTCGCTGCTCAATGGCAGTACGAAAAACTCACCTTCGGACGGAGAGCTCACTTCAAAGAATGGATTTTCGCTCACGACCGGAGCTTTCCGCTTTTCCTCGGCCAATCAGCTCTTCGCGCCCCTGCTCCTTTCGCTCCCGATGAAAAAGCTAACTAAGTGAGGATATCTCGCTTTTCTTTCGCCGCTAAAAAAAAGGTGTAAAATCCGCTGGTGAGTCGTCGAGGAAAAATCATCAAAGGAAATCTCGAGGCAGCCATTTCAATTGGCCCATCCGGAGCGGAGGAGGGAGGGGGGGGGGAAAGTGCAGTCTATGAGAGGGATTGACGAGAGCTGGATGAAGTTGCCGAAGTGTAGGGAGGGGGAGGGCTCGGCGAAACAAAAGACGCTTGCGGGAGCCTGCTCAGGGTTTCTGGTCACATCCCTGATGTATCCTGTTTTTCATTTTCGTCCGCGTGTGACCCTACCCCTTTGTCTCAAACCCTTCCGGGCATTCACTGTCACCGTTGTAACGGCTATTAGTTTGAACGACATACAGTGGGAGGATTTTAGTAATCAACGGGACAGACAAATCTGAAGCCGAGAAATAAACGCCTATCAAATTCACGATGTGCGTCTGGCTGCGTAACTTTCAACCCAGATCCAACTGTTTTTGATAAGATTTTTAGCGTTCTTTCCGCACTGCGAAAAAAAGTTTGATTGCACGGACTGGACTGGGCAGTGGCGTGGCGTGCTTTGCGATACATCGATTGATCTGCTATTTAAACCTATGGAAAAGGATCGATAAACAGGGTGTTTGCAGCGAACACTTGAATACTCGATTCTTTACCACAGCTTTAAATGATAAAATATCGATTAATCAATCATTAACGCTTCGTCACTGGAACTAAGAATATCAATTCATAGTGAACACTGAACTCTTTCAGTTAGGCAAACGAAGTTTACGGTCCGGATAACCAAAGCTTTTAATCGAATTTTGATGAGTTAAATTGAAATTTCGTTTCCGTGACTGAAAAGTTCGCCTAACTGAACGGTATAGAAAGTCGTTGAACAATATGTTTTGAAATTATTTTCTCAATTGTTTTCTGCGTAAAAAATGTGAGAACCAGGCATTTCTATGATGATTAATTATTGATAATTCCATTGGATAATTAATGAGGCATCAGTAAAACTTGATACTTAATTTTCAATAGCATTTACTGCTGCACGAATAAGTGCCTGAATGTAAAAATTACATTACTAAACAAAAATGTTTCGGAATATCAAGTCACCATTCTGCTGAAGCTGTGTTTCACAAACTGAATCGCTCTTAAAAATAGTGCAATTATTTCTCCGAGGCCTTCCCGAAACTCATTTTACAGATTGCCATATGGTTTAAAAAGATAAGGAACGGAAGGAGGACTAGGTATCAGAGAGCAGAATCGGCACAACGAAGTGAGAGTGCCTTCAAACTTGTATGTAGGCTACATAGACATCCTTCGAGCACCTATAGTTGCATCTCCTTGATACGGTCGAAGTTCTGTCGCAGAGTTCGTTATCTAGAACCTGATTTTCCTTTTTACAGTGACTGGAATGTGTTTTCTTAATATAACATTAATACATGGTTCTAGAACGAATTAACTGCTTCATGAGTGTAAAGATAAACATTTTTTTAAGATACTTGAGAGCAACAACCTTTTCATTTGAAAATGAAATTATTATTTATCAACTATTTAAACAAATAAAACTTGCCAAAGTTTCGAGAGCGGATTTCTCCTAACCTCAGGGCATCTTGATAACTGTACCGTGTACTCTGGTCTTGATCTTGTACTAAGATTTATGTATACACACTTCTGATATCAGCATTACAAAAAGTAAAATTCATCCTTAATCAAAAAATTATAAAATGAATTATGGCAACTCGTACATCAACTAGACTTGAAATTACTTATGTTTCATGTTTCAAAGGCGTGAAAATCAGACTTTCATTTCCGTCCGATTTGACCGCTTTCGACCGATCCACTGAGAGGGCTGTATCTCTTTTATACGACAGAAGCATTACACAAATTACCTAAACCTTATCAACGTGGAAATAATAGTATACATCATAAGTTCTGAAAGTATCCCCAATTCGAAGTTGAAAAGTGTAATATTTCCAGGGGCAGCATACTTCCAATCTCTCTTCCAAGTTTGGCGAGAAGGGTGAACATGCTGACTCCCCTAAATGACGGGACGGTGACCCATTGTGCGGCCCCGATCCGATCCCTTCTCGGTCCTTGGATGTTATCATCGATTTTTGATGATAAATCACTAAATATTTACATGAATCCGCCGCGCGCCCTGCTCGTTGACCCGCTTCTCCGTGAATATTAAAAACGTGGTTCTGACACCCGCTTTTCGACCGCTCCCCCCTACTCCTACCCCACCCCTCCACCCCTTCCAAACGTCTCTCGCCTCGGTCGTGATGAATAGGAAACACTGTCTCCTTCGCGCGGGTGACTTAAATTTTACTCCGTATGACTTTAGATACCGGGTAAGATACATTTCCTCGTTTTTCAACATTTCTCCCGAATCTGAGCGACGCGACATCTTTGGCAGCATAGAGCAAACATTGCGATTTATAGCCTCGCGCCATAGCGCCTTCAATTTCGCAGATGCAACACAGATATCCATCAGGTACTAATACAGTATACTCTGGATTATCCGGATTAATTGGTGCCGGACCCGATCCGGATGAAAAAGAAATCCGGATAATAATAGTAAACACAAACACCTCCAACAAACACCACAGTATTCTTATTATGTATATATCATGTACATACCAACACGAATTCAAAAGGTTAACGCCAAACTGAACGACTCAATGGTGATTGTGAATGGTAGCCGACAACGATAAATTACAATACAACGATTAAAGCGCACAATGCGTGAAGTATTCATGCAGTCTTGTAGCCGCTAATATGCGTTTCAGGCTAACTAACCGACTGCACTGCGTTTGGCGTAATGCGAGAAGTATTTATGCAATCTAGTAGGCGCTAATGCGTTCCACGCCGACCTCACTGTTTGGCGCAATGCGTGAAGTATTCCTTCAGCCTTGCAGGCGCCAATATGCCTTGCGACCGCTTCTCCGCGGATCCGCTCACTTATCGGAATGCGTACGTACTTACATGGTTGCAAAATCGATCCGGATAATCCAGAGTCCTGATAATACGAAGCCGGATAATCCAGAGTCTACTGTAGTTGTATCTTTGCGCCGTCATCAACGCGGGTTTTTTTTTTTTTTTTTGTTTGTTTTTGTTTGTTTTTTTGTTTTTTTTAATATGTGTGTCGTTCTGAGATGTCTCTTATTTTTGAGATTTGAGAAAATTTAAGGTTAAGTTGGCTCAAAATATGCTATGATAAGTCCAAATCAATTCTCATTTTGCTGACGTAACTGAAATAAACTAAAACAGGCATAATCATATATTTCAAGAATTTAGAATCGAGATTCCCAGAAGGTTACAAAACACGTTTTAGTGACCCAAAAATTGTTTCTGATTAAAAGAAAAGAAATCATATTTGAGACAAAAAAATGTTATTTAAGTTGGTTTTCGAAGAAATAAAAAAAAAACTACCCAAACGCATAGCATAAGTATGCGAGCGCCACACCAAATAAAGTACTGAACTGACCTCTCAATCATCTATATACAAAATTCTACGAAGAGAATGATTCACAAAACGAGATGATTGTAAATCAACTTCTGAACGAGGTATTGACAAGTACTTTTAACACAAATAAAATGGAAGTTACATTTTTGCCTTTGAACAATTTGGATCGCAAACACAAATCATGTTCAGGAATTGATTTCCTGACTTCTCGATTTGTGATTCGTATTCCTGGTGCATTTTGGAGAGAAAACTAGTTGCGAGGTGTTCGAATTTACACATTGGCCAGAGGCGCCTTGTCCCTCTTCTCCCTTTTGCTCTTTCTAAAAACGCCTCCGCAAGGTGTTCTAAAGAAGCTACTTTGAAGCTGAGGTGCTTTTGAAAAGTTCAGGAAGTTGAGCAAGGAGGAAGACACTGAGAGTCCTTTACATATGGACGCCTAACGCCGACTCGTAAAAACCGGCGGAAAGAGAGAGATTAAAGCCCAAGACCATCGTTGCCAAACTTCGGCGAATATCTTGACTTTTTCAGTGTTAATATCTCGAAACAGGCTAATTTTCACGTGCAACTTGGCAATAATACCCGAAACGGTGCGGGAACCAGATGTCGCTCGACACCGCAGTAATAAACGCATCTTACTTTTATGCAGTCCCAGCCGCCAACGGTGAGGTGCCACACCTTGTTGCCAGTCCGTGGGTGAAGTCTCGAATATTTTTAGCAAAATCATTACTTGAAATGCTGAATTGCAATTCCACCCATCTCCACTGATTCGCCTCTCATTAGTGAAGCAATTTTTTAAAGTTTTTTAAAAGTAAAGAATATCTTACTGATAGACCAGAGTAATTTTTTGAATAATTACCTCAAAGTCATAACCGAGGGCAAATATTTCGAATTGTAGGGGTTCATGTACGAATTGCAGAAACAAAGATCATCTCTGGAATGTTTACAAAAACATCCGAGGAATGTGCAAACATCACAAAGAAGATAAAAAACAATCATTTATAATTTCAGAATGATCAAAAAATGTCTAGTCTGGGCTGAAATCGAATTCGGCCACTAACAACTCTACATCTCTCGCAACCAGAAACAATTACCGTTCATAAAACAATTTCAAAAACTCCTAAATCACCTGTTACAATATTCGTTTTATGAAGTCCTTTTCGGCTATTTTACTAAGCGGAATTTAACTCTTGATGAAATTTACTCAAAAAAAGTATTTTTAAAAAAATACTCGTTTTATTAAATGAGTTTTCCAACATTTTACGAACATTTTCAGCGTGAATAACAATATTTAGTTAGTTGTTTCAACAATTTTTACTAAAATCGTTCTACAATTTCATCTCTTGTAGATTTTAATTTTCGAATATTTCGACAGTTTTTCGCGGGTTATCTTTTGAAAATTTACGATTTTTCTGAAAAGCTGTTTCAAAGATCGTTGCTCCCAGGGAAGCGAGGGTATTCATAAAATCTGACACGAAGGCCGCGGTGCGCTTTCTGCCTAGGTTATGCTTACGTCACGGGGAAAGTTGGAGGGACTCGAAGGAGGGAAGTAAGTTGGGACGGCGGTGGCGGGCGCATGGGCGCGGCGGGACGAAAAGTTGGCGACTGATTGCATAAAAGTGAAGTTTGGGTCGGCGGCGCGGCGTCAGGGACGGATGCTGCATATCCATTGGATAATCGCGAAGTTTCCGCGCCTCAAGTCTCCCTTCACGACACACGTGACACGACCGTGACGCCAAGCACCGTCCTTCCTTTTTCCGCCCCCGCAGCCCCGGCGAGACCACTTCGCCAGGCGCCAATGCGGAAAATCCAATCCTCAAATAAAACCCTCGAATGGAGAGCTTCAAGTTCGGTCATTTTCCGTTGGAAGGGTCAGGTTGGAATTGAAGATTATTTGGATTGCATTTTGCAAAAAGGAACCACTAGCATTGCAATGATGCTAAGATTGTGCAACTGTATCCTTTGCAATAAAATTGCGGAATTCGTGAAAAACTATGAAATTTAGATGGTAATTTTTGTCTTAAATGTACAGTTTTTAGCGAGTAGAATATAAACTATGAATGGATAGTCGGGGTTTTCCTCCAAGACAAAAGAAGTTGCACAATCTTAGCAACATTGCAATGCTAGTGGTTCCTTTTTGCAAAATGCAATCCATTTTACGGACCTCGCACTCCAACGTTAGGATTAAGTAGAGTGCCTATCTAGGGAGAGTATTGACATGTTGGTAATTTTTAGGTCAGGTCATGAACAGAGACAAGAGACCCTCCACTGGCCTCCTAGCGACAGGTGGAAGCTTTTACTTTCGGGGTTTCAACAATTCCTTATGGACAATTATGAGCGAGCAACAGTCATCACCATATTTTCGGCTGTTGACTTACCTACATGGTCGATGATGAGCTTCGGATGACGTCATAAGCCAAACAACTTTCCTAAACGTCGGCCATTTTCGGCTTGTTTGCAAAACGAAACTGCCAACACGTTGTTGAACATCAACCATGTAGGTAAGTCAACAGTAGAATGCTGAAGTCCCGAAAGTAAAAGCTTCCACCATAGCCAAGTTACTAGTGGAGGGTCTCTTGTCTCTGGTCATGAAGCTTTTAAGGCCCAAGCGGGCAGCCAACCTATGCATTAAAAGTATCCAGTGTAATAACTTGTCGCTCGTAAAGCTCGCATTTGACTTAGTTTTAGCGTAAATTTACTCATTTCTGCGGAAGATGCTCATGAATTTTTTTTTCTTCTTCTTCTTTTTGCAAAAAATGAAAGCTTAGAATCAATTCGTTCATCGTTGTATCATTCGTTCACGGATTGTTTGTTTAGTTAGGTTCGGTCTCTCTGGCAAACCTGACGGCCGACCACCAAGGAAAACTGTCCGCATGTGCGGTAAATTTGAAAAAGCGTGTTACAAACTATGCAGATTGGGCGCTACGGAGGGAATTTTAGACTTTTTTTGTGTGCTTAACGCGATTTTCGAGTGGATTTTCCCGTAGGAAGTATATTCAGTTGCCTGTTCTCTTGCGTGCAACAGACCCATTTAACAGACAGAGAAACTAAGCAAAATAGGTATACATTAACCGCAAAATTGTGTTGATTTGTGTTTTACTTCTCATATTGACACAAAATTTTGGTTACTGTTTTCACTATGTAGTGTAATGAAGACAGCAACAGGACTTCGCGCCGTGGTGAAATACACTACATCGAAATGTCCTTTACTTTGAATTTTTAACTCTCAATAAAGTCGCCGATCGAAATACCTGAATGTTAGGGATATACCAGTTCATTCTCTTTAGTGGGCTTAGCTCATAGACACGCAATTATTTATCAGGGATTCGTCATACAAATATTCTCAAAATGTACCATTATTTAAACGCGTGGGAACACATTGTGCCTATACTGTCAATTGAAGGAGATTCTGTGTGTGCTTTGAATACTATAAATTGAGGAATCTCCATACATACCGCGTGTATCAAGATCATAACAACTCATGTTTCCTGGGCCCAGAAATAAAGGCGAAAAGGCACAATGGCGAAAGGAAAAGGGTGCTGCAGACCGGAAATGATAGGAGAGGGTTTTCTGTCGTTGCCGGGCGTCACTTCCTGCCAGCATTCATCAATATCCTCTACTCCGGCCGCAAGGCGAAAGGTGAAAAATGTTTCTATTTCATTTCCCGCGACTTGGGTAACGGATCAATATCGTATTATGTTCAAATAGTTGTTATCAGTGTCATTCTCGTGCTCCACGGGATTCGAAATTTGTTATTGTTGCCAAGATAGCTCCACCTATGTCGTAGCCTCCAGACTCGTTCGGCGACAAAGACAAATTGACCGTATTCATACTATAAAAAACTACATACGTAGGATTTTTGAATTTCATGGTTCTTTTAATTTGTTAATAGTTCCTTAAAGAAAGTATCCCAGAGATCTCTTATCGAATACTTATCTTTGCATACAAAGTCGAACACATCCCCATTATCCATCAATAATCACAATCCATAATTCTGTTTCAATCTTCGATTTAATGAGATACCTCAATTTAAGTCCAAACTAAGAGCACCGATTATTTACACTATAGATTAAAAACACTCATTCGCAGTAAATTGAAAATTTTGAGGGACAGACAAAACAAACTCGCACACAAACTTGTTTCGCAAATTAACTAACGTATTTTTAATCACAGTCAGACGAGAGTGTTCGTCATTAAAGATATTGAACTTCTAAGTAGTAAAGACCTTTGAGGAGAAAAAAGTATGATTCCAGACTTTCGGAGGAGGAAAAATTATAATTTTGTAACATAAGAAAAATAATCTTAAAATAACTCTATATGACATATGAGTGGTTAAAAAGACTGATACGTATCTCGATTGCAGCGTTTTAAAACTGTTACATTTTACTGTTTTCCGAAAAAAATATGACAATTGATACAGCAGATCATTAAACAGAGAAGAGAAAAGAAGAAACAATTTTCACTTGATATCTTGCTAGCAATATTATCGCCCATCCTTAATATTAAAATTGGAAAAAAAAAGAAAGAAGAAAAAATGGAGGAAACTGCAACGATTCCGAAAGCGATGACACCTATTTTTATAGCTGTTATGATTGTTTCATATGTTATACGTTGTTGAAAAATAGATAAATTACAGTTTAGAAAATCCAGCATACCTCACCATAGAGGTAATTAAAGAAAATTTGATCGTACAATTTGGATTAAGTTGCATTTTGTCACTGAATTTTTGTTTATGTAGAATGTTTCGGGGCCGTTTTGGTATGGTATGGAAATTACCGTCTAGCGATAACAACAAGTCAACGTTGCTTAAGATATACCGCTGGTTGGCTTGAGGTGAGCTCAGAGCCCATGTCAGCAAGCAGCTATTTCCAAGCGCCTAAATCTGTCAAATGGAAGGTTTGAGGGACTCCTTCGGGCTGGAAACATAATTTCGTCTATTGTCCTCAAAAAGAGGAGATATTACCCACAAAATAGCTCCAGGAAATGGGAAGAGATCATTCGGAACAAGAAATTCGTCGCAAGGAAAAGAGAAAATTATCTGTCAACCTGATGTCCTCCTTTTTCCGTTTCACTTCCTGACCTACACTCCTCCATTTTTCGCCCCATTGCAGAGTCACAGCCAAGACTGTAAGAAACATGATGTGAGAGGATAATTCAACCTCAAACTTGTCATTGAAGATCCAAGGTTTACCCTGTGTGGATGTCAGAGAGAATGACGACTGCAGATTTTTTTTTCCCTTTCTTTTTCTTTTATCCACAAAAAATCGTATTCAGGGACGCACTTCAATCCTACTCACATCGTATAGTTTTTTTCTTACCGATAAACATGGATCTGAGGACAAGATTACGGATCATTATGCTGGTGAACATCTCTTCAACAGGAGCTCGGTTCAAGCGAGTTCCCAACCGTGAAAAGAGACGCTAATTTGTCGCTCCTCTAATGTAAGGCCGTATCTCCCTTTCCAAGTGAGCCATGAAAGTCGTGGAGGTATATGGAACACAGGACTCACACGGAAATTGCGGTACAGCCTCACATTAGAAAGGCGACGAATTAAGCGCAAGCATAAATTTCCTTAAAGAGCATGAAAATTTACTGGGAAATTGTGAAAATGTTTCTTCGAATTTTTCAGAAACTTTTCTCTCTGATTCGATCCTAAGTGGGTATCTAAATGTTTAATGAAAAAAACATTAACATTTTTCTTTGATAATAATATTTCAGCGAAGGAGAATTTGGTTCATTTCGGGAATGTTTATACGGTTTTTTTCCTTTGCATGCAATGATGGGATCTTTGAGAACCGTCAAATTTTCTCTTTGATTTTTTGAGAGTGCTGTTTTCATTTTATAGAAGAGAGATGGACTACAAATAATTGATTAATAATGTCATAATGTCATGTCTGTAGATGGGTAATGGAAATGTTGCATGTGTGAGGAATTTGCGATTTGACTATTGATTCTTACGTAAAAGTTCGCGAGAAACACGATGGTGCCACTGGTTTTCTCTGAAATCAACTCCCAAGCTCAAAAAAATTTCTCAAGTTGAGGCCAAAATGGAGGGGATATCCCACGCTATCCTTAAGAGTTTACGTCTACATCAAGACAAACTCTCCATGCAAAGATAGAGAGCAAATACATTGAAAGGGCTGCCACTTTATTTGGGGACTCTTAAACTGAAATCACGGCAACCCTGTCAATGTATTTGCTCCCTATCTTTGCATGGAGAGTTTGTCTTGATGTAGAAGTGGACTCTCAGGATAGCGTGGGATATGATATCCCCTCCATTTTGGCCTCAACTTGAGGGCTTTTTTTGAGTTTGGGAGTTGATTTCAGAGAAAACCAGTGGCAATATCGTGTTTCTTGCGAACTTTTACGTAAAAATCAATAGTCAAATCGCAAATTCCTCACACATGCAATATCTCCATTATATGAACTTACTGATATTTTGTCAGTCTTTATTCGGCGCATACTCAAACTGACAACCATCGGAAGCCCCGCAGACGGACATGGACATTACATTTTAGCTGATGCTAATGAATAGGGCGATCGAAGCTAACTGGCAACGATATTCAAACGAAATTGATCGCGTTTTAAACTTGGCCGCTTTCCTCGTTAGTCTCTCGTTCACGAGTCGCGCATCACGAGCGCGGTTGCGAAATTCCAAAAATATCGCCATCGCCTCAAATTAAGAACGGCCGATTCCCTCCTCAGTCCGACAACGATCCGGCCGTATGATGGATGTCGAGCGATACCGGACACATAGTCCAGAGATGCTAGATACGCTCTGCGTTTGTCAGTGGCGGTGGCTTCATTTAATATGTTCGCGCAATTGCAGAGGATATTAAAAGCACACGCCGAGTGTGAGCAGAGTTATATAAAAAATTTGTTTTTAAAAGTATAAACCGTAAATAACCACAAGCTAAAGAATATTCATAGTTTATGTAATGGATGTAAAGTTTTTTAGTTAAAAGTTTACTAAAAAACTTATTTTATTATGTAACCCTTAGTATAAAAGTTATATAACCAAATTCAAAGAGTGTATAAAATGAATTTTCATTATTCTTCCTGGCTGGTAGCGCACTCTAGTTATGAAGTGTGCAAGTTTTCATATGCGTTACTACCAGGTGGTGGATCATCGTAGAGTTGTGACTTACCTTAAATCCGCGCCGTCCTAGTCGGGATTAGAACCCACGCTTCGGGATGGAGTTGCAATCCGAAGTCCAGTACTTTACCACCAGACCAGCCAGGCTTGATATGAATGGGCCCCTAAATTCAATCTCTTAACTATCGCAGGCCTCTGAGTCCGTAATATTTTGTTTATTGACGGATTCTTATGATATTTTACCAGACTTTATTATTTATTATTTATTTATTTATTGTTTTTTATTTCATGATGTAATTTTTTCATTTTCATTTTTTTTAACTCTCTCTCATTTTTTTAGCTCTCTCTTTTTTTTTAACTATCATGATTTTTAACTATCATTTTTTCTAACTCTCTCTATTTTTTTTAACTCTCATTTTTTTAACTCTCTCTCTCTCTCTCTCTCTCTCTCCCTCTCTCTCTCTCTCTCTCTCTCTCTCTCTATTTTTTAACTTTATAATTGCGTCTTTTTCCAGTTTTAATTATTTGGGCCTTTTTCTAGTTTGAATTTATGGCGATGTATTTATGTTATTTATTTATTATTATTATCATTTCCTTTTTTCTTTTAAATTTTTATAATATTAATTTGAACATTTTAAAAAAAATCAAAATTTTTAAAATAATATTTAATAATATTTTTAAAATATTAACAAAAATAATTATGATATACTTTAAAAATATTATAAAATATTATTTTAAAAATTTTAATTTTTTATATTTTTAATATATTTTTAAAATGTTTTAAAAATATTCATTGATTGTATTTCAAAAGTACTTTTGAAAATATTTTAAAAATACATGAAAAACATTTTAAAAATATATTAAATTTCAATATTTTTAAAATATTGCTGTCTAACTGGGGAGGGTTATGAGCCAGACACGCTACCAACTGAGGTAACAGGGCTCCTCGGATTGTGTGCCGAGATATCCCCTTTTAACTCGTCTCGGAGCCATTAGTACCTCTAATAATACCTATCCCACGCAGTCTGAGAGTCGAGGGTGTTCATTGAAATGAGATCATCATCATCATTCATGAAAATGAGATAGGTTTACGTTAAAGTCATTCAGGTCATTTATATAACAGTTATAATAAGCAAATTAAGCAAAAGGATACTATGCGTATAAAGAAAATTTATAAAAACCCTTCCTCAATTATATAAATTTTATATAAAAGTTATCTTCTGAAAATATGAATAATTATTTTCATGGGCATTTTATATAAAACTTATATACACGATATATAAACTTTAGTCAAGAGCTCCGGACAAGTGCAACGGAGTGTTTGTTGAAGATAATGAATGTTCAGTCGGAACGACCGACTTCGAAATGTAATCTCTTCATGACTACATAATTGCCCTTGATTTTCACTGAACTAATTTAGGCTGTAAATTTTTTTCTTCTCTAGGCACGAAGGTGTTTTAGATACAATCCTCCCTCCACCGATAAATTTTGAATGAGAGCTGTGATTTTCATAGCATTCAAAGGAGACTCGTATTGACTTCGGAATGAGAACATCAACCTTTTCTGACCGATTTTCACACGAGTGCAAAATTGGGCTAGAAGTAGGTATCTACTTCCCGCGAGTTCCGCCTGAAATTGGATAGAAATATAACCAAGTCCGAAGACTCATGTTTAGTTCTTTTTGAACCAAGTTTGACAAAAAGGAACCAAACCGCATTAGTTGTTGCCAATTTAACAGGGCAAGTTGATTATTCACGAGGATAACGTTTGTGCGGATTCCTTCGCAAATTATAGAATTTGCTTCATACTGTGAAGAAAATTCACTGAAATTTGCACGAAAATCCGCTAAACAGTTTTCAGGTAAAAATCAAATTTCCCACCTAAATTTGGCAATGATTGATGTGGCTTGGTTTCTTTCTGTTTAACGCGGTCCATTTAGCATAGCCAAAAATTTTTGGAAATCTTTTGGATGCTTATTAAAAATTTCACTCAGTACGGTGGATTCGTTCCGTAAACTTTCCCGCTTACACGTTCCTATGTTCATTTTTTGAAAACTTCATGTTTGCAGTTCCTACTCTTGTTGGTATCACTGCAGCTCAGTAGAGAGGCAGCGCAGGAATTACACCCACGAGAAGCGGTGAGGGGGGGGGGGGCAACCCTGAGATGTTACCCCTTAATTTCCTGTCGGGTCGGGCGAAGGCGGCAAAAACCTGCCGATAATCCAGCAATGACGCGGCGGCGGCGGCGGTAAGCCTATTATCGTCGCTCCTCTGACGAAAGGACGTGTCTCCGTTCCCCAGTGAGCCCCGGCAAACGTAGAGTTACACGGAGAAGAGGGCTCACGTTGAAATTGGGATAGGTTGATGCGAGGACTGAGCGAGGTTATGAGGAGGCAGGAGTGACCCACATTCCGGCGAGACCTAGGGTCACATTTCAGTGGGAAGATTATCCGGTCGGCATTCCGCGGAGCATTGAATAAGACAGCAATACATTTTCCGACGACCCTCGAAACGGCGAAACGCCGCGCGAGTGTTTTCTGTTTAGCGCGGGTCGCGGCTCGGGGCGTTTCCGAAGGAGCGAATTCCTATCAGTGGCAATTCGGCGGAATGCCGAGAGGCCTCACTGCCACATCCCTCCTCAAATTGGACCTCATTTTGCAATTAGGAACTACAATTTCCGGCTCAAAAAACGCCTATCTACACAGTGCCGTGCTAAGAAAGAACGTCATATGAGCCAACAGGCGTTGCCGAATTTTCTTCGGAAAACAACGAATTTTCAGGAAAAATTGTGACTAGTTTTTTCTGATTTTTCGAAGGGTTTCGATCGAAATTTGATCGAAATTTCTGAAAATTTTCAAAAAAACATATTCATAGCTTTCTTTAAAAATAAATACTTTTGATAGGAAATTTGGCAACATTCGAATGCTCATGCGGCGTTTTTACTTAGAACGGCAACACAGGAAATCTTACGTCACATACGTCGTTTCTAAAATAAGCCAGAAATTGTGGTTTCTAATTGCGATATGTGATCCAATTATAAAGATATCCTGTTCGGACCGAGAGGACCACCAGGCAAGGTAAAAAATGAAACATCGCACAAAATGTTCCCTCGTCAATGTTCCACGAACAACTCGGTAGGAGCATAGAAATTTTCCAAAATCTCTCGCGTGTGTAATTAAAATTTTCTGTTTTCGAAAAGTTTGACTTCTCGCTTGATGAAAAACCAAAACAGTTAAATCGATCCCTGAACTAATTTCCATGTGTTGCGAAGGGATGATAATTTTCATTCATTGTTGGGTTTTTTTTTGATGATGTGAGAAGTGCTGTGTATCAAAAAAGGAGGAAAAAATCATGAAGTTTCAAGCTAATTTTGTGAATTGGTGGGTAGTTGATCGATATTTACGAATATTTCAACAATATTTATGTAAATATCAGCTTTGAGGACGATAATTTATACTTTAACATGCATATAAAGTTCGCTGCATGCACTTTCATGATTTCATTAGACGCGTACCCTTAGATGGATTGTTAATTGAATTATTATTAAATGACCTTGATCGATTTATCGAGATATATCGCTTGATACATCGCTCATATTCCGAACGCAATAGTGCCAAATTGAGCAGCGAGAGAAACTGAGCTCTGTGGCCATGCAGAACTAAAATGCGTAAGAATACCGTGTAAAGCTGTATTGGAGACTCTATCTCTGGAGCACAGCTTGGCTGCTGCGTAGACGGGGCTCTCGTCGTAGGGGGTGCCGGTGCGGTAATGTAAAGAATTAGTTGCTCCGACGAAGATAACATTGTTTCTCCGCACAATCTGTTCGAATAAAAGCTTAAACATGTTCGACGGCCGAGTCCACTCTAATTTAGTGCTGCGGGAATCTCCAGGAGCCACGTTCACTCCCAGTTGGACGAAATTCCGAGTCTTAATTTGAAACGTATTAGGTCAAAATGAAAAGACTCCTCTTTTTAGGGGTAATTGAGCTAAACACGGAGTCTCACAGGATTTTTTTACTTGTGAGGCTCGTGCGGATCAAAAAAGACAAAATCAATAAAACTTTAATTTTCATTTCATTTTCAAACTCATGGGTGAAAATTACACATTAATAATTATGACCGAATAAAATGTTTCAATAATTTCTCTCTCTGCCTTTTCCGGGTTTTTCCCCGTTTGCTAACATGCAAATGACAAATTATTTACCAGTTCAATAAACGCCATATGGTATTGCATGACTTTGGTCGGGAGCCCGTAAGTTCTACATGCCGGAAGCTAAATTACAACACGCGTTTTGATTACAGCAAAAAATCCTCAATAAATTTTTGATCAAATTTTAAATTTCACTTCATTTTTAAATTGATAGGTAAGAAATATAAATAATTAACGATTATTATTCTTAATAATTATGAAACTTGCGGTTGTATTTTGACGCTGATGGTGAGGCTAACGGCTAAAAGACCTCTGGTGAAATATTATTCGTGAAAGTATAACACCTCGACTTTTGTAATTTAACTTTATCTCTAAATAATGTTCTTTGTGCTAAAGCAGTACATCTACGATGCGATGTTCAAAATACGTTAAAATGGATGATTTTTCGTCAAAATAGAGAGAGAAAGAGAGCGAGAAAAAATACCTCGACGAATACAAATATTCAGGAAGGATACATCTTATCATGACTGCAGAGAATTCCGGACTGCAAACCGTTGACAATATTCAAATTTCCGCGAAAATTAGAGATGCCGGAAACAGGGAAGGAATCAAATTTAAAAGTAGCGACTGGAAAGACGGAGGAGGGGATGAGAATTGTTTTATATCCGTTTCGATATTTCTAAAGATAACCTTTTGACAAGCTTCCTGTCAAACCCAGAGAACGCACGGATGCTAAACTCTTCGCAAAAATGTGAGCAAATGCAAAAAAATCGTGAGAGGAAACGAGTTTTCCCGACGTTTTGTCAACTTTCCGGAAGATTCGACGACTTGACATCTTCGCCACGTTGCCTGATGCCAACGTTTCAAAATGGTTATTTCAACGGTTATTCAACGGTTTATTTCCGCTTACTTCACGGCATCAGTCTAGTACAAGTGGGGCAATTGCTTCCAATTCGTGGGATTTTTTTTTAAATTATTGATTGAGAATCACCGTATAATTGAGGGAAAAAAGAGAGAAAAACGGCGGATCTTTCCGGTGTTGTGACGACCAGGATTTTCAGTGGAATTTTAAACGAGTTTAAGGAATTCAACGAATTAAAAAGAAAGGAAACGAAACCGACTAAACAGAGGCAACGGCGGACAAAATATCTCTCCCGATTTACTAAGATTTTCAGCAGCGGATCTCGAGACGCCTCAAAAGGAAGTTAATTTAAAGTTTGGATGGATGAAATTTTAATGATACACTTTTTACCCCTTTCTTCCGTGGATTTTCGTGGTGTTTTTTCCTTGACGGAGATTGAGTTGAGTTTTCCGGAGGAGTCCAGAAGTTCAACTTGAGAGCCTCGGGATTTTCTGGGAAAAATAGGCAGGTCGAAAGTTAAAAATTTGTGAATGTATTGAACCGTGAATCCAAGTAACGAGCGCTCAGGAAATAGAACCATTTATGGTAACTAAATAATTTGTTGGTTATGAAAATTTGAAAATCTATTCAAAATTGAATTCATTTCGTTCAATTTAAAATAACTCTGTTATTGTTTATGGGTCCTTTCGGAAAATTTATTTTTCCTTTTTCTTCCAGGTAGGAAAGGATTGCATTTTTACACAACATTCACTGAATTGTTTTACACTGAATGTAAGGTACTTACTGCTCATTTTGCATGAAATGAATTTCAGTTTTCATAAAAATGAACTATCACTTCCGAACTGACTGCCATAAGAATTAGATAAAAAAAAGACAGAAAGGTAATTTTAAAAACCTATCTGCAATTATGTCCTTGATGTTGAATCCAGAAAGCGGAGAAAACCTAGGTGAGTAAATTTACAGCCTTGTGACTTATTATGGCGGAATTTCTCATCTGAACGCATACACTTGAGCAGCTCCGATCATTCTGTCATAATGGATAAGATTATTTTTCTTTCTCCAATGAAATTCAAAAATTATGCTGAAAGTTATTAAATACGAATGCTAGGACCTAGTGAGTAGTTGGACTACCGCTCTCTTTTTGTGCTGTAGTATCTTGATTTATTTTGCGAGGAAAGATCCGTTATCTTAAAGGATGCCTGTCATTCTTAATATATTGGAGCGCCGTCAATGCCGTATGACAGTGAGCAAAATTTATGTTGTGAAATATTTAGTAGCTTGAGGTGCCGTGACACGTTGTAGCGCGGCGGGCGGACGGCCAGCGCAAAACGCGCATTGGCGCCTGCAAACCTAACAGGAATACTTCGCGCATTGCGCAATGCGTGGAGTATCCCTGTTAGGTTTGTAGGCGCCAATGCGCGCATCGCGCAATGCGTGAAGTATCCCTCTTAGGTTTGTAGGCGCCAATGCGCGCATCGCGCTGGCAGCACGCCGTGCCGCTCTGTTTTGGCTCTAATATTTAAACTCGCGGAGTCAGCGTTTTTCAACTCACGATTTTGAAATGTTTGCACACTCTACATTGATTATTCTCATCTATGTTGATGAAATAAAAATACGTATTAAAGGAAAATATAATGTGTGTTTTATAAAAATTAAGGTGGCTCCTTGTCAAATTGTATGATGTCCAAAACCTTTAATTTTTTATTTTATATTTCGTGCTTTTACTGTGCTGCAGCGTAGTATACGCGCAACCAAACGCACAAAATGGGTCGTATTTGACTCTAAATGATCGAAGTACAAATGGGTTAAAACCAAAGGTTGCGTGCTTCTTGGTTTTTTCCCCGCTTTCATTCATTTTTGTATAGGTTCTTTCAACACAACTATACTGCTCCTTAAAATTAATGTCGATGTCATCGCGTGAGAAAGGTTTCAAAAATGAAAATTGTTTTACAATGAAGGAATATTTTCATTTAAAAAAAAAAAAAAAAAAAAAAAAAAAAAAAAAAAAAAAAAACGCGTGGCCGTAATTTACTGGACAGGTGCGCGGACAAAAATTTTTTTGACAGAATGCCCTGAATAAAACTATTATTAATGATTAATGTAAGTATATTAGCCAAGGTGTTATGGGTTTTCACTGATTTATTTATTTAATAAACATTGTAAAAAAATCATTGTAAATAAATAAATCAGTGAAAACCCATAACACCTTGGCTAATATCCTTACATTAATCATACTTCAAATGGTGTTACTAAGCATAATGAACGACTTCATAAAAACTAGTATTGATTATGACTCCAAGTAATTAGGAACTCCTAGAAACACCAATTATATACATTGTTTTATCTCAGTTTACTCAGCAAAAATTGTTTGGTCGAAAACTTTGCATTCTGTGCGACGGCAATCCCATTTCTCGTGGACTGTGTGTGATAAAATTTAAAGACATCCTGATGGCGGAAAATCTACGAACCACTGCACTGCATGCCATGCTAATAAAAAACGCCATGAGTGCCTTCAGGCGTTGCCAAATTTTCTTCGATAAAATACAAATTTATCAGGAAAGGTGTCAATATTTTTCATGGAATGTCTTAGGATAATTTTGTTCGCAATTCAATCGAAAATATTCGAAAATTTCAAGGAAACATATGCGTTACATTCCTCAAAAATACATGTTTCATCCTGGGAATTGTGACAACTCGCGAATGTTCATACGGCGTTTTTCCTAAGCACGGCGGTGCAATCGGCAAGTTAACTTGGACTTCGAAAAATTGCACCCGGCCGATCCGATAACTGGCGCATTCCGAGTGGACAAACAAAGGGACACCACCCGAAGGGCCCCATTAACTACACAGGGCTGCTTCGGAGAGTGGCTGGCCGGACGGTCTCACGAAGGGATGTCCGAGCGGTTCACAAAGGCTCAATGAACGCACGGATTGATTGGATGGACCGGAGAGGTGCACTCCCGTCGTGGGCGGGAACCGCTTATCCGCGCGGAGTTCCGATCGGCAGATACGCGGTTCTTGTTTCGGCGAGCTGTGTAGTAATGGGAGTGCTACACGCTCGCAGCGAAACGCTCGGACCGCGAGGCGGCGATTAGCTCGCGTGCTAATGCGCTCCGGAATCAATTAAGGCCGCCCCCGGTTTTTATTTATTCACGAGGAAAGATTTCGGCGTTTTCAGACGGAGGACCCTTTAAGTGCTGTCGTTGTTTCCCCGTGTCCCGGCCTCGGTCCAAGGTGTCATGCCTCGCCAAGTTCGTCTCGAATGGATTTCGAACTGAGTTGTTGTCGAGCCAAAAGCACGATGGTGCCGAACGATTTTCGGGCCGTTGGCGGATCCTTCAAATTGGCAACAGTGTATTTTCTCCATTGAAACCAATGGAAATGTATCGATTCTTGAAGAGTTAAGGTGTTCCGACAAGAATCGATTATTTAACATAGGATTAAATGGAGTAAATCCCGTGTTGCCAAATTGCTGGATCCACGCAGCAAAACTGAACTTGCACTGCGAGTTATACCCAAAAAGGAACTTGGAGAATGAAAAAATCACGATGAGCACATCGGAAAAGTCTGAGATACACTCCGAACACAATCTGTGTAAGAAATATGCGTTTTTTTAAGCTTATCGCCTCAAAATTCGATATTAAGGTACAGGTGAACATACGTCAGAGGAGTTGTTCCGCCCAACCCTTGCGCACTAAGATACTGCACAGTATGCAACATCGCTGACGCTTTCGCACGCAAATTCTGAGGAGGCGCAATGGTCTTTATGAACGCAAGAAAAATGTAAACATTAACACCCCAGTTGGTAAAATCCGGTCCCGTCATGTGTGTTTTGGTGGGTTGCCGTCGGCTATTTCGTATATTGTGTGGCATCCTAGTGCACAAGGGTTTGATAGAACAACTCCTCCTCTTACGAAATTTTCACCTGTGCCTAAAGCGGAATACTTAAAAAACGCAGATTTCTTCCGCAGATTGTGAAGTTAGGAGTGTATTTCACACTTTCTTGATGTGCTCAACGTGATTTTTGGGTCATTCCCTACAGGAACCGTCCGTTCTCTTTGCTCTAGCTGAAGTTTGCATCAGGCACATACCTGCGCAAAAACAGATTTGTCGTGCGTACTTAAAACTCTAAACGTGCCTTTTTTCGCCTATTTTTTGAAATACCTTTTATAGGGAAAAGCTTAAGTGTAGTTTGCTTCCGCGTTACTGCGCAATGAGATTTAATTAGTCACCGTTTGACATTTACGTGATACATTAGCATCATTAAAGGACACAGGGAAAGAAGCCGACTTACCCGGAAAATTTCGGAATGAACCGATGGATGGTACCTGCTACGTCAAAAATTTAATGGTTTTTCTTCGATGGATATGACAGTTCTCTCGAAATGAGGCATGACGTAAATGTCATTCAAGATCGCCGATTCAACCATTTAAGTAGCGCGTTTCAGTGAAGTTAAAGACAGTACATTGGGGCTAGTGCGCCATGACTGGTAGATCATGACTTGGTGAAAAGGAGCGTGAGGACTGTTCGTCTAATACAAGTGCATAAAGAATATTTCCGTCACAAGCTTTAATATTGTGTTGTGAAGTTACTAAAAAAAATACTGTTTTAATCAACTGTGCAGAAATTGCGACATCTTGAGATATTCACTTAAAACGTTTTTTTAGAAAGTGCAAATATTTTCATCGCAGTTATCTGATGGGCCTCATCAGTTGGTCGCATTGATTTGAAACACGAAAGAATGAATGACCTCTACCGCGGAAAGTTATTTTCTGACTAATTTTTGATCGGGGAAGAAGACAAAGTAAACACATTAATTTTTAATGGATACGACACATTGCTTTGTACTCCTGGCAGTCTGTCTCCTCGTATTTCCACCTGGATATGATCTTTACCCTGGTGAGTCATGAACTTTCTGTACGCATTACATAAAGCCTAAAGTGGAAACGTACACATAAAAGAGTGACAAATCGATTCAGATTAAAAATCAAAATTTCTTTGCGTCAGTTGAGGCCTGAATAAGTATTAACTGTTTGCCATGATTGGCCTGTAAATGACAGTCGTAACTAAAAATAAGATGCAAAAGTCGGAGGAAGGTCCCTAAGGCGTGAGACGAATATTAAGTCATTTACAAGACTTACAATGAAACACCACATTTTCCGAGGGACAGGAAAAACTGCATTAAAGCAAAAAATTTCAATTTGATATTCTTCGGACTCTTATTGAAGAAAGAGATTAAAATATCTCAAAAATAGAAAACCATAATTTTTTATCCTTTTTTCCACGTACTTATCTGCAAACATGTCAAAAGAAAAAGGTTCTATCTATCAAAGGCTAACTTGACTGTATAACGCGCAGTTTTTAAATGACTATTATTTTACGTGACTGCAGTTACGACCTTTTGATTGATGCAATTCTCTCTTTGATATACAGTTGTATTGCATCGAATGCAATCGTTTGCATCGTTGCAATGCATCGTTTGCAATCGTACTGCATCTGTGCAAATGCACGAAAGAGGAAAAAAGTTTTATCTGCTCAAAACTAAGTTAATTCTCACTTAAATTTAAAAAAAAAAAAACTTTTTCAAAAGCTTTTTTTAAGCAATTTTAATATTATTTTTCGTTCGGGCCTGTTAGTAGAGAATTGTCCAGAACCGATTCTTAATGCGAATAAAAACCCGGATTCTTGTGTTGAACATATAGGCTCCTCTTTTTAGAAAAAAAAACCCTATTGAATTAAGATTTAATCCATTTGGTCTCACCCTGTGTGCCGTAATCATCGTCGTCGCTTTGCAGCTCTTTCCAATAGGGCCAGGATTATTTTATATTTTAAGAAGAAGAGGTTCGAGGAGATTGTTCGTACAACATCATAAAAAGGATACTTAAAACAAAATGTCAAGTAATTATAGCCAAACACAGAGCGGAGCGGCGCGCGGTGTGCTACCGGCGCGGCGCGAGACGCGCACTAACACCTACAAACCTAAGGGGATACTTCACGCATTGCGCAATGCTTGATGTATCCCCTTAGGTTTGTAGGCGTCAATCCGCGTTGCGAGTTGACCAGCCGCGCTGCGCCGCAGCGTGCCAAGGCGCCAATTCAAAATTATAACCATGGAAATAGATCTTTGCAAAGCATTACGATAAATTACTTCTTCAAAGGAAAATTGATTGCAGGTTTTTAAGATTGTAAATATATATTTTATCTACCTCAAATTTCTTTAGAGCATACACTTTTTTCTTTCGTTTTTTTGATTTATGGCACCTCATTACAATCTCTGCAAAGGGCCTATTTCCAAAATAATTTTATTGGATTTTATTCGAGATTTGTCAAAATCGTGCTTTTCACACGGTTGCCACAGAATTTGGAAAATTATATTCCCTGATATTTTCCTTATTTCCCTGACACATTTTGATGAAATTCCCTGCCAATTTAACAAATGCCAGATTTTTAAAAAGGCATAGTTAGAAATACTTTTCAGGCAAAATTTGTTGTTTGAAACGTCAAACCTACTCGAGAAAGCAAATGAAGGTGATTTGACGAGTTATCCCTGACAGTTCCAGGTTTTCCCTGACTTTCCAAAATTCCCTAAAAAGTCCCGGTTTGCCGGTTTTCCCTGATTGTAGCAACCCTGTTTTTATGGTTGTATGTTGAAGATAACCTCGAATTTCCCAATGTAAACAAACACGTGTATGTCAGAATGTAAACGATACATACGAAAAATAGCTGCTTAAGACACTGTGCTTCATTCTTAAAAAGGATGATCTTTACAGGCCAAAATTCCTTCACCAAGGACAAGGAGAAGTGCCGAGAACGCTGCGATCGGAAGCACGGGCTCTGGAAAGCTGGGCCACCGGCAAACTGCTTCCGCTCGGTTGCATATGCCTCCATCAAACTAAGATACAAGTGCACTTGCTGGATGGACCCGTTTCTTAAAACCACCCTCAAAGCTGATGACAAGGACCGCGGCGGGAGCTGGGCAAGACTTCTTGCCATTTCGATTTTTACGGGACGATCGGGCTGGGTTCGGAAATTGATGAAGAAGAAGATCACTTTCAAATCGGTCGCTAAATGGGAGGAAGAGCAGGAGCAGGAACAACAGAGAAACGCACAGACACAATCGGAATCGGGCAGAAAGAGATAGATAGGAAGAACGTCGTATGAACATTCGAGAGTTGCCAAATTTCCCTTGATAAAACATGTATTTTTGAAAACATTTATGCATATTTTTCCTCGAAATTTTCAGATACTTTGGATTAAATTGCGTACAAAATTGTCTGAAAATTTCGGAAAATAATATACGCAATTTTCCCAGTAATTTCGGTTTTTATCCGAAGAAACCTGGCAACGTCTGAAGGCTCATACGGCGTTCTCCCTTAGTACGGCAGACTAGTGGCAATGCGTTCAAGTGGCGCACCGGCTCAACAACAAGATGACGGATAGGAGCTCACATATTTATAATAGATTTATCTGTCATACCTTTCTTTAATGCTTCTGATATCAAAGAGCGGAGGACGAGCATCCTTTTTCTGTAATTTATTTCTTTAACGGTACTGTACTTTTCTCAAAATTGGTAGTTTTATAACGAAAGTAATTAGGGCATTACAAGAATCTGAAGATGTACAGTTTCCTTTTCCGAAAATAAACCAAAATACACACAAAAATTCCGTCTATTTCTTACTAGAAAAAGGCTTACTTTACCCTGTTACGCAATTTAAAATCGAGAGTTCCTGGTAAGACATCATATTGCACTAACATAATATTTTTATGACAAAATTAGAATACCATCAATCGACTTTATCACGCCCAATGACCACGATGAATTATTTTAACAGGTGATTCATTTGAAGCTTTCGTCATATCTCATTAAGGGATGAAAGAAAAACCCACTGCAATGTGCATCAGAAACGATTCCTCTTGATAAAAGTGCACCAAGGTCACGACCGGATCCAACAAGATTTGTAGGAAGTGAAAGAGGTGACTACAAAAAAGGTGGAAACATATTTTGCCGACTACATGACGTAGGTGCTAAAACTGCATCAACAAGCAACACCTTGCTTGCGTCACTCGCATTTAAACGTGGCGAGGACATATCGTCGCCCTCACGACGAAGAGGCGTATCAAGATTCTGACTACTTTTCAGGAGAGCGAAAATAAGATTTTGAAGAACTTAATTCCTTCGCCGCTACGTCCCTAATTAACGTATCTGATTTTTTTTTTCGCATTCAGCGCCGGAAAAAGATCAGGATTTTAAATATCACATTGAATTTGTAAAATTATGTCTAGCAGCCCTGATATCATTGAAATATTAGAAAAGGGTCCTGATACGCCCGTTGGCGGAACACTGAATTCGGCACCTCCGCTGCTCCGCCGCGTCCTCTCGGCGGGCGTATCATCTTGTTGCGCTATATCTTCCCCTATTTCATTCCTTACTTGTTAGTTCTTTCACTTAATTTCTTTTCTTTGAGTTTGATTTTTCTTCCGCGATTTTTCTAGGTGGTCAGTTCTGTATATTTACTATGGTTTAAGGTACATCCTTTTTGAGATTTCTAAAAGGTTATGAAAATGAAAAATATCAAGAGAGCGCATGAGAGATTTCATACTTGATACGGTCTGTCGCGAGACGCTTTTTTTCCGAAGGGTAAAAAAGCCCGGATTCGCATCAAACCCACGTCACTGCTTCGCATCGGATAAACCATTCTGCCGTGCCCAGGAAGAACGCCGTATGAACATTTGAGTGTTGCCAAATTTCCTTAAAATTCCTTAAATGTTTATTCTTCAGGAAAGTTATGAATTTTCCCTTTATATTTCAGAATCTTTAAGTAAAATTGCGAACTAAATTATCTGAACAATTGGATATTCATATACTACCAGGAATTTCGCGTTTTATCACTGGAAATTTGGCAACGCTTAAATGTTCATACGGCGTTTTTCCTTAGCACGGCAGCATTATCGCTTCAAATCAGTCGACAATCATGCTTGGCGTTAGAAGAACGATTTTAAGAACTTCCGAAGACTTTCAGCCATCCCACTTAAAGTTGTCACAATTTTTTTTCCGCAATTATTCCAATAGCATATAGGTACAATGGTTCAAAAAAATAAATAAATCTCTCTGTTTGCAACGGACGGACATATTCATGACATAGTACTTGACCGATTGCTATTCGATAAATTAGCCAATGCTATGACAACATCAAGGTCAACCATGGCGATTGCGAGTGTGCATTCATGAATCACAATTAATTCCTTCTCATGACATCATTCATGAGTTACAATGAACGTAAAGGAAGATTTGACCAATGACATCATCAATGATTTCGCCAATGAAGTACCTAAGACTCTTTTACTTAATCTATTCCACCGTCAATGACTTCGCTGATAAATTAGACATTGATGGCTTAAGGATATACTAACTGGCAACTTCACCGATGAGTTAAACATAGATGTAAAGGCAATGACGAGAAGTTCGCGTTAAAAAAAAAAGAAAAAAGAAAAACCGTTGCTAATAATCCATTAGATGCCGTGCGGAGAGGAGAGACGTAGTCTTACATTAGAGGGGAAAAAAAAATCACTTTTTATAAGACATGACGTATAGTAGTAAAATCACTGCGCAATTCACATTTTTTATGATAGGTAATCCAGTAAAACCAGTATTTGGCACATGCAGGCAAGCGCATTTTTTATTTCAGTGATTTCACCAAAACGGCCGCATCATTGAGACCTGGCATACATGGTACTGAAAAAGTATCAAGCTCACGGAAACATGAGAATCATTCAAGGGCAAAACCGGAACTGCATTTTCAAAAAATCCGAAATGAATATGATCGGGGTGACGTGATTATGTTTTTCAACGATATCGCAGCAAAAACGGCTCAATCTGCTCGTCACGATAAATAACGACTCAATTTGTCACAATCGTCAGATGACAAAAGAACGGCCAGTGCTCCATTTTCTGGGTGACCTCAAAATTTTTAGTCGTCCGCTAAAGTGGTCCTGAGCGTGCAACAATTGCAGTAAGACAACATTTTGTCAACTTCCAGGTAATTACATGCATAAAGTCGCTTTTATAGCGCCGCCTCGCGCTCTGCGACGCCCAAACGCCATTGCCCCCTATCCTCCCAGAGATTATCATGCAATTGGCACCTTCTGATCTCCTCCTCCACCCCTTGTCGCCAACCTTACACAGGACGTCCACGCCGTCGCCTTCCGGAAGGAACCCAATCGAAGACCTGCTTGGGCAACCGATCATCTGCCATCCTTCGCACATGTCCATACCAGACCAACTGCTTGGACCTGATAATTAATTAATTCCAGATAATTACTCGTATTAAAAAACTACATATTTTGAATGGTTTTCCTTGCAAGCATAAAAAACTATTTTGCGTAGTTGCTATATTCTCTCCTTGGTTTGTCTCATCTTCACGGTTTATCATTTTGATTAGACTTCTTTTGATTTTGAAACGATGAAAAGACAGAAGGACTTAATTGCAAGACAGTTTTTTTTTTAAATTTGACTTGAAAAATTTGACTTGAAAAAATTGACATAAAAACTTTTCCAAGAGTTTTTAAAAACTGTTTCAAGAATTTTTAAAAACTGTTTCAAGAATTTTTAAAAACTGTTTCAAGAATTTTTAAAAACTTTTTCAAGCGTTTTTAAAAACTTTTCTCTTTAATTACCGTGAGATTTACTCAACCACGAGACGATAGATATAGAAAATCTCACGTGAAAACTCGTGTTTTAACGGAAAATGGACAAAGAATGACTACTTACAAAGACGTTCCAGGACACGAGGTATTTTTCAAACGAAACGTCAGTGAGATTTTCGCGAACTAAAAACATTACACGCGAAAATCAACGCCGAAAAAAAGGCGACGTTCACTTGTTTGACTTGCAAAGCTCGTGATGAGTTCGGCAAACAAACAAAAAACTCACATAAGAAACAGTCCAGCACGACACAGTATTGTTCATAATTTTGCAGAGATCACGACGATATCTGAAATACCGGTCTGATTGCAATCTAAAAAAAACTAGCTTAATTTCCATTTCAACGGCACAAAAAACTCCGGAAAGAGGGAACCTCTTGAACATGCTACTCTTTCAGTGTCGTCAGTGATGAAGGTTTATCAGAACTGTTAACGTTACTAACAAAGAACTCACGCTGCGTTTTTTAGACAATATTGAAGCTTTCAAAAATATTGACCGTAAGGTAAAACGTAAAGAATTGCGCTATGGCAAGTTCAGAAAATTAGCATTATTCCTTCTTGAGAATATCGAGAGCTTGGAGAACTTTTATTTTTTAAAAGAATGTCTGCGATGTTTTACTTTTCTATTTTATACGGTGAAGTGGTAGTATTCGCGAATTTTGTCCAGTTAAATACAATAATATATTCATTTGAAAACTTTCGTCCGGAAGAATACGTAGAGCAGCGTGAGTAACTTCTTGACGGATATGCGAATTGCTACATTAATGAGAGTGGTCATCTTTATATTGGCAATTCTGCCTCCACCAGGTGTCTCAAGTGAGTCTTCACTTTAAACTTTGTTACTCAAACGCGAGGAAAATTGTCAAGATTTTGAAAAAATAATCGACTGAAGCCGGAGCATATGGTTATAAATGTTAATTCACTGTTTAATACAATAACCGTGTTTGTTTTACACTGTTTATTACAATAGTAACTGTGGTCCGGCTGCAATCGATTAATTTTTTAAAATCTTGAAAAAGAAAAAAAAACAACGCATTATGCGACTCTGTACAAAAAATTAATTGTCAACGTTATTTGTAGTTGGAAAAAGTCATATACATAATTTCTACATTTACTCTTCAATCTAGTACGTAGGCATCATTTTTAGGGCTAAAATGCAAATGTCTCTCGCCTTTCGTTATCTAAAAGATCATGGCTGAGGAAAGAATACGAGAGATGCGTAAAGAAAGAGGTTTGTTTGTTCAGGATCATTAGTCGCGCTTCTGAAAGAGAATCATTACAGATTGGAAAAATAATTGATTTTTATCGATTTAAGAATAAATCCTCAATCAAAGGTATCGAAAGTGATCGGATTTTCCTTGCGTATTGTTATTATTTTTTTTTCGATAGCCTATACTGAAGCGCTGGGTGCATAGAGGGCATTTCTTGGTTGCAGTGTCTCGATATTTCCGCTAATGTTTCATTCATTATGTTTAAAGCAAAATGTACGTAATGCAAAAAATAGAATTCAGGATTATCATTATGCCAGTTTCTGATAATCTAAACTCGACTGAGTATCAATATTTTTGCGAACATGAGCAAGCTCTAGATGAGCCCAGTATTCTTTAAATTTTCGGGACTTGACCTAAGAAGCAACATTTAAATGGTGCAAGGCGTCTTTTGGGGGTCGTTCTTCGTGGCGCCCAAACAGTGTACCACCTAGTAACTAGTACTCCCTACTACAAAGCTTTCCGATTCCAGTTCTAGGCGGATTCTTCATACGAGATCCTACCAAATGTCAGTTACGGTGCGACAGTAAACACGGATTCTGGGAGAAATCCCTGGGTCGCCTGGAGCGAGTCTCTGACGGCGTGATCATTCTGAAGGGACTCAAATGTTTTTGCAAGTTGACCCCTGACCTTCGAAGACTCGTCCGAAGCCGCTTCGGGAAGGGGACCGCACGGAAGTTCATGTTTTGGGTCTTCTACGGCTACTCCAGACCCACGCGCTTCTACCTCATGCGGACCGACAGCGTCAAGCCCGAATCGCACATACAGTTTGTCTCGCACGCCCAGAGAGGCCTCTACCGACGCTGGGCACAAGAGAAAATTGCCAAGCTCCCGCCAGGGGCCCCATATGCGGTTGACATCAACACTGACTTTTTGAAAGATGAGATTTTGAAGAAAGAAGATGCCAAGTGACGATTTTTTGTCCTGAGAGAAACGGCGCACAGTGGATCGAGTCAATAGAAGAGATCTGACACAATTTGGAAACTTTGAACTCTTATAGCTCCGTTTCTACGAAACTTTGAGGCTCTGAAAGTGGTTCCATTGGTTTTCTCGTGAAATTCCCTACCTTAGGCACCCCTCTAAATTGAAAATGTGACGAAATAAACATCAAAATTTGCAGTTGTAGTCAAAAATTCCATGTCCGACCTCTCTGATTGACTCGATCCACCGTGCGGCGGCGGGAGACGGTAAAATCGAATGCAGGGACTCACGCATAGAAATAAAGTATATATAGCACCTGGTCACAACGGAGGTTTTTTTTCTTTCTTTTTTTTTCTTTTTGAGTTATTTGAGGTCTTTAATCCATTTGAGGATTCAGCGACCTTTAATGAGCATCGGGTTAAGGTTAATGCACATCCATGCTCCAGGCTTTCATATTTTCAGGGATTAAGGCCGAGTTGAATCTGTTTCTGCAGATCCACTCATCAGTTCCATAATAATTTGTCGCCGCACCACCCGCGGGATTCGAACCCAGGACCTATTGACCTAGAGTCAGGCGAGCTGACCACTAGACCAACCTGGCCGGCTCACAACAGTGTTAAACGAGGCAGAGAGATACTTTCATTGTGAACGGATGCATTTACTTACATTTTTCATGGTATTTGTAAATGCATAAAAACATGCCCGTTAAAAGCGTCCTTCTTTTTTAGTAAGATGATTTCGTTATGATCATGTCTCACTGTATTCAAGTTCTTTTGTAAGTATAATTTATTTGATGATTTCTGCAATAAGTGCAAAGTTAAAGAGACAGAAAACAGCGCTAAACTTGCTCTCCATGTGAAAATTGAGTTAAAGGTTTGGTATCGATTAGGGTCGCTATGGGACCACTCCTGGCTGAATTTCCTCAACTCTACGCATTTTTGCTAATTGAAAATCTATCTTTTACGGAATGCATCTCGATTCGGTTCCTCTCGGTCTCTTTTCAAGTCTAATACTGACCTGGACATAGATCTGAAGACAGATTTTAGACTCATCTTTAGGCCAGTATTAGACCCAAAAATGACCAAATCATAAGGAATTCCGTAAAAAATAGATTTTCAATGTGCAAAAATTGTGCAGTCGAGGAATTCAGGCTAGGCCGAAAAACGGTCCTTGCCAATACCCCTTTTTCATACGTCAAAAAGACGACGATAGATAGATTAAGTCGAGAAGCCGATCGTCTACACATACTGCTCTTTCCCGTAGCACTGCAGTGCGGCCTATCCGTTACGGAAGAGAGCCGCAAGTGCAGTTCAGGATGAGCCGCGAGACACATAAAAGCATACGCAAACCGTGGCTCATTCCAGACTCCACTCACGATTATTCTCCGTGACACGGCAGCACCGAGCCGAGATGACAATTTTTCTCGGTGTACATGCCGAGCCGAAATCGTCGTCCCTTTGAAGTAAGGGCGTATCTCAATTCCCATATGAGTCCCGGAAAGCGTAGAAATATACGGAGAATAGGGCTCACGTGAGAATCGAGATACGTCCTTATGTCAGAGGGGCGACGCGATAGGGACTGCTCGAAGGGCGGGAGCGACCCAGATATTCTTATCCTCGATGTTGAATTTTCTAATAAATCCCGCGACGCTGAGGAGACCTGTGACTCGTACTCGTGTTGGAAATGATGATGTCATCGATTTCCTGTCGAAGGCGGAACGTCGGGAATCGGCTCGACCGGTGACGGATCTGATAAGCCTCCGCGGAGCCGCCGCACAGTGGATCGATTCGAAGCTGCCGTTTCCCGGAATTAATTCCGGAATTCGGAACTTTTTAAAGAATCGGAACTTTTTCCGGAATTTTCTGAACCCCCGGAATTTTCAGCTTTTTTCGGGATTTCCTCGAAATTTGCAGTTTTTCGCCAGTTTGACCATTTATTTGATCAAATTCAGGGACTTTCTGATCAAATGACGATCTCCGGAACTAAAGCCGGGCGTATTTCGAAATTTTCCCCGGAATTTTCGCTGCAACTTTGACAAATCGGAATATGTTTCCGAAAATCTGAATTATTTCGGAATCTTCTGATGAAATAAAATGGTAGCACTGGATCGAGTCGATCAGAGCGGTCGCACATAAAATTTTAGACTACATCTGCAAAATTTAATGTATATTTCGCCACATTTGGACGTGTTTCTGCCAAACGGAACTATGTGCATTGAGACATGAGCCCTGAGACCCATAAGAATATATGCGTAACAAGGCCCACGTCGAAATGCACACGGTTCCGTTTGACAGAAATACGTCCATTTTAAATGTTAAGGGGTACTTCTGGGAGAAAATTTCACGAGGAAACCAATGGACCCACTTCCAGAACCTCAAAGTTTTATATGAGCGGAGTTATGAAGCGTTTAAAGTTTCTAAATTATGTCCGATCTCTCCTATTGACTCGACCCAGTGTGCGCCGCGCCGATACGGGGCGAGGGCGCACGGAAACTGAGCCTCTTCCCCGCCGGATCCCTGCCCCGATAGCGGCGTGTGTTCCCCGCGATTTTTTAATCGGAAAACTTCTCAGCCCTTAATTAACTGCCCAAGAAATCGCGTGGATTCTCGACGAGGTTGCCGAGTTTCGGCCCTGGCTACAAGCTCCTGCCGATGACAGCAGCGATAATCTTATATCTAGCGTCACTCCCCTCACGAGAAGACGTGACTTTAAAGCGTTTCACGTTGTTTTTAAAATGGACCCGAGAAGTTATTTTAGAGAAAATTGGTTTTTCTCGAGAACATCGGTGTGATTAAAATACTCTGGGGTAGTTTTTAAATTCATCGGCTGAAAATACACAACAATATTAGAGAAAATTTTAGAGAAAATTCGTTTTTCTCGAGAACATCGGTGCGATTAAAATACTCTGGGGTGGTTTTTAAACCCATCGGCTGAAAATACACAACACTTTAATATAGCGGGGTAACCCTCTACAAACCTGTGAAACTCATGACCCTGTGTCTTGCGAGGAAAGCGTTTTGCAGCATTTCCCCGTAAAAATTGGCTTTCTTGGAAAACTAGTGGGTGATGAGAGAAAACGGAAACTATTTTTGGACTTCGAAATGAAATTACACAAGAAACGCTGTATCCCAAGTCTAGGTTTTTGTTTATTTTTTCATTGTATTTTCAGCACTGAACGCTATCATTTTAGGCTATTTTCTCCGTTTTTGCTTCAGGCATTTTCATTTTTCCCGAGAGTGAGTAAGACTAGGGTTAGAAAGTTCAATTAATTAAATATAATTCAGTTGAGTATTAAATTAAATAAACCCTAAAACACATTGCTTCAAACGACAATCAGATGATTAAAAAAAGGAGAAGAAGAAGGGGAAAAAATGTTTTTATGTCGAAATATGTGAATGGCAGAAAATCCTCTCTGCCGGGAACTGACATCTACACCGGGAAATATTTGCTTTTTGGCCACGAGAATCATGAAAGTATCATGATTCTTCTTAAAAGCCAGCGATACGACCCTTACACCAGATGAGGCCAACAAAAAAGATACAAACAAGAAATGCTCGCAACCACCCACTCAACTCTTACTTCTATCACTACTACATTCCGCTGAGCGACAAGAGCAAAGATATGAATCATAGATCCATTAACCCCGGTAGAAAAAAAGTGTATCGTGCACTACCACGTCAATCATAATGACGCCAATCACGGTGTTTTTTGACGGCCCGTACATCCGGGAGTAAGTATTAGACATAAAAAGTAGCGCTTGGATGGATCTCATTTTCCTCTTGCCAAAAAGCGAAATTCCAAGTAAAATTTAGGAGATTTCCCAGAAATTATTTCTCAACAATTCACCCGAATTTTTTCGCGAAAATTTACCTAATGATGCTGAAATTTGCGCCAGCGGTGAAGCCAATATTTCAGCATTAATGACAAGGCATCATCAACTCCTCTTTCGCTCTTCACTCACAAGATGGACGCCAGACTGAAGGAATACTTTCCCTACCGGAAAATGGCTGAAGGTTCATGACGAGCACATTTTACGCGAAAAATTAGTCAGTTTGGTTTGAGTGGCATGGTGAGCAGCGAGAATGACGCGATACGCTCTAATAGCTCTCGTGATGTTGAGTTGCCACTGCGCATCAGTCGATGGAGATGAAACGTTAAAAGTGCGGGTGAGACTTCAGAACGAAGGCAGTGAGAATCATTGTTCGAACCAAGAAGAAAACTCCGTTGTCAAGAACCAGGGCAAATGGGTCATCCTAGGAGTTAATCATGAAGAAGGGACGAGACAGAACCTTGTCGCCAGAGGTGCGTCATCGGATGGCAAAGAAACTCGTACTTGGACTGATCGCAGTAAGTTCCTTGCAGTACATTTCCGTTCCGAAAGTGCGCTTTATGGTCTCATTGAAACATCTATTAACGACGTAAAATTAATTTACAGGATCACGTGGTCCTGATGATCAACATCCGTAACTTAAAGTTCTGCATATATTCACGTTTTCGCATATATTTTCAGTTTTCGTGCATATGTTCAGGTGTTCTGTACCTACCAGAGAAAAAAAATGCGCTCAATCTAACGTCAAATGTTTACCTTCCCTGTGTACACAACTTCAATTCCTGGTGTAAAGCCTTTCAGATACGTTGTCTCTGCCCATTCTCTTAGTTAAACCTGCTCTATACACTTTTTTATGCACTTCTATGCACTTTTTGACTGTTGTATCACCGTTGGAATTTGGAACAATGAGAATCGAGTATCTAATTTTCAACCAAATCCTGAAGAAAACGAGCCAAATTCCGGATTAGGATCAAAAAAGCGCGCCAATTGGTCAATGTAACAAGACTTATTCTATGAAATAAACCATCGTACAAATTATAACACAAATACACAAAAATATGTGATTTTTTTACACTTTACTTCATCGCCAACACCTCACCACGGTTGTTGTTACTCAGTTGTTGTTTTTGTCGCACAGAACTCCGCCATATTGCAAAAAAATCGTTGCTTTTCGAGGTTTCTGGAGGAACCGTTTACCCTCATCCGCTTTTCCACCTACCTCCGGAGGTAGGTGGATCAAGAAATTTTGGATTTAGTTCAGACACTGGTCACTGATGACCCCGACAGGTTATAGTGGATTGGGTTGGGGAAAAAATGTTCTTCGTTAGGATTTGGTCGAAAAAGTCAACCAAATCCACTCGTGAAAATTTGCCCAAGTTGATCATGAATCATCTTCAGCGAAAACCGAACCTCCAAACTTAATTTTTCCTCACACGATTGCAATGCGTGGATTGTTATTGCGAGGTCTCTAAAATTCATTTCTCCGTTTGTAACCCACTATTTCTTCCGTGCAGTTCCAACGGGAGGATTCTTCATAACCTCTCAGAGGAAGTGCCAAAACCGATGCTCGCGGATATTCGGCTACTGGGAGGACCCAGCGGAGGAGAACTTGCTAAACCAGCCGAAAATTGCCTCTGTCGGGAAAATCTACTTCGGGGTTAAATGTTCCTGCTTCGTGGACAAACGACTCAAGTCCCTCATCACCGAAAGGTACGGCCCGAATACCGCTAAGTATTACACGTGGCTCTGTCGCTTTCGGCTGTTTGGATTGAAGTACCGCAAGTATTTCAACAAGGGGGACAAAGCGATCACATTCGTTGCATCTAGTGAACTGGAAGATTACATTAGAAGGAAGCAAGACGAATGGACCAAAATGAAAGAAGCCCAGGCAACGTTGGCTGCCCTGCCGGATTATTCCAACACGAGAAGGAAGTGAAGCGGACAGATGCGATTTTGCACGTTGGCAACACTGTTTTTCCTCAATTTAAATCCATTGAAAATATCGAATTTAGGCGAGGCAAACTGCCTCACTAAGAATCGATCGTTTTACATACATTTAGATTGAGGAAATATAGTGTTGCCGACTTTCAAGAATCGCCACTGGAAGTGGGTGAGATTATTAGCGGGGTCGATTGAGATCCTTCACCAGTATCACAGTAATAGTGAATACTTTTACAATCAAAGTTTGTGTACTTCCTCATTTAGTTACTCGAAATAAATTGGTGTTTAATATTGATTCAGTTCAGTGAGCTTTACTGACTTGACCGTAATCAATAGGCAAGAACAGGAAGCTGAAAAAATTGAATACATTTGACAGAATCAGCCTGACTTCATTGTGTTGCCAGACTGCTCTCGTATTTTATTTTTATAACAGATAATTATAGTACTAGAAAACGCTAAATTTTCCTCATAGGTATTATGAGAAATATACTTCCATTGCAAGTCAGCATGTTGCTTTGTGTTCTTTTAAAAAAACAAATAGAGTTAAGACTAGGGGACGTTTGATTTAGTCAGGCTGATTCTGGTTATAAAACCGTTCAAATCTGCATACCTCTGACGTGAGATTAGGCATATCTTTATTTCTTCATGAACTCCAGAAAGCATAGAATTATACAGAGAGCACGGCTTATGTGGAAATTGAGATACACTCTTACGTCAGAGGAGCGACGAAATGGGAGGAAAGAGTTTAGGTAATTTAAGTATCTGCTAATTATTTAAGTACATTTTGCAATTAGGAACTACAATTATTATCTCACCCTAGAAACAACGTATGCACCATTCGTTTCCCTATGCACATGGACGTTTTTACTGATAAGCCAAAAATTGTAGTTCTTAATTGCAAGATGTAGTCCAATAAAATTATCTATTTCTATCTCATCTTCTGATCAATTCTAAAATGCATGAAACGAACTTCACCAATCGGTAGGCCAAGTGCGAGGTGACTAACACCCCAAACTGGAGGAAGAGCCTCGTAGAGGGGAAAATCTTCCTTCCTGGAATTTGTGCTTCAGTGCCTCCGAATTGAACGCCCTTTAATTTTTTGACATCCCCTTTCAATTTACTATCCCCTCTGAGCGGTGAGTCACACGCACCCCAGCCGAAAATTTTGATTTGCGGTTTTATGGGCACGATACATCTGATACTCGGCTACACATTAAAAGGTCCATGTTAAAACCGCACAAGTCCATTATGCGATGAACTCCATAATGCTTTAATTCTTATGTAGCTCAGAGCTGATCGAAAATTTGACTTTTTGGGTTCTACCATGGATCATGGGCGGACGGAGGACGACGAGCGGAGACAACTTCCGAAAGTTTATGACCTCTGATTGCACGCAGTTGCACTTGAGTCTGGCGTGAGAGGGACGGAGAGCGTAAAATAGAGACGGGGTGGTCCGGAGATACCATTAACGACCAATCAATAATAAACCGAAGAAAGGTCTATTTTCTGGAGGTTATGGATCGTTTGACTAGTCGTTCTAGCTAAAGTTTTCATTGCTCTGAATTAGTTCCGACTTTCGAAACTTTTATGTATCGTATAGTATGCCATAGCTTTTACTTTTCCGGATTTCTACTGCGTAACATCAATTTGTTACCTATACTTTCATCAGGAACGAAGTTTTTTCGGATTTTCACATGATAAGTTTGGATTTAGTCAAGAAGGTTTTTTGGAACTTCTGAAAAATATCGGAACTTCTCAAAATGTTCGATCAGTATTTACTTCAGGAACGTTCATAGAATTTTTCAACGGGGACACTTAAGGTTGACCATCAATATTTTTGTTTTTAGTACGCTATGTTTGTATTCTTTTTGATCGAAGGAAACTGGCGTTCACGAGAAGTGCGTCATCACCGGTAAAAATGACAGCTCGTTCTGTGATTGTCAAATTGGAGACTCTCCTTATCCCGATTAAGTTATGAAAGAGTAAATTCATAGAAGATGCTGAAAATAGAATGATGCGGACATTATGATTTCCTTGCGCAGAAGTTGAACTTGAAATGAAATACGAGTAGTAGTCGAAAAATGGAATATGACTTCATCTAGAACTAAAAAAGTCAGTAATTTAAAGAATTTCTTAAAAATTAATGGTCGACACATTTTTGTACAATATTCATGCAGCAAGCACCAGTAGACATGACGTTCAGTTTCATGTCTGCTTGTTTTGAAAAACGTATAATGACCATTAAATACTCTACTCTACCACAGGAAGCATGGACACCTAGAATTTATTGCTTTTGGCATCTTAAGTAGGCTATTTAGAGGTCATAAAAGGGGGAATACCGCAAGAAAGTGTTGGTTAAAATGACTGAACTTGGTTTCATTTTCTGCTTGTAGCACCGTAAAATGTACTCTTTTACAAAAAAGGACGTGTTTCATCAGTTAGCAAACCATTGTTTAGCGTTATAGTAGAAAAATGTACTCTAAAAATATGCAATTGTGTGGCATCGTTGGAAATAAGTGCAGCAGGTGGAAACCATCAAAAGTTGGCAACACAACCGCCATCTAATCCAAAGTTGCAGTCATTCTTGAGCCTTGAAACCATCATGGTAGCAGGTGTCCATACTTTCTCTGAGATGTTACTCTACTCTCACTTAACGCGTCCGCTCGAGATAAACAAACGTGCAAGTGGGTTAAAAATTGTCTTATCCCTGTATTAAGTTCCTGTGCAGTTTTATTTAGAAAATGATCTACCAGACCGAGTAAGAATGAAAGCACCGAAAGACATGTTTCCTCATCAAAAGTTTTCAAAAATATAGATACTGAAATTAATGAACAAGCTAATTTGCGGAGTTTTTGCAAAATATTTACACAGACGTTAAAAGTTATCACAAAAAGGGTTAATTTGCAGAACAGCTCCTAGTCTCATTTTTTTAAGGAGTTTTAGTTTTAAATATGGACTTATTTATGTATTTTGGTGTTTCATTTGGACCGCGCTAAGCAGAAAGAAACCAAGCCACATCAGCTATTGCCATTTAATTAGACAATTTAGTGTTTTACATGAAAACGGTTCTGCGAATTTTTGTTCGTTCTTTCGTTAAAAAAAAAAAAAAAAAAAAAAAAAAAAAAAAAAAAAAAAATGAGCAGTTAAATTTGGCAGTAGCTGATGCGGTTTGGTTCCTTTCTGCTAAACGCAGTACATTTCTTTACTCTCGCTAGTGATCCTAGAGCAATAATCATAGATAGAATTGGTGTTCAACTCACCACATTGGCCGGAGTATCGGACCCGGATGCTCCTCTGCGTGCGACAAGCGGCCAATCGAAGGTGACACAGACTGCGATACGTGTTGCCGTCCGAGCCGCAAACTGAGGGGCCGCCCCCCTCGGGGCATTCCGCTGGGCAATGGCATCGGGCATCGCCCCTCTCGTCGGCCGAGCATAGCGCCCCGTGGGCGCATGTTGTCTTTTCGCACGGCTCTGAAACAAATAAATCCACCAAAATTGAAATCGTTTTCTCTATTTCCTTCATTTTATCTCGATGTAAAATTCTTTTTTTGTGTAGGTTCTTTCAAATGATGAATAAAAATAAAAATTGTTTTTTCATGGCCTCGCGCCAACGCGCCTTCAATTTTACAGATGCAACACGGACATCAATCAAGTACGAATAGTTGTATCTCTGCGCCGTCATCAACGCGTGTCCTTTGCCCTATTCCATATTGTGCATTGACACCGTCATCAGGATACCTGTTGACGAGACGTTGAACGTCATGCCCGTTTATGACTTCATCGCTACGCCCGTTGATAACGCCATCGTTACACCAGTTGATGAAGTCATCGGGACAACCATTCTGCCTGTTGATGATGACGTTATCAAACAACATTGGACGGCGTCATACGTATACATACGTATATCCGAATATGACGTCACTGGGAGACACGTTAAAGATGTCATAATGAAGTTCGCTGATGCTGTTTTCACATCTTAAAACTCGTAATTTCCTTACTTCCGTTTAATATTTTCGTTTAATATAAATAGGTCCATGCAGCAGTTATTATTGAGTCAACTTGTTACAATTATAATTTTTGTACGTTGAGGTTTTTGAGCAGTTTATGTGCTTAATAACAGATTTTGAACATTGATAGGAAAATTCACCCTTACAGCATTGTTTAACTCATCAGTAAAGTCCTCCATGAAGCTGTGCTAACAATAAAGTTCCGATAATATCATCATTTGTATAAGGTCAATGATAAACACGATCATCTCTCGGTCATAAAGGGAACATAATCTAATTTTTAATTAACTTATATTGGTGAGCTTTTATGTCTTCCTTTTCAGGGCAATGGGATGTGCTTGAGATCTTTTGCAACATCCTTCCAACTCAACTTCGTTTGACAAAACATATGCCAATCTAATAAATGGAACTGAAAGAGTGAAATACTTATCGACGATTCAGTAAAATGCTAAGATAATAATTTACTTTAATTATTATAGAGATTGATTCAACTAATAAAACTAAGAAGCAAAAGTCTTCTGAAAATCATATGATCACAATACTTTTACGGCCGTGCTAAGGAAGAACGCCGAATGAACATTTGAGAATTGCCAAATTTCCTTCGATAAAATGTTTATTTTTGAGGAAAATTATGAATATTTTTCCTTGAAATTTTTAGAGATTTTATATCAGATACAAACAAAATTATCTGAGAAATTGGTAGACAAATATTCAAACATTTTCCTGAAAATTAAAGATTTGCCAGGAGAAATTTGGCAACACCTGAGGGCGCATACGGCGTCTTTCCTCAGCACGGTAGATTAGTAAAGCGTGCTGCTCGATGAAAAAATCGTCAATTGACGCTTGTACTGCGCGTGAGGTGTGGCTGACGGAAACAAGGAGATTAATCATGGGTGCACGCACTGCACGCCAATACTCAGTGTCAAGTGCGCGGCCATATGAGCTGTGTAAGATTTGTCTTTTCATTTTTCTTTCAGTGTGTTTCTTACACTACAAAAGATAGCTCAGAGTTAAAAGAGCTTAAGTTGATTTTAAGAAAGATTTTAGTAAAACCTCGACTGGTTTCACGTTCTGTCCTGTAAAACTGCGTGATTTTATCCTCGAAGCGTTCAAGCATCCCTGCACTTGAATACAAAAACTATTTCAACCCTCCCCCCTCCGCCCCTTCACACACACACATCGAAAAGGTGCAAGCGGAGTGACAACAAACGTATCCTTTCATGAAATGTGAGCCTTATTTTCTGTTCTTCACATTTCTGTCGTGAAAATTGCTTATATTTCCTCCCGGCTTTGAGCCCCGACCCTCGACAAGAGAAAATGAGAAAGCAAAAGTACAGAGGAAAATAGAGGAAAAGGGGAACAGCCGCAAAAGGGAGGGGGAGTAACGAGGGAGGGGGCGCTCTAACAGCGAGGGTTAACATGCATTATCGAACTTGGCTGCGGTTGGAAATATGAATATAAAGAGCGGCGGGATGAAATTGATGCAACTCAAATAAGCGTCGCTTTCCGGCTTAACCTTAATTTTTCACTTTTATTTCGAGTGGGAGAAAAGAGGAAAAAAGAGCTGTAATCATACCGTCTAAGGTATCAGCGCTCACGTGTTTATTGTTTTACAACGGTATTTCTAGTTTACTCTTCTTCGCGGCAAGAGAAATAGAAGTAGGGGCTTCTTATGAAAACATCCCGAAAAGACTTGGAACTTAAATGTAGTGTTTTTGAGCCGTGAAGACTACCGGTAATTCTTCCGAGAATTTCGTCCCGAAAAGAAGCTTTCAACGACACTGAGGAAACTTTGCCAACGCTCCTGTTTTTCTAACCGTGCGAAGGATGCTCGAGTGAGAGGCTTCTCTATATTTTTGCCGAAGAACGACTTTGAGAGCCTTAGTAAAATACAACGGCATGGGGAAAGTATTAACATGAAATGAATTAAGAACGATGATAAAATATTCCACGATACAAATAAAAGAGGAGAAAATTTAAGAAAACATATGTTCCTCTCTCGATCATGGTTACAATGTTACTATCAACGTCGTATCACGTTGTGGCTAGAATTTCAGGTTAGACTTTAAACGTTGTTTCTTTTCTCGCTGTGATGTTTAAAGAATGTAAATTCAACATTTTCTGTACAAATTCGGGACTTGAAATGACCGAAAATTCTTCATTGGTTACTAATATTGATAGTTTATGGCGACTGATAAGTCGATCTGCTGAATGAGATGTAAGAGAGGCAAAAATTTGTTCTTTGCGCTTTTTAAAACTCTCTACATCAATGTAAAATATATATAACAATTCGAAATGATTTTATGTAAAACTCATGTGCTATTCTCTCTTGGGTATTCTGGCGTTGATGAAAGAAAAGCATGTGGCCAATCAGGCTAAATCTGGTCTTTAGACCAGTGAACATTGCACGGATAAAGACATCTATTTTGAAGGATAGAAAAAGAGTGGAAACACATTTTTCGACTTCAACCATCGAAACTCAGGCTTTTAAACGCGTTTCCTCTTTACAATCGTTACGGTAAACTTCGCGATTGCCTGGAATTCAAACGCTCGTTTTCGGAATACTTTAAAGAAACGGCCGGAAGGGCGTTAGGTGCTTCAAATTGAGAAGTTCTCCAGTCGGATTAAGAAGATTGCAGAGGTTCTGTGGCCCTTTGATCGATTATTTATGGATTCTATCCGAGGGCGGAAGTGGTTTCTGCTCTGGGAGCAAGCTCTCCCCCTCCAGTATCAGCAATTAACTTTGAATAGATATTTCTCGACTGAAAAGAGCCGTAACCTCCTCACTTCTCTTAATTAAGCCTCACGCGACCTCGAATCGCTTGGAACGTGTTGATTAAATCCGTGTTTCAAGAGGAGCCGAGCCACGCATCACGCTTAAGTTTCTCAGCGAAAAGCTCGAACATTATTTTCATCCACGCTGCTTCAATTCCCTCTACTCATTTCAAACATTTTCCTGGGCAGGTGAAAGAAATGATTTTACACATTTGTGACCGTCCACGAAAAAAGGTCGTAATTTAGTTCCAGAGGAGGATTTAGCAATTTAGCAACACCAGATTCCGTCCATTTAAACCTATGTTAAATAATCGATTCTTATCGGAGCACCTGGCCTCTCTAAAAATCGATAGATTTCCATAGGTTTAAATTGAGAAAAACAATGTTGCCAATTTGCTGGATCCGCCAGTGCCTAGTTTATACACAGATAATTTCCCAGGGATCCTTCCATCGTATCTTATTGATATTTTCTTCGTTGGTATTCTTCTTGAGACATCCAGAGTTTCCGGTGACCGGTGGACATGTCGGATACAAAATTTTCAATTACCGAAAATGTCCATAATGAAACGGCCGGACATTGTTCATCCAACACAAAATGTCCATGAACTGGAAATGTCACTAAAAAATTTAATAAATAAAAATGCAATTTGCGCGAAAAAATTTGGCAACATTGAGGCGTAAGAAAAACGACGAATTTAGGACATGGAATTTGCAGTATGATTTGGTCATTTTATACTAAACGTGGAAAACTAGAACTTGAGCAGCTTAAACATGATTCTTGAAATCAATTTTTCGGACTGATAACTTCGGATTGCGCCGTGACATTTCCCGCGAGGATTTTTTCTCCTGTAGGGAGTTGTAAGGGTAAAAAATAGCAATAAACATGAAATTGAAAAATCGTAAGGGTAGCTGTGTTTTTCTTGCGTTTCGCGCGTTAGCATGACGCGTTTGAAGATCCTTGTTACCCCACACCCTCCATGTTTGATCCATCCAAGCATTAAATTCGCAATTCACCCCGCCGAACGCCCTTTTTTACGTTAAACCATATGAGCTATCATTTACATGTGTAAACTCCAACGCAGATTAACAAAAAAGCACCGTTTTTTACACTCGTTAAACAGGCGCCCCACTTGATTGATGATGTGGTGCACCGCCGCACTTATTAGAAAATATTGGACCGTGATTAATTTGATGCGTGTAAAGCTCGTGGCCTGAATTAGAAATCTCAAAATTTCAGAGAAAAATAGATCCCCGAGGCTTTAAAGTTGGCAACTGATGGCTTGATACATACACGCCAAGCAGCAGCTAAAATTCTCGAATTAACCCCATACGGCACGTGATAATCAATCGTAAGAAAGATTTGAAAATATCATTCAAAGATAGGTTTTCAGAGAAAAAATAACAAATGTTCTGACAATGTTGCAAAGAATTCAACTCTTTAATCTATTTATAGTGAATTTTTTTCAACTTTACGCAAGTTTTATCACAAAAGCAGATAGCTATTTCAAAAATTAATGTAAGCAAGCTACAAAACAATAGAATATTGGAAGTAATTGATGAATTTGGGGCTTTAAGTTGTACGAAAGATAGGTTTGAGGTAATTTTACAAACAAGAGGTCACGAAAAACAAAGAATTAAAATTGAAAACATTGCCTCAACCGTGGCCTTGAACAAATATAGCTTTTTATTTTGGCTTTTTCATTGGAGTGACTGTACTGTTCACACCAAGATGACTGTGTCCGTCTCGGTTTCTGATATAACATTACGGATGGTTTTCATAAAACTCAGCACTATCGCCCGAAATTATCATCGTTACCACTCCATGCAGAAACCGTCTTGCCGGGAAGTAAAGAGCTTTTCACCATTCTAACCGAATTAGAGAGAGGACTCTCCAGAGCATTTGAGTGAACTGCTATCCTTTGCGATCCTCTCACCAGTTGCCATTCCATTTTTGCCAGATTGAGAGCAAATCTCTGATAATGAAATCAAGGAGGATTTTGTTATGTGAGCTCGTTTAGCGATAGAGTTTTGATTTCATCGCAGAGCATCCTTCGAATTCGTTCGTAACCTTTGAAACTGCCTGGTAAACTAATAAGTAATAAAACTGGCTATTAGCTCGTACTATTTACTTCTTTTTTTAACGACTTAAATTTACTTAGACTACGCCCGTTATACCTCTGAAGTGTTCTTTAAAAACCAATTTCCGTGAGGCTGAGGCAGAGTGGTTTCTCTTTAAAATGTGATTCTATTGCAAAACTGCATTGATTCTTAAAGCACAGAGAAAAATTTCTGGAATCTACATATTGCGTGCAATCTATAGCGGTGATGTACCTCAACCCTTAACTAAATTGAAGGTCAACTTGCATTTTTGCACGATCGATCAAGCGAGATAATGAATGTTAGAGTTTTGAACTGGGTCGAGTGGCCTAGGATAGATCAGATTCTAATCATTACGGTGATATTATCAAAAATAAAAGGATGGAAAAGAATATATAAGACTGCCTCGAAGGAATTACGAGAGAATTTTTCGTAGAAATTTAGCAAAAATTTACTTTTGATAGGTTTGTGATCTTTAGCCTCAAAAGTCTAAAACCGTAATTGAAAGCTATGCTTCTGCAAAAGTAAACATCCCAACTTTCAAATGCGGTAACTGTAGGAAAATGTTTGATAACTATACTTTAATGCAAAACTAGGCAACGTTCCTTCAACACTTTCTTTTCTGGATATAAGTCCCGTCTCCTTCTCTTGAACCGTGTATAAATTTACCGTTTACGAGTAAATTGCAGCGTGGTAAAACGATGCATTCTAGAGTAGGTTTATCCCCGAATGGAGAGGGGTGGAGGGGAGGGCTGATGCCGGATTTGCAGAATACGCAATCACCTTTTACAAGGAAAAAATAAAACAGCGTTCCGTTAACTAGATATTATTTTGCATACTGCATAGATGAAATAACACAGAAACGGCTTTCGATCCGCCTGGAACAAGATGTTATGAGAACCGCAAGCCTGATTACGACGAGTTGTAAATTTTTCAATGTTAAACCCTCACCCCCAATTTGCCTTAAACATTTCTAAAAATTCCATCCCCCCTTCAGACGGAAGGCTTACGGTAACCGTAAGCCTTCCGTCTGAAGAAGCCTTCCGTCCCTTCCGTTTTCTGTATACGGTTCCTTTAAAAGAATCACCCTCCGCTTCATCTCTGAAAAATCTGTGGAATTTTCAAATAACGAGCAATACCAACTGCAAAAAAACTACAAAGTCACAAATTAAGAGACCTTTAATGGTACAATAGGTACGATGTTTTCAATTGGTGAGAAATAGACAATGTTGCCATTCACTTTTATAATTCAAAAAACTTCATTCTCCCTGTATCTCTGATACAAACGGTCTTTCTTTTAATCTCCACTTTCGTTTACTCGTATTGGTGTGTTTTAGGGGTGGAAAAAATAAAATGCTGATTACATCTTTTGACCCTGGATGCACGTGAGCAGCATTACAGGGCTCGCTTGCTACTCCCAACGCGATCTATATTCAGCTTACTTAAGTGTGAAGCAACTATTTGACCACCAAAGCGTGGCACAGTATCACTCAAAATTGAAGGCAAACTGAACGCACCAACTCAAGACCACTTACTGTAACGGCTCAAGTCGCTGGATTTGAAGCACCGAAAAAAGTTAGTCAGACATAACTGATTCATCAAAGTCTATGACTTTCGATAATCCATTTTTTTGCGTCTGGATACACGTTGTGCGGATTTTAAAAATTTTTACAGCTACCAACGATTGTCTCTGTATGAGCCCGCTCTCTTTACAAATTTTGAATATGGCCCAAGGTGCCTTTAAGGGATTGGGTTACGTAGCGAACAAAATGTATGCCCTCTAGCTACCTATTATACTTTTTGTTCCGTCCATAAATCACCCTTTTCCAATCCTGACAAACGTCCGAATTTTTTATCCTAGAGCGGAGAAAAAACTGAAAAAGTATACTTACTGTTAACAGCATGCCCGACATGCTGCGAGCTAATTTTTCAAAGTCACGCATTAATTGCAGCCCCCCCCGTCTCGGCTCACCTTTCCTCCATTCACTTCGTGCGCAATCAGAGATTCTAAATCTTTTACATACCTGTGCGTTTCCGACTATTTTTCAAGTATAAATCCGTCCGAGAGGGTGCTTAAATATTTAAACAGAGTGTTCTAAATTGAAATGCTAATTTATTCCCTGCAAAGAATTAACTTGACCTGCCTCCAGAATTGTTCCCGGCAATTTACAACCGGCTGCATAATGCTTCTGTCCACACGGACACTCGAAAAAATAAACTGAAAAAAGGGAAACGGGACTTGCGCAGCGATCAAGTTTTCATGCGCGAGTTTCCAGATTGGCAGAAAAATTAGATTTTTTACTTCCCTCTTTCATATAACACAGAGCTATACTACCGTGGCGAAGAAAAAAGCCGTATGAGCATTCGAGTGTTGCCAAATTTCCTCCGACAAAATGTTTATTTCTTAAGGGAGTTGTGGATGTTTTTTCTTGTACTTTTCAGATAATCCAGATCTGATTGGTAATAAAACTCTCTGAAAATTCGGAGGAAAAATCTTTGCGTATTCCCCGGAAAATGTATACTTTTTCAAATGGAACTTGGCAACGTCTGAAGGCTCATATGGCGTTGTTCCTTTACACGGCAGCGTGGAAGGCTATATCCACCGTCTTGCGGAACACTAATGGCCATGCGAACAACACATTGTACATGACTGTTTACAAAGACATATACAAAAATATGTTTTTCGATGAATTTTACTCTGAGAACATCCATTATTGAAGCCAATTTGAGCATCATCCAACTTACTGCTGAACTTACTACTAACTGCTCCATTCGGCGACGCCGCCCCGATCCGGGTCGTTTTCCCCGCTGCCATTGTCCGCGGGCGCCCATTGTTTCCCGCGGTCATTTAGCCCCGTTTTCGGGGGGCAGGAATTCCAAACCCCTCCCCCCCACGTCCCCCACGGGAGCCCGACATGAGAGCGGGGCCCAAGACCGAGTATGAATCTGGAGCATGGTTAATGACGCAGACTACCATTGGTCAGCCTTGTTTTCACACTTCATACCGGCCGCCTGTCGCTCAGGTACGCTCGTGCGGTTTTGTCGGGTGCTCCCGCAAACAAAGTTCACTGCGCTCTTCGCTCCTCCGACGAGACGACAAACAGAAACTTCGCGGTGGACGCTTCCAAACAATACGTACGGATGACGGCGACTCGTCATATTCGACGGTGCCGTTGATCCTAACAATCGCCGCCATGGACCTATTACAAATGGACTGCATTTTGCAATGGACCATTAGACAAGGTACGAATTTCAGCATTCTGATACATTTTTCTTAACCGAAATTTTACGTAAAACGCGATGCGCACAACGAAAATTACCGGAATCAATACCTTACGAAGATATTTAATGATTCTTGATGCGTGAATTCAGACTATCCGCTCATGAAAACTCAAAGCTCTACGTGATTCACATCGCGCGCTAAACGTTATCAGGACAGTCTCTACGATATACAAATCTGGCAACCTCAATCTTGACGCTTTGGCTCAGCCACAGCAAATTGCTTATGGATTGAACACCACATGGTGAGACATGAACATTGCTCGACTGAGAAGCTTGCTGAAACCGTTGCAGTGCGCGATTTGACTCACGTAGAGCTTTGAGTTTCTTTGAGCGGGCAGTTCAAATTCCTCGTAACCAATGTGAAATAAAAACGTTAATATCTTCGTTAGGAGTTGGTTTAAGTAATTTTCGTTGTGCGAATCGTGCTCTACGTGAAATTCTGACTAGGAAACATGTATCAGAATGCTTAAATTCGTTCCTTGTCTAATGGTCCATTTGGAACTATAAATTCTGGCTCTTCTGGAACAACACTTATGTGCATAGGGAAACTAATGGCAGATACGTTGCTTTTAAATCAGGCTAGAATTTATGGTAAAAAATTGCAAAAGGTAGTCCAAATTGTTTCAAGAGCAAAAATAACAGTTAATTCTTGTGGACACTCCTTTGAAAATCACGATGCGATGTGCGTCACTTACGTATCGGGAAAATCTGTAATTCACTCTTATTTTCAAGGCAAGCTCACAACATTTTGCACTCTTTCAGCCTCCCGCTTTAAAAAGTGTACTTTCGGCACGGACATAATTCGAGACGGGTGAGTCACGTGATGCGAGGTTTCACATCTCCACGAGGAGCAGAATAAGGCTGCCACTGCGGGACACAGTTTATCAGCAGAGATGTGGCATGCTTTGCGATATATTGATTAATCTGCCATTTAAACCTGTGGAAATGGATCGATGAACAGGGTGTTCGCAACGAACACCTTAATAATCGATTTTTTACCATAGCTTATTTTAATAAGGAAATATCGATAATCGATCATTCACTACCGTTTCGTCACTGCCTCTCTCTCTCTCGGATCCCTGGTAAAAATTGGCAGTAGAATCTGTGTTCCAAAATACCATAGACTTAAAGCCGGCTGTAAGATTTCCAATAGCTTCTGTAGCCGGCTGTACAATTTCTTATAGCCGATGGCGATTAAGCATTAGCCAGACGACAAAGTTTATGCTAAACGTTACTAAATACGGATACTCGGACTTAGTGAGTTTTTGGACTGCCGCTCTCTTTTTGTGCCGTAGTATCTTGATATATTTTGCGAGGAAAGCTCCGTATTTTTGAAGGATGACTGTCATTCTTAATATGTTGGAGCGCCTTCAATTTCTTATGATACTGTGCAATACCTCTGGTGTGAAATAGTTGCTTCATACGCCGTGGCACGCTGCGGCGCGGCGGGCGGGCAGAGAGCGCGAAACTCGCATTGGCGCCTACAAACCTAACAGTGATACTTCACGCATTGCGCAATGCGTGAAGTATCCCTGTTAGGTTTGTAGGCGCCAGTGCGTCGCCGCTCCGCTTTTTGTTAGGCTCTAATATTTAATCTCGCGGAGTCAGCGTTTTTCAACTCATGATTCTGAAATGTTTGCACGCTCTGTATGGATTATTCTCATTTTAATTGATGGAAAAAATGTGTTTTAAAGAAAAATGTGTGTTTTGTAAACATTAAGGTAGTTCCGTAAAAAACTTAATGATTTCCAAAGCACACGAATTTCTACACAATTTCTTATAGCCTTTTATAGCGAATGGCGATAAAGTGAAAAACCCGGCGATAGAAACTATAGTCCGACTGTATACTTTTTTATAGCTTCGTATAGCCCGGCTATATGATTTGCTCCGCTTTCTACAGCCAGCTATATGATTTTCTATAACCTTCTTTAGTCGGTCATAAGAACTCCTATGGTATTTTGAAACGCAGCTCCTATCGCCAATTTTTACCAGGGATGGCAGCGGCTAAAGTTGTCAAGTCCACGCCCTACTCACAAAATTCCCTGACTTCTCTAGTCGTCGCAAATTTTCTAATTTCCTCTGACTTTCCCAATTCTTCAAACGGCTAGAAACCCTACCCGTCCCATCACTGCGTATCGGCATCAACTCCGCCTCTTTTCGTCGAGGAAAACGTATCCCCCTTTCTTTTGGAAAAGTCTGTACGTCTTTTCTGGTCATATTGGACGCCACCGCCGCACAGTGGATCGAGTCAATAGAGGAGGTCCGACAGAATTTGAAACTTTAAACGCTTATAACTCCTTTTATACAAACTTTCAGTTTCGAATAGTGTCTCCATTGGTTTCCTCGTAAAATATTGTTCTAGAAGCACCCCTGAAAATGTATAATAAGACGCAATAACTATCAAAATTTGCAGTTTTAGTCAAAAATGTCATGTTCGACCTCTCTAATAGACTCGATCCATTGTGCGTCGGCCGAAAAATCGAATCAATCATGATCGATTAAGTGCGAATATCACCAAGGCTGGTATCGGGAGCTAGGATGCCACTTGAAACCTTTGTTCGGCCGAGTAGCCAATAATACTATTATTGCAGATTATTTTCATCAACTCTCTCTGAAGTGTCCGCTGAAGCGTTTCCATCAACGAGTACCTTGTGCAGTGCATTAGTTGCACTCAAGCGCCTTTTAGCGCCAATTCCCGGCGGGACATTTTTGAAATTCAAACCGAGAGGTTATTGATCGAATGGGGAAAAGCCAAGTTAGGATAATCCACCTGCAATACTTTTAGGATCACAGTTCCTTATTAGCGAGGAGAATTTTGATTTTTTTTTAAATGTCCCGTAGTCCTGACGAGTAAAATTTATACTCCTTAATCGAGGTTTTTATAAAGTAATTTTGATTTATTTAAGGATATTTAGATTAGATTAGAGTAAAATGAGTCAATCATCGTTAAAATGTTTAGTCATTTGACTCAAAAGTAGAATTAAAGCTAGCTCGAACTCATTGTCAATATTGGAACAGGATTATGTTATTTCTAACAATTAGACTGCCCAAAAAGTCAGGATTAGCTGGTGGTAGAAATCCAGTTCTGATCACTCGATTTCTCGAATATTCATCTGAGTTTTATGGTTGTCACTATCAGTGCTAGCCACTAGATTTCCTGGAAAGCATATTACAGCCACACTGTCAGGTGGATCTTCGAAGTTTTTTATACGTGTGGTTGCATGGTTGGTAAATCCATTTGTTTCATTGAAAATTAGCCATTAACCCCTAAAAAGTTAGAGAAAGCAATACAATTACCAGAAATAGTAAAATAGAGAGGGGGAGAGAGGAATGAGGGGGGAGAGAGAGATAAAGAAGAAAAAAAGAGGGAAAACAAATTAAATTTGGAGGATTAAAAAAAGAAGAGACCTAGTGATAATATCTTAAAAATATAGATCTGAAGTCAGAAAATTGTGGCCTCGAGCAGCATGGGTGCAATTCGATAACGATTCGACGATCCGAAAATCCTCTGCGTCCACAACTTGGCACCGAGGCCGGGGCAGATGTTGAATAAAAATACGGCAAAAGCCACCGTGTGAGCAAAGTTTCGGGCAATAAAGAAGTGTATACACTCAACATACATCATCCGTTTTTTTAGTGGCTCACCACTTCGCCACTTACCAGCCGCGGCGGACGACGGTGTTGGGTCCGTGCGGGGGAGTGAGGGGGGCTCTCAGCTCCTGGTCGCGTGAAATCTGCGCTGCCGGCTCCCGGTTCGAACTCCTTTGCCAGACCCGCGCTGACTTAGATTATTGAGACTCATTTGTCACTTCTCCGTTCAAAGGGCGAACGCTTCTCGACTTGGCCTTGGCTGCGTTGTCGTGTCGAGGTCTGCGCCGTCTGCACAGGAATTATCCTTTTAAATCAATCGGAATGCCCGCGAGAAGGTCACTCGGCAAGACAAGGCCTGAACTGCGGGTCGATTATTGAAACTGATAGACAAAGCGATAGACAAAGAAGACATAGGGAGTATGCATCGATCCTAATGGTTGACATTGTTGGTTCCTATAGACTAAGGAAGAAAATGATGGACTAACTGTCAGGTCCTTGGTGGGTTGCCGTTACTCAGTCCATTACCTACCTCCTATGTCCATTGCCACCACCCGCTTCCATCAATAGGATCCCTCCAAATCCCTTTTGTCGCCTTTGTCTATAGCTTTGACTATCGGTTTCAATAATCGGCCCGCTGGAAAGAAACGCCACGTTTTTACCTCCAAGTCTTATATTTGCAGAAATCTATTCACAGAGCGGAAGCTTCGGAAATCCAACCATTTAGTGAGCTTTTAGTACAGATCAAATGCAATTAATATTATACAAATGACGTTACTTTCATTTCTGTAATTTCAATAAAGAAAACACTTTAAAGCGTATTCAAATCATAAACGCTTATATCTTATTTAAGGGTTATTTTTTAGACTTCCCGGTGTATGTTTTGTTTACCTGGTAAAAATTTTAAGAGGTAAATATATTGCCTGGTGCTTTACTCCTATTCACATCCTGTTACGAGGCCCATTCCAGTAGTTAGAGTTCACGCTCGCGTCATCGCGCCTTCAATTTTGAAGATGCAACACGGACACCCATTAAGTACGAATAGTTGTATCTCTGCGCCGTCATCAAGGCGGTTCTTTTCTTTCTCTATTTCCATGTTGTGTTAGGGTTTCATTTATCTTATACTGATGGCTATTCCAGGGCTACATGGCAGCCCAGCCGAAGGTAGAAGAGACATAACCGGGCCTCGTTTCTTTACTTTTCTCCCGAATTTGAGCGTCACCTCCTGGGTAGCAAAGAGCGGAGGATAGCGATTTCACGCCTCGCGCCGTCACGCCTTCAATTTTGCAGATGCAATACGGACATCCATCAGGCACGAATGGTTGTATCTCTGCGCCGTCATCGACACGCGTTGTTCTCGCGTTTTAATTCTATGTCCCCAAAAAAACCACATGAGAACTTAAAAGTTGTCTACCCACAATGAGCATAAGATGCGTTCTTCAAATTATCGAGAGATTTTCAAGGGAAACAGACTTTCCTGCGAATTAACGAGGTTTTCGAATTATCGAGGTTCGAATTACCGAGAGTCCACTGTAATAGCATACAACGACTAATTAGAATTTATATGTAGAAACAACATTCTTTCAATTATTATTCCTGGACACAAAAGAGGGGTTTGTAAGCCATCCAATGCCCAATGTCAGTTAAAAGATAATGGAATAAGCCTAACGCGTAAAATCGTTCAAAGGCTGATAATCTCTAAGAGATGTTGAAGGCGGATTGAATTCAACAATACCCTCAGAATAGGGAACAATGAGCGAAAAGCAATGAGAATATGGTCAGTTCCAGTAGAATTGGAGACAACCCAAGAATTGATCGTAACCGAGCACGTCATTTTATAAAGACGATCAGACCGCTCACATGCAGTAAGGTTTTCAAGTCTCTTTAAGATCATGCGATTTACGTGATGTACAATTGGACGCAGATATGTTATCGGACGATTGAAAATGCAAACAATCATTTTGAAAATGCAAACATTTTATTAATCGCGTTACGCTGTGCCGTTAATTTCTCTCAAACGTACGAGCGTCGTAAAGAAAGTAAGTTCACCTGTCTTAAGTACTTAAATCAACGATAAAAGAATTATTCGTCCGTTTTCAATCATATTAAAACATCAAATTCGGTTTATCTTTGCTTAGAAAGAAAGCATGAGCAATGAGCAAGCATGATTTGATTATATAGTTATGCATTAATGATAAACCTATGATTGATGTTCAATTTTTTCTAAAATAAACGTCTGCGGTGGATTTTGCGGTCACGATGCTTAGGATTAGATGCTGAAGATCCAGTCTGAAAATTTTTACTCATTAATCACTTCATTCGTCGTTTTCCAGAGGAAAGAACTAAATGACTGAAGTAATAAATTTCAACGTTGCAAAATTTCCACTGGCAAAGTGTTTTTCCTTTTGGAAACTGGTCGTCCCTGATTGAAAATTTCAATGGTTTATTTTCTAGCTGAATACGCGAAAAAATCAGGAAAATTATAGACAGAAATTGCACAGTCATATCTGTGGGGAAATTAGATTATTTGAGTATTTTTCACCACCTTCGAATAGAGTTATGTTTTTTCGTCTGAAAGATGAATTTTATAAAAGCGAGTGCAACTGTCCTATCAAAGCGTCCTCCCATATTTTCTTCTTACACGATGGTCTTAGAATCTAATGAAAGAACCTCAGGCGATTCAAATTTGGTCAAGTTAAGCCGCGGTCCGGTCTGGAAGCCCATGTTTTTCCTTTGCGACGTACACAGCTTTGTATGGGACCATTATTTTTAATGGTTCTCGAGGCGGCCGCATGGGGAGCTTCCGAAACGTCCATGATTCATAAAATCAATGCTGCCATTCCCCGAAGAATCTTCTTATGAATAGTTTCAGAATAAACCTAATTTTGCACCAACTGGTAGCGCAGGAGAGTTATGCAAACGAGGCAAATAAGGGGCGACAGGGTCTTTACGCTGGAAGAAGGAACAGGGCGCACCATTGTCGTTTTTGGCATTTGGCGCAAGGACACAAAGGCGTGCATTGAGCAAAATATTTGCGGCCACTCTGCCGCTCATCTTCGAGAAGGAGACATAACGGGCATTCAACCCCCCCCCCCCCCACTTCCCCCACCCACGCCACAGCCACGGACCCTCTGCCCTCTCTGCCGTCCCTTGCCTTTCACTTAATACTTTTGACCCTATAATGGTTGGCTTTCAAACGTCAGGACTTTAAGCCACTCCAACAGGGATGCCGGGTGTTGCAAGATCTCAGAAAAGCTGATGGTTTGGTTCGGACTTCGTTATGCGGGAAAAACGGGGGCACCGAAACGTTGATAAAATTTCGCGACCTCGTTTTTCGCGGGAGAAAAAAAAACCGGAGGTAAACTTACCGGAAATAAAAAAAAAAACCCCTGGGATCGCTAAACATGAGATTCGAAAGATGATTTTCTCTATCGATCAACATTTTTTGTGGATGGACAGATGAAAGCTGTAAAAGTTCTCGGAGTTTGCCTGCAAAATCAGATCATTAACGCTGATCGCTCGTCTCGTACCACAATGCCGTTTCTCTTGGTTTGTTTTTGCAAAACATAGTTCATATAGTTGAAGTCTGACAACGTAACACTTGACTGCCGGATGAGCCCTCTGAACGATAATATTTCCGTGAGGCTTGCTGTCTACTTGAGAGCGCAGTCTTCACAGACAGGGACAGGGGCCAGCGGAAGGGGGAAGAGCAACTTAATCGTGGTGGCCACTAGGTATGATCAATTTTTTACTTCCTTAAATCATATTTTTTTTAATCGCTCATTAGAGGAAAACTTTCACGTTGACCTGATTGCCGGAGCAATCCTTTCAAACTTACGTGAAAAACATAATGAAGCAATAAGAGGACTGTATGTTAAGAAGGTTATCTGGCAAGGTATTTGCCAGAAATGGATCCATAACTATAAAATAAACATGTACATATCTATACTGTGTGCTCCGAGACCTCCTAAATTTGCATATCTGGTAACGCTTAGTTCCAGCGTTCTACTGAGCTAATTTTCATGATTTTTGCGGTTATCGATAAGCAATTCTCTCTAAATGAGCCCGCTATATTCAAATTTTGAAAATTAATTTTTTTATATTACGTGGTAAAGTTGCGATTTCTCCCATTTAAACAATGTGCATTTTTATTTTTTGTCACAGTTCGTTTGATCATTCTACCGGGCCTATTGCCATGATATTTGCGGTCATCGACAGGCGATTGTCTCTAGATGAGCCCGCTGTAATCAGATTTTGGAAATAGCATCCAGGTTTTTTTTTATATATAAGAGTAGATCAGGGAGCTTAGAAGGGGGGGAGAGCAAAATTTTAAATTCCCGCTACTGAAAAATGGCCGGAATTTCTAAGTTAGCGGAAAATTGAACAAAGCGCAATTGAGCACAGGAGAGAATTTCATGAGGTCCAAAACTTCGGCCAAAAACTCTAGATTAGGAAGAAATAAGTCGGTTAATGACTGAAGATCACAAAAGTTTCGTAACTGATGTTTTTTGAGTCGCTAATTTCGAGTTTTATGTCATATTGCCTACATTTTAACACCCTTACTTATCAATGGCAAGTTAGTAGGCAAGTTTGTGGCACGCTGCGCCGCGCCGCGGCGTGCTGCCAGCTCAAAACGCGCACTGACGCCCACAAACCTAAAGCGATACTTCAAGCATTACGCAATGCGTGAAGTAGCCCTTCAGGTTTGTAGGCGTCAGTGTGCCACGCCACAGAAATGACGTAAATTTTTCACAATTCAACGTTGACTCGGTGCGAGTCTGATAGCTCTTGAAAATCGGTCTTGTATCATCCACCTGCCAGTCGATCTGACTTCACTGCGCTAAAAGTGGATTCTTCAGCCGAGTAATCAAGGGATCGACTTGCCGTCACTACCAGCGATACCCAAGGACACAATAATTTGATCGGACCGATGACAGGAATAACCACCTAAAGGCGTATAGGCTGTTATTCGTGCCATGGTCTCGGTCCAAGTGTCCATGTTCCATTGCTCAGATGGAAATGGTGGAAATAGAAAAAAGCCCTTACGTCGAAGAAACGGCGATATGATATTATAAACGAAGTTTCCGATGAATATCTATGAACAGATATACTTTACGGGAATCTTTATTTATTTGCAAGTTTCAAATTAAAACAGAAAAATTATAAATCAAATTATGGAGCTGTAACTAAACAGATTTGACGATAGGAAGATAAAGGAGCGAGCACTGAGCTAAAGTGCACAAGAGCTCAATCACGATAGAAAACCCCTCTTTCAAAATCTGAGTATCTCAAACAGAGACTCGACCTTACTTCTATACCCTCTCTGACATATTTTCAGTAAAAATTTTTCTTTCATTTTGAGTTGAGTCAGTAACCAAATTATCCTGTGACTGACCAGCAATGTGAGGCATTTTAAGAGGCTATAAGTTACAGCAAAATCCAAAGTAAAGCAGAGCAGGAACTACGTAAATTATTAAAGACTAGTGGCTAGTTTTGCATAGAAATTCAAATATTTCAAACATCTGGGCTCTTCTTGTATCAAACCACAACAAAATAAGACGGAAGTTTGATTAAAAATTCTTCAGTTTAATCGAATTAATTTTAACCTAACAATATGTGCGATAAAATACAGCATTCCTTGGGCGGATTGAGATCTTCTACGGGAAAAATCCCGACGCAGTGGCAAGCGGCCGGTTAAAATGGTTGGTTTCAATCGAACTGTAATAGACAAATTCTCATTTAGTTAGAAGTTTTCCTTTGCAAAAAGAACACAGAGAATAATTTGCTGTTCAGCCGACGGCGTTAACCACAGTGTTGCGCGGTCGTGGTCAGTTTATTCGCAAGATAAGCGGATCAAGTTCAACGGAAACACATCGGGCCGCATTTAAAACAGGGGAAAAACGAGTTTCTTCAATTCGCCTCCAGTGAGAATTTCATCTTGAATCACGAGAAAAATATGCTGATTTCAAGGAAAAAGTCGTCCATATCAAGAAGAAGCTTCGCTGGAAAAAAAGTCGCTTGGATGTAGAGTCCGGACTTTTAAAAAATTTGACAAGAGTAAATACATTTGATTCAGTTGGGTTCATACTTGAATCGAGAGGCAAGCCTCTTAATTTAAGCAGATTTCCTTTTGATTCAAACAAAAATCCAATTGTATCGAGATCATTTTTTTATTTCAATTTTATTAGGAGTCTGGACTCTAAATCCGAGCGACTTTTCTATTGTTTGCTTGATCCAGCAATTTTATTCTTGATTTGATTTTATGCACACATATACTAAAGCGGAAATCTTCTTGCAGAATGAAAGGAATAGTACATAGCGGTCACTAGATTGTCCATGCAGTTCTTGAAAATGTGTGGACACCGAAAATGGACACCTGGTAGTGATGTCCTTGCGATTTACTGAACGTGTAGTTAAGTTGTCAGTGATCCGGTAATAACTACCAGATTAATTAGAGTTTTATTACATCTTTTTTTTTTTTTTTTTTTTTTGTAAGCAGAACGGTTCCCAACTGACAACGATGCATCGAGGAACCTCCTCAACCGGAAACAATTATTCATAGTCGGTAAGGTCGCTAATCGATAATGAAATAACTTAATACCCACATTACATCCCTTCATTCTCTCGCTGCACCGCTCTGTTTTCCCGCTCGTTTCGCTGTGAAAAACGAAAGAGCTACCCCCCCCCCCTCTTCCGATCAGTAGCAAAGGGTGGGTGCGGAGAAGCCCCTTCCATCCCTGCAACCAGCTCGAAGAAAATTGAAAAAGATCGGAGCGGGGCGCGGCCGGCGGAGAGTTATCTGACTTTGATTCTTCATTTTTATGGCGCGGGAAACTGGTCTTAACTTCAGATCAGAATTTATGTCGGATATTACGAAGGCGGGCAGGTATTATCGCGAATGAGACAGCACTCTGCCTGTAATGGAGGCGGTCGAGGAGTTCCCTCCCTCTTTGTTGAAAAATAGGAAAAATCCCGATCTGCAATTTTTCCGTTCATGTTAATTCGTGCTTGTAGCGCATTGAAAACAGAGGTTGCCAGCATGGTGCTCTGCGCTTGGAATAGTTTCCGTTTAGATCAAAAGGAACGGACCACTTGCTGGGTAGGGTAACAAATTAAATCGCCAAAATTGGACTCAGGGCGGCATGAAACGTAAGAAAGAAATGAAAGATTGGAAATTTCAGTGAAATATTCCATGAAATATCACAAGGCTGTGAAATATTTCATGTATTTCAGGGGCTAGAGTATACAACCCGCACTAAAACACACAAAAATAGAGGAAAGTCACAATCGTTACATTTTACGAAACATGAAAAGGACTGGTGTTTTTCAATATCTTTCATACATTTCTGAAATTTCATGAAATATACCAAGAGACATTTCAAGATTTTATTTTTCATGAAATTTTGCCACCCTGATTGGACTACATATTGCAACAAGTGACTAGTTTTTCTGGCTCCATTTAGACACAACTTAAGAGTCTTTCGTCGCCTTATGGAGATAGGTGATTTTATGGATGAGTTCCTTATAGCATTGCGATATATCGATTGGTATGCCATTTAAACCTACGGAAAAGGATCGATAAACAGGCACGGTTCGTTTCAGAGGAAGGTAAATGAAATTGTGTTGCCCACTCAAAATTCCTTCGGGATCTTGAAGTAGGATGCATACACAGTCATTTAAGCCTAAAATGAAAATATTCTGTCGAGCTCTTCGAAAATAAAATCAATTTTTGTGTTTTTGGCGCTAAAATGGCCTTCAAAGACGATCGATGATTCAATTCCGATGGGTTGTGCATATGTAAAATGGTACATGTGTGATGGACTCTACGTATTTTTGGACCAGGAATCGATTGAGCAGGGTCCTGAATCGGTCCGAAGCTTCATTGACTGAAAAATGGGCCTTTTTTGGATTTTAGGGGTGTTTTGGGCCCATTTTCCCCCAATTTTGGCGTGAAAAAACCTGTGCCGTCATGGGTAATGATTATCGGGTCATTTCGGGCGGACCATCGAATGCACTTGGTCCCGAGACACTCCGGGGCTTCCGGAGTGATACAGGGTTTTCGAGATACAGGGGATCAAAGTCCCCGATTTTCACTCAATTCTGCAGGTATTTTAATGTTCAATTCCGACTATAAATTGATTTCTGATTTAGATATCGAAGCGCATTTTGCGGTGGTTGATTCAGCTACGTGTGGTGGATTTTTCTACAAATTTCACAAACCCTCACTAGCTGAATCAACCACCGCAAAATGCGCTTCGATATCTAGATCAGAAATCAATTTATAGTCGGAATTGAACATTAAAATACCTGCAGAATTGAGTGAAAATCGGGGACTTTGATCCCCTGTATCTCGAAAACCCTGTATCACTCCGGAAGCCCCGGAGTGTCTCGGGACCAAGTGCATTCGATGGTCCGCCCGAAATGACCCGATAATCATTACCCATGACGGCACAGGTTTTTTCACGCCAAAATTGGGGGAAAATGGGCCCAAAACACCCCTAAAATCCAAAAAAAGGCCCATTTTTCGGTCAATGAAGCTTCGGACCGATTCAGGACCCTGCTCAATCGATTCCTGGTCCAAAAATACGTAGAGTCCATCACACATGTACCATTTTACATATGCACAACCCATCGGAATTGAATCATCGATCGTCTTTGAAGGCCATTTTAGCGCCAAAAACACAAAAATTGATTTTATTTTCGAAGAGCTCGACAGAATATTTTCATTTTAGGCTTAAATGACTGTGTATGCATCCTACTTCAAGATCCCGAAGGAATTTTGAGTGGGCAACACAATTTCATTTACCTCCCTCTGAAACGAACCGTGAGGGTGTTTGCAGCGAACACCTTAATAATCGATTCTCTACCATAGGTTTAAATGACATAACAATCGATACATCGCAATTCACGCCACGCCACTGACTTGTACATATAATACGCAAGCTGATAATTTTAGTTTTTCCTCAAAGTCTGCAGGGGAGCGCTTCAATGACGCTGTAAAGTATGAAAAAACTGCAAATCTAAACTTAAAATTACAAAAATGGCGAATTCCTCTCTACGTTCTGTAAAATCGTCACTTTGCAGATATGCGGTATTGTTCGGTAGCCATCGGTTTGTGTCTTATTTTTCTGTCAAAGTTTCCCGGAAAAGAAGATTTAGATTTTAGATTTAAAGAAGTATTAGGCTGGCAACAATAGGACCAACTGGATAGCTGTCCCGGAACGGAAAATATACTTACAAGGGGAACTTCCCAAGCTGCCGCCTCCGATCGGGCTGAAAAAATTCATACGAACTCTTTGGATGAATTTATTTGACCCGTATTTTTTTGTTTTTTCCAACGCCCCCTAGAAACCCCCCAAAAAAATTCCGGAAAGTCTTGCTTTGAGCGCTCGAGCCTATATACGTAGTATAGCAACTACTTCTTATCAGTCGGCGGTGGCTCTGTGGTAGCGCGCTTGTCCAGTGCATCAGCGGTCCCGGGTTCGAATCCCGGGCGCCGCGTCTACTTTTTTACGACCCAATTGTATATTCTCACACTTTTTCACATCGAATCCCATTTAATACAGTGGAACTTAAAACATCAATTAATTTACAACCATCATCAAACACAAATTGATCTACGATCAATAACTTCTTCAATTTGAAGTATAGATTTTTTTTGTGGATAATGACGGGGAGAGATCATGACGCATACGGGTGATCGGGAGAAATATGTTGATGTGAGGGGGCGGAGCGGGTCGTCGGCTAATGCAAAAGTACAGTGATTGGCGAGATAATCGCGCGCGTATCCCCCCCCCCCCCTCCCAAAAAAAATCTATACTTCAAATTGAAGAAGTTATTGATCGTAGATCAATTTGTGTTTGATGATGGTTGTAAATTAATTGATGTTTTAAGTTCCACTGTATTAAATGGGATTCGATGTGAAAAAGTGTGAGAATATAAAATTCGGTCGTAAAAAGTAGGCGCGGCGCCCGGGATTCGAACCCGGGACCGCTGATACACTGGGCAAGCGCGCTACCGCAGAGCCACCGCCGGCTGATAAGAAGTGGTTGCTATACTACGTATATACACTCGAGCGCTCAAAGCAAGACTTTCCGGAATTTTTTTGGGGGGTTTCTAGGGGGCGTTGGAAAAAACAAAAAAATACGGGTCAAATAAATTCATCCAAAGAGTTCGTATGAATTTTTTCAGCCCGATCGGAGGCGGCAGCTTGGGAAGTTCCCCTTGTTAGATCCTCAACCAGGAAGACTCGATAAGGCAGTAATACATCCCCTTCCCCTATGGCCCCTCCCTTCCCCAAAAGACTTACGTAATATGTGAAACGCCCCTTTTTAGCATAATTAAGTCCAAATTACCTCGCATGTGCAGTTCCAGCCTCAAAGTACAAATCTGATCTAATCAAAATGATTGCACAGCGGACTACGTCGTGAATTTTACAAATGATAATTGCGTTCCTATTCAGCATTAGGTAACAAGTGGCCCTTGTTTATTGCGACCGATGACATACTTCTTGGACAAATCTAGTCCTCTTGAGCTAGAAAGTGATTTGACCCGCATTCACTCATGAGCTCTGAATTCCATGCATCATTAATGTGTCGCCGCGATCATCAGCTAAAGCAGTGCCGGGAACTTCGGCACTCACCCGTTGGATTACGGACGACGTAACAGGATTTAGAACGAATGAGAGCGTGGATGCCATTTTTACTAAAAAAAAGAACGATTTAAATATGAAGACGCCCAATTTACAACCGGAATTTTTACGAGGGAAAATCGAATTTTCACATCCCACAAAAGTATTTAAGCTAGGTTCCACAACCTAAGGTATGAGTTGGCAAAAAAAAAAAAAAAAAAAAAAAAAAAACTTAAATCGGGACTAAGGCCGCAAAAATTAAAAAAAAACACATAAAGTAAAATAAAAAAACCCGGGACGTTTTGCAGGGATCACACCCGCATTTTCAACCGGCAAGAACAAAAGGAACAAAAATTAGGAAGAAAGACACTATGAGCCTCACTGCTGTTATTGTGTTATGAATTGGGGAATACGACCGAATCACTGGAAAAATAACTTCGAATCCCTATTCATCATATTTTTCTGGGATCTTGGACAGAAATGTTCTTGTAATTTTGATTTTTTAAAACTTCAGAAACGGTTTCAAACACTTTATGTATGTACGTTATAACTGGGGGTTATTCTGTGTTAAACACATTGACATCATTCAAGCCATCGAACTCTCATGCATATACTGCTAAAATGCAGGAGCCTCTTATTGCAAATAGTCAACCCTACATATCTCTTCTCTTAGATTGCATGGTTATTTATAAAATTACATTGTTTTGCTGTTTCAAGCGCAGTGCCGCCACTTTCTGAAAATTAATTTCACACGACTTATAAATCAGGCAAAGGACAACGCAATCGTACACAAGATGAGAAAATGAGCATCAAAAGATACGTTTCTTTGCTTTTAAAAACCACGGGCAATACATTTGGTGGGCACATTGGAAAAGTCCAAATAGAAGCTACATGTTAAACAAAAAATTACTGCTTTTTCACTTTGCAATTTCTACTAGCCTTTTCCAACGCTTTATTACGCTTTGTATGAATTAAATTCTTCCTAACTTGATACCTACGAGTTCTTTGTAATATGGGAGGAATCACATTTTTTTACAAAGAAAAATCAGAATTTTGCGGACCTCATGCTTTTGCCCCGATAATTGATTCAGCTTATGTTGATTTTGATCAATTTTTGAACAGACAGTTTGAATAGCTTGAATATAATCTAAAATAAAAACGCTAATTTCCTACTTGTACGTTTTGGGTTTGACATTTTAAATGTGTTTTACATGATTTTTTATGCGGAAACATGTCTTAAGGTACTTCGATTTCCATAATTACCTGACGGTAATTTCAAGAATGTTAAATCTAAAGTATTCCGCTGGCCTCTCATGAATTTCGGGGTAGGTTTTTGCCCCTGTGACCGGACAAGTGTGCACTGTGCAGAGATTACGGGCTTACAGGTCCAAATACTCACCGCAGCATTGCTGCCTGTAAGTGCTAAAAAGTAACCAATTTCTCCTTCGATAAAACCCAATTTTCAGATTTTTGGCAACATGTACAGCAGTCAACGGGGCAATTCGCGCTCTGTTTATTAAAATTGATGCCCGGATTAAACGGACTGTCGCGGAGTATCGTGACGGTCGATACTGCAATTCGATGTATCGATACTTTTCTTTTATAAATGCAAGTTGTGATGTCGACGTTCGATCTCTCGAAATTCGACTATCGTGTTAAACCCCTGAGGGCGATGACAATCCAGTATTATTAAAATACACTCCTAATGGGTAATTTGTCCAGCCCGGCGAAAACCTATATACTCCGACGGATTGGTACGTGCTACCATTTGCTCTTCAACACCTGCATGTTTTGAATCATAATAAATTCTCTTCGTTTTGTCAACTTCATTGGAAAGAATGTTCCGTTCCGGTAAATTTCTGTGTTGTTGTGTCTCAAATGTTCTTATTTCTACATCAAAGAGGGGAAAATGACATAAGTTTGTGATGATACCAAACAAATTCGGAAACATTGAAGAATGCTTTCGGGAAAAATAAGTGTGTGTGTGTGTGGGAGTGCAAAGTGTCCACAATCTTTGCGGCAAGGAATCTTTCGACCTCCTCAAGTTTTTACAGAATGAAAATTTTAAATTTCACAATGTAAACTGTTAACCCTCCGCACGAATGAACTCAAACCGCCCCCTTAACCCGCCGCGCTTCAGGTACCTCCATTGTTATGTGCAACGACGACGTATGAATACAATGAGTGCGCCACATTTTGTTAAGGCGCTCCGTGTTTTTCAATGGCTAGCTCTGGATACAACTATTCGTGTTCTCGGGATGAGCGTGTTGCATACCAAAAAATTGCAGGCACTCTGGTTTTCTTGAGAGTCATGTATAGCTGCGGTTGCTAGTTCTCGAGAGTTTTCTGCGTTGAATTTACAATTCTGTAAACCATGAAAATCTCGGAGTTCGAATGAGCCGTGTTGTATCAAAGCACTGTTGCCAAAAGGTGCAAATTTTCCACCAAAAACATTTCGCTCAGCAAAGCGCTCACCTGACATAGAGCGCTTTTTGATTTCAACCTGGCTCTAGATTTTAGTATAGGTAGTGACAATGCGTTCAAATGGCGCACCAGCCCAGCAACAAGAAGGTGGAGAAGGGGTTTACCATTTTTAAAACAGATTATTGGTCTGATAACTTTATTTGATGCTTCTGATTTCGAAACACGTAGTACCCTAATCGTTTTTCTGTAATTTATTTTTTTACGGTAGTGTAGTTTCCTCAAAATTAATAGTTGAAATTTTACAGAGCGAGTTCTCTCATCTCAGCAGTACTGATCTCCTAAAAACGTGCCTACATAGAAACAGCTGATTGGTTTTCTGATACGGAAGTATTAGAGCTATCCTGTTTGTATTTTTTCAAGTTCATTGGACTATTAAAAAACATTTAAAAAGGGATCAACTTGGCGCCACTCATTCGTCGGCGGAAACCTGGGATTAAAGCACTATCTGCAAAGCGACATTGAATTGGATGTAAAAGGTAATTCCAACTTTCATTCATTCAGAATTCATTTAAACTTTTAATTAAAAGCGCTGATACAAATTTTTCAAGCTATAACAATCACGGCGGGCTATGTTTAAACGCCTTTCTAACCCTTTTAACACCCATCTTTTTTCAACGGTGCTCAAATTCACTCGGAGCATCATCGGCAAATCCCGCTTGGAATCGACGAGCCATCATTTGCATAAATGATCGTTAAAAGTTTTTATCGAGTGTTTACTAGGTATTTTACGGTCTTTTTTTACCTGGCGCAAGTGTTTTTAATTGCAGGCGAAGTGTTTGTTGACATTTTCAGAGACATTTCGTTCAGGTTACTCTTCAGAATGAACGTTTGCAAGTTTTCACATGTCTCCTAATGAGATAAGTATTTTTTTAATATTTACGATCAATGGTGATGGACTCTCCATACTTCAATGAGCTACATGCTGATCAAATATTTATTTTCAAAAAAGAAGACACGATTTTGGTTAGTAGATTTCAGCGTGAGGATGGAGATTAAACGAGTTGTCTAAAGTCACTAGAAAAGAGAAATCCTAATCTCTGTGTGATACCCAAAATATGAGTCCGTCAGTAGTTACACTTAAAGATAACAATGATGTCTACTAGAATCTGAAAAATCCTCTTTGACGCTTAGTCTGTTTTAGGCACTAGTTGTGCTTATTTTTTCGCTCAATTAATTCAATTGAAAGACTTGCGCTTCCTTCTCGGTTTTTGCATTTACCTTCATGACCCCTGGGAGAAAAACATCTTGTGACGATAAAACCTTTTAAGCTAAAAGTTATGGGATAGATAATCCATGCGAAAAGAGGTGGGTCATGGTAGAGAGCAAACGCACGCAGAATTTTAAACAGGCGGAAATGTCATGAAGAAAAGAGGAAAATAGGGTATTGGAGTAACTCTCAGTAAACAGCGCATTGAAAATTTTTCCCAGGAAATGGAACCGACATGACTTAACAAATACAGATTGATCAAAAAATCTCGCGCAAAACACTTTCAGTTTAAAAATAAAACTAAACTCTCAACAATCCCTAAAGCAATGAGTTCTTGAAGTACCTCAAAAATCCTGATAAAAAATCCTTAAAATGCCCTAAAATCCCATAATCTTAATAAAAAACCTATTTCTTATCGTGTAAAATCCTACTTAAACATTCCTGCTAAATCCTGAAACTTCAAAAAACGTCAAAATTCTAAACTATACTACTATTTTTGGAAAGGCTCTTTCGAGATTCCTAGACTTACAAAATCCCTTAATATTATTTAAGGGTCTTGGAAGACAAGGCAGATAAGAGCAGATTCTGCTATTTCGAGAAAAACGCGTTTAAAGTTTCTAAATTATATGAAGCTTTACGGCGGAAGGGAAGGTTTAAACTCACATTTTGATGCTTAAAAAATGGATTTTACCAGTGAATCTTTTGCAGAATTTATTTCAAACCTACATTTAGTTGAAAGCATTAAAATCTCAATTTTTCCGGAGATTCCTCTGATGCGCCTTGTCTTCCAAACCCCTCATTCAGCAAATAAAAATACATTTTTCTTCATTTTTTCCTCGTTGCATAGATGAATAATAACATACTTTGGATTCCGAGCCGTAAAAGGCACCAATCAGCTGGTAAATTTTCAAACTGATCAAACCTCAATTTCTGAGGACTGCCTACTTTCACCGTGCAACAGCCAACGCAGGTTGGTTAGCAGTGGAATGGCCAGAGTTTATGATGGGGTTGTCGAGGTATCGCTGGAGTTTCCTGCGTGCCGTTCTTTACCACTTTTTTCTCCTTTTTTTCGTCACATCCGCTTCAGCGAATTCCGATAACGCCCCAACAGGGTTAGCCAGCCGAAAAAAGTATGCAGCAACCCGAACAGGAAGAGAGCGAAAGAAAAAATGACGAAAACCGGATAAACAAAATTGTGACTCATTCGGTATTTCTCCAAGATTCGGTCGGGTAGGTAGCATATTTGCCGAATCGCTGGATTCTAAACTAAACGATTGAAAACAAACCTAAAACGAATTTCATAAAATTTGAAAGTTTGGACGGACTTCATTTACCTGTGATACATTTTTTATAATTTATAAAAGTGCGTTTTTATTTATTTATTTAGGCGTTTTTTCTTTGTTTTTTTTTTAGAAGAATTCGATTTTTCGAATTTTTTTTTCGAATTCGATACCGACATCAAAACTGCACTCGAATGCGATATTTTTCCTTTAAAAAAACCACGCCTTTATTACGTTGAATCTTTCTGTCAAATTTGGTACATGAATTCTTCAGACTCATAACAACAGAAGTGCGATCTTAAAATTCGAAAAAAAAAAAAAAAAAATGACAAGTAGCTGAAGTCATGGAACGAATCAATGTGATATATCGTACCTCGCTCTGACACAAAAAATGGCGTCTGTTGAATTACCTTTTAAAAATTAGAGCCAAACAAAGAGCGGCCGCGGCCGCGGCGCGTGACTGCTGCCAGAGTGATACGCGCATTGGCGCCTACAAACCTAACACGGATACTTCACGCATTGCGCAATGCGTGAAGTATCCCTGTTAGGTTTTTAGGCGCCAATGGGTGTGACGCGCTGTTGAAAACAAACCTAAAATAATTTCATGAAATTTGAAAGTTTGAACGGACTTTATTTAATTGTGATTCATTTTTTTAATTTATTAAAGTACATTTTTATTTATTTATTTATTTATTTATGTTTTTTTATGATTTGTTCTATTTTTAGTCATTTGACTGACCGATAACACCATATAAACATTCATTTTTCCTCACACCGCACAGAAATGATTTTGCAATAGGTCAGTACCACAGGTCACGTAATAGTATTTGGATGCTTCATTCTTGTAGATCAGCTAAAAGCAATCCGTCCGAACAGCAACTTTCTACGTTCAATATAAACCGAGATATTGCACTTTGAAAAAGTCGGTTTATGCCCAAAACGCTATTTTGTATTTCCAGGATGGAATTGAGAAATATCTAATAATTCCACCGTGCTCTGTGTACTTTAATGAAGAACCGAAATATGAAAGATAATTAATCACTACTCATTTAATTTTCAATCCAAGAAAAGGAATATACCCAGCAATACTTAGACCATAAACTAATACTATCAGCTTTTTAAGTAAATATATCTGATTTCTGAAATTTAAACTGACTGATGTTAAAAACGCTGTATTTTTTTAATAGATTAACTAATCATCAGAGTTTACAGATATAACTTATAAAATGAAAAGAAAATAAGTTTAATCTAATTTTTAGTCTACAAATAATTCAGAAAAGATTTACTATAGAGCTATAACCTAATATTTTTGAATATACAATTTTTACTATCGTCCTTGATTTTTTACCCTGTCTGGTGGTGACTCATTGAGCTGAGGTTGAAACGACAACAATGCAGTCAAGTTGGGGTGCGGAAAGTCAGAGGCTAAACACCCTATCCTTCACTCTCGCCTACAACAACCCGAAAGATAGGAGCCAGGCCTTGAATGAGGCTATCAAATCAAAATACGACCCCAAACGACAACTTCAAACGGGATGTGGGGACGGGAGGGCAAGGGATACACGGCAGGTGAATGTTTTCAATGAAAATATAGGACTTTCTATATGTAGCACGAGGAGCTCCGTTGCCGTCACTGGAAATCCCCGTATTTTAAGAAGATGATGACTTGATATTATAAACGCCATTTTTCGTCTGATTAATACGTGAAACGCGAAGAACAACGTCAAGTTCGAGAGTCAATTCCTCCATGAGATATTAGTGACTGGAGGCTAACTAAACAGTACAATTTCATAACGACGGCAATGATTTTTTTTTTTTTTTTTATTTTTTAAATTTTTTTTATTTTTTCCCCCAGTACATATCCATCTATAAGATACGCCGAGAGTCCACTGTCAATAGTCAATCGCACTCTCTGAGCTTGGAATTCTTTAAAATGATGATTTGGATGTGCATATAGAAATTCTTTAAGGAGAAGTTAATGGATAGCATTATTTTGAGAGCCAAACTCCTCTATGTACCTTCATTCGCCTTTCAAATTTTGGGTATTTCACAAAATTCATGATACGCATTTGAAATATTGTAATAAAAATGGATTAGATGAGTTCAAAGTTTGAAATTCTTTGATCAGGTCAAAAATACTAAAAAAAGAAAATATCCTGCTGACTTTGTCAAAACCATGCAAAAATTTGTAGATCTCCAAAATTTGACTAGCTCTCCAGTTATTCGAAACAATTCTTGATTTGACTATAGACTTGCACCAAATGTTCAAATAGATTTTTCACGGTAGAAGAAAATGGACGGGCGCAAGAAGCAGCTGCAATAACGCTTCATGAAAAAACAAGTCCGCGAGCTGTGACGTAACAGTCGGGCCTTCCCCACTAACGCATTGACAAAGCTCATGTACACAAATTAAGAAACTGACATCCTGTCAACAGCACATTGACTCTTGTGCACGAGCCTTACTTACACCGACCCGTGACGTAAGAGTTGGGTGAGCCTTTTGAAGGCGAGTCACTGCAATGTCCACACCTATTTTCCTTCTACGATGCTACAATATTTTTCAAATAAGGGAACTCAAAAAGACACGTTTTCCGTCTCATTTTCGAATTTCCCCCGCACATGGAAGTGTACCCTCCCCTGGATGCTCATTGATTTGATTTAACTCGTTATGACGTGGTGAAATAAATATATTTTCAGGTTAAGTTTGGCAATGCTGTCGGTTGCCTATCAGTGGCGGAACACGAGTCGGTCCCTTCCACTGTCTCCGGCGTAATCCAATATTTTGCCAAGCTCGGCTGACACTGTTTTGATGACAATAATAACAAGTGTTGACGGCACAATGGCGTCGAGGGCGCCGTTGAATCGGTGATATTGTGGTTACAAGTCTTATTTTTCCCCGTAGCACGCGAGCCGCATGACGTTCTCGCCGAAATGACAGTAAAATCAATCTACATGCTTCCTCACCAGCTCTGACCATTCCCAGGTGTATCCTCAGAGCCTAAAAATGCTGCCGTGATAGCGAAGACAGTCGCAAAAATGAATTTTTTTAGAAAATAGGCTCACTAGCGTCTGAACGGGAAGTTTTTATTGAAAGCAGCCTCTGTTCTTTGTCAAATTGCCACCAATCATCAAAAACTCTTAGAAATCGTTTGGATGATTAAAAATTGACCTAGTTTCTTTAAATTATAGGGAAAGGGTATATTTCACTTTCATCTTAGACTAGTCTTATGTAAGAGCCGTCGGTGCTATCTTCTGCTTCCGTGGTTGCGTTTTTGACATATAACGAACGCATTTTCAGGTTAAAAACCGGCAGGCATTTTACTTAAAAGCACTGCTTTTATTGGCTCTCTGGAGGAACAATGCTCCTTGCAGCTGCTTTGTTTAAAACTACTTCTTTTTTTGCGCATTTACGGCTCTCTCATATGCCTCGATTTCATAAAAATAAGACGAATTTTGCTATCTTAACTATTTTACTGATTCCAACTGAAAGAGATTAGACGAATTTTGAAGGAAACTCGATTTAAAAAAAATTGAGAGTTACGGCTATCATTGCTATCAAGGCAGAGAATTTTTGGCTACTTTCGGTTCATTTTTTTCCGGTTATTTCATCCAAAACGATTCGGTTAACAAGATGTTTAGTTAAGTGAACCGAAACCTTAGGTTACTCCGAAATATTTCAAGATGAAGAGAAAGTCCTGCTACATAACAACAATTCTGCTCCTACGACCAAAAACCTCAGTTCCATTCACCGAAAAAGTCCAATGCATGGTCAATATAAATCGACGCTCAGTATCTATAACCGCTTTTGCCCCGTTAGTGTGGATACACACGTAGATACCAAAAATAATTTCCGCCCCAAAGAACAACACACCGAGCTGGAAGCTTAATTTGTAGTCACTTGAGTAGCTCCACCGGCCGATCGGAGTATCTCACCTTATACGTCTTCTGTTCGGAAACTTTCGTAAATTTAAGGTAAACTTCAAGCGGCGCCGACAAATTTCCAGACAGGTCCGAGAAAGCTACGAGGAAACATCAAATATACTTATGAATCCGGCAGTTTCGCAGTGAAAATCAACGTGGAAAAGTTGCTTTTCTGGACCGTTAAATCTCTTTTATTGCGAAACTTGACGGGGAAATAGGCCGGGCGGTTGGCTCTGAGCGCGAGGTGAGCCGATCGCATGGGCATACTTTCCGTTCGGCGGCCCATCTTTTACGGCGATTATTTTTCTCACTCTCAAAGTTTCCGTTGAAAGGGCGAAATCATGCAGCGAATATTCCGAAGAACGAGTGCGAGCATGATTGCATAGCAGCGATAAATTCACTGAATCTCGAACGATTACTGCGGCAAAAGCCACACAGCTCGTTTTCCTATTCTTGACTCCGGATTGCAAATAGCTGCAATGAGCACTAGCCTGATTCAAACAGATCAGTGAATGCAAAAATTATCGACGGTGAAAACATGTATTTGCCGAAGACAATTAGTCAAATCAGGCATTTTATAAAATGCCTATAGGCCGGTAGTCAAATTTTGACAGTTGACAGAATTCTGTAAATGTATGGCGAGAAGTTCACAAGTTTTCATTACTTTGGGAACAATAACTCTTCAAATTCGCGAACTCTCCCGCCTGTTCTTTCCTTTTTACATGCCGTTAGTGCATTTAAATGACAAAATGTTAAATATTCTATGTTTCATGAATTGCTGAAAATTTCATGCTGAATGAGCATCCAAGATCTTAGAATCATTCAAAAAACTAGTGTATGCTGCATATTTTTATAGAGAATCCTTCCTTACTGGAGGAACGAATTATTTTGTGTAAAATTATGGGAAAAAATAAAAATGTCAATCTGAGTAAGAATATTCGACTACATATTTGCCTTCGACATATTCATCATCTTTGTTATTATTTCAAATGCTATGAAGATCACCAGACCACGAGAGGCACAAAAAGTACACTCTCGCGTAGCAGGAAGAGCGAAGAAAATCAGAGCGCCTTCAGATTTTTGATAGGCAACATAGACATCCTCCGAGCAGGAAAAGTCGCATGCAGGCGCCTTCCGCCTTAATTTTTTGTACACCACACTTGGAAGCTGTCAAGCTGTTGTTAGTTACATTTACTTTATTTCAACAAGTCAGCCAACCTTCCAACACAAACAATGTCACTGTCAATCTTTACATTCCTGAAATGTCTGGAAAAAGTTAGAAAAAAATATTCACATTTTCCCCGGTACATTCGGTTTATATCGAAGAAAACTTGGCAAAGTCGGAGGCTTATACTGCGCTCTTCCTTAGCACGGCAGCTTAGGCGTTAGGCGTTATACTCTCGTGTCTCTATAATATAAAGATTTTGTCGCTACAGATGTCTTCGGTAGGGCGGCATCGCACGGCGCACAGTGGATCGAGTCAATTATAGAGGTCGGGCAAGACATTTTTGACTAAAACTGCAAATTCAGATGTTTATTTCGTCATATTTTGAAATTTAAGGGGTACTTCTAAAAGAAAATTTCACGAGGAAACCAATGAAACCACTTTCAGAACCTGAAAGTTCTGTATAAACGGAGTTATGAGCGTTTAAAGTTTCCAAATTTCGTCCGACCTCTCCAATCGAGTGGGTCCACCGTGCGGCGTTCCAGTTTCCTTGACGGTTTCCAGCGCCTGGAACTGGGCCCTGGGGAAGCGACTCCTCCTGGGACGCCCCGACGGGCTCGGCGCGCGTCGTCGGCGGCGGCGGGCGTTTATTTATATGTAAATCGGGGGCGGCGCGCGGGCTCCCGCTGGAAATTCAAATGCAATCGGGCTGCATTCGGGGGACACGCGGATTCGACTGGCGGTGAATTAATGGCCCCCTGTTTACTTTGCCGTGAGATGACACTGATGCGCCAGATGGCGTGACGCGCGCGCCGCCGCGACGCCATCCAATAAACCGCGAGTCGACCGGATCCGCCGATGGAGCGTCGCGACGCCCGACGAGTCGACGCTTCCGCTCGGCGTAATTGAAAATGCCACTGTGCTCCCCGACGCGACGCGGGGCTTTTAAGCGGCCCGTATCGCGCATTCGCCCGGCCGAATATTTCCTTCCGATTCGGATCGGCGCCCCTCTGACGTTGGGGTGTATCTCTATCTCCGCACGAGCCTCGGGACGCACGGAGATATACGGAGCGCAAGGATCGAGTAGAATTGGAGATGATGCATGTGTGAAGGATTTGCGATTTGACAATTGATTCCAATGTAAAAGTTCGCGAGAAACACGATGGTGCCACTGGTTTTCTCTGAAATCAACTCCCAAGCTCAGAAAAAGCTCTCAAGTTGAGGCCAAAATGAAGGGGATACCTATCCGACACTACCCTGAGAGTCCATGTCTACATCAAGACAAACTCTCCATGCAAAGATAGGAGCAAATACATTGACAGGGCTGCCACCTTATTAAGGGATTCTAAAACTGAAATCACAGCAACCCTATGAATGTATTTGCTCCCTATCTGTGCATGGAGAGTTTGTCTCGATGTAGAGGTGGACTCTCAGGATAGCGTGGGATATCCCCTCCATTTTGGCCTCAACTTGAGAGCTTTTTTTTGAGCTTGGGAATTGGTTTCAGAGAAAACCAGTGGCCCATCGTGTTTCTCGCGAACTTTTACAAAAGAATCAGTAGTCAAATCGCAAATTCCTTCACATGCAACATCTCCATTGGACGTGTTCATGCTAAAAGAAACTATGTACGAGTGGAAAGATGGGGTGTGCTCGTGCAAGCTGCATAAAAAACAATGTAAAAGTGGATATAGTTCCTTTTGAGAAAATGGAAAAGCGGGATTTTACATTAAATCAAGAGGAACTGAGCGCTAACTCGTGAACTGTAGGCATGTGACGAGAGCGTTAAGGACAGGGCTCATGAGTTAAGGAGTCCCGCCACCGATCTCCCCGTCGTGTCGGGTCTCGGTCGTTGCCTCTGACGTCACTGACGCTTTTAAATTCCCATTCATACTTATGGCCCTCAACTAACGAGCACACCGTATCTTTCCATTTGTATGTAGTTCCATTTAGCATATATACGTCCGATTGAGATATGCCCTTACGTTGGAAGAGCGATGGTATACAGAGTGATCTAAGGTCAAAGGGCCATTACTTTCGTACTAAGCAATAACACCGTAAATCCAACAAATTTGTCCCTCGTTTCATTGAACTTAACACTTTATAAAATTAAAACTGTTTCATCCATGCACCGCAAATTTTCAGGTTAAGTTCTTGATAGTATTTGCGAACGAATTCTGTCAAAAAATTGTCCCAAGGAAAACAAGTTTTTCTGCTATGATATATTGTTTCAAAAAAATGTAGAATGGCGTTTACGGCGTTTTTGCGTTGCACGATACATTACAGGGGCGTGTTCAACGGGTAAAAATCGACATTTTTCTTCTATAAAGTTTTTCCCCCAAAAGTGCCCCCCTGCAGGAGCTTGGGCCCTTTTCCAATTTTTCGGGAAAATAATCCTTTTTTTCGGACTTTTCGCAACGGTTATGGATCAAAACTCATGATAAATGGCTAAGCATCCATTATATTCAGCGCTTGATTCATCCATGACCTCATGAACATCGATAGGACAAGTCCACGGCTGCGCCCGTAGGAACCTCCAGAATCAAAAACAGCACATCATCCACACAAAAATTCGCTTCAAAGTCACAAGTGAGAGATCTGGATTCAAGTGATACGATCGGCCGGAGGGTCGTATTTGTACCCTTAGGATCTTAGAAAAAAAATGAAAAAACAATTATGCCTATGGATACTGATCCTGAATCTGCTACCCCCCTTCAAACTACCCCTTCGTAACAACATCTGAAAATCAAACTACAAATGCTAAACCTATCAAGGAATTCGAACTCATAAAAATACCAGTTCATCAACTTGATTTTGACCATTCATGAATCAATAGAAAACATCTATAAGATCAAAGCAATTGCTCATCACTATTGTTCAAATAGAGCCAAGAAGATAGATAATAAGATAGTTCCACAGTGCCGAAGATGTCAAGTTGTTTTCGCATACTCACAACTTTTGCAGAAAAATCCACGATGTGTCAAATGCGCAGGCAAACATTTATCTCCTGAGTGTCCTTTTAAAGGTCGATCTTAAATCCAAAATGTGTAAATTGTGGCGCGATCGGTCATCACCGCGAGTTATCGCGGATGTCCCTTCGCGAAAGAATTTCCAGTTGCACGATAAAATAAGCAACTCCACAAGCTACAGAAATAGACTCCTCCTGAGATCAAAAAAGTTTTACCGAAAACTAGGGAAAAATATAACAAAACTCATTGCGCCTCCAAAGAAATTAGACTAGGACTTTTGCTCAAGCATTATCATAGGCAAATACAGCTAATCCGGGCAACACAGGGGCGCAGGAGGACAGTTCTGCCGGCTCTGATCGGTGGTCTTATTACAAAAAACAAGAGAAACTGTTGAATGCTTCAGCGCAGAGTTTCTCACCGCGAAAGTGAGGTAAACTTGAAGCTAGCCAGAAAAGGATAAACAAAGAAGATGAAGATGGACTTTTTTAAATTGACTTGTGAGTCAGTGACTAACTCAGAATATCTTAATGTCCTCAACCAGGAAAATTATCCAGAAATCAATTTCGATGATGTTAAAGGAGCATACGAGCAAAGACTAATTGCAAGTTCATTAAACATGTATGGCTATGGAAATTGCGGCGGACAGACCCCGGAGTGACGGCGAAGAATTCAATGTCACGCTACAGGGATTTCAAAGTGGACATAGCCCTATTTATCGGAAACCTGGTTTCACCAGGACCGATTATAAAAGGTATTTGGCTGGTATATAAAATGTTTAACTCAATTTCATCCAGCACAATAAAGCACAGAGGTGGGTCTTCCATTTAATTAAAGAAAACATTACTCACAATCTTATCAAGTTGATAGAGACAAATGCTTTTCAAGTTGTAATCGTAAACGTGTGCAACTGATATGATACTCTTTCAACATAGCCTCAATATCACTCCCACCCCGAACATCCTCTCAACTGAGGATTTACACTGAGTTTTTGGAGAATTAGGCCCAAGTATCTGATCGGTGGGATTGGAACGCTAAAATCCTCGATGGGGATCCAGGAGAGATAACCCTAAAGGCGTATCACTCCTAGAAGCTGTTAATTTGGTTGGCGGGAATTTTATATCCACCGGAAAACCGACATATTTTCCCACTAATCCAGGCCACCAACCTGATCTAATATGACTTTTTTGTTTTTAAAACATAAACTTATTGACCACGTCTCCATGTGATACCTTAATGTCTATGGAAAAAGGTCATGCAAAAATCATTCTGGAGATTTTTACTACTCCAATCCTTTGATAATCGTCCCCCCTCAATTGCTCTAAAAGAACAGATTGGAAAATTTTCAGGTTAGATCTAGAAAATTTTATTGACAACAGCGTTCCAGTCCTCACATCCAGAAGATATTGACAGGGAGTCGGAGCTGCTGGTGGAAAATATCAGATGCCTGTGCAGCAGCCATACACCTGTAGCTGTAAATAACATAAACCTGTACGCTATCCCAAAGGAACTTTCTAATTCTTATTCGTTTAAAAAGAAAAAGCCAAAAGAAACAAATTTCACCCATTTTCCTGAAGACAATTCAAAATTTAACAGATTAAATGCAATAGTAAAGAAAAGAACACAAGAATTTTTAAATTACAAATTTAAAAAATTATTACCTCCTTGTCTCCGTCAGCAGATAAAAACTACTCTTTATGGGCAGCCACAAAATATTAAAAAGGCCAAAACAGTTAAAAATTAAAAAAAAAAAAAAAGTCCCAATCAAGCAAACCTGACAAGACATGGGCTAAATATCAGCATGCTGGAAAAAGCAGAGGTTTTTAGCTGATCCACTTTGAAGCCGCTTCTTCTTTTCACCGCACGAAGACATGGAAACACTATCTGACTTGATGTTTCCACGGCAAGTTCTGGACTCCAGATTTGCTGAATGAAGCGGGAAGTGTCCACATTGAACCCCGAAAAATCAAAAATATCCACAAATATAAATAAAAAACCTTATCTCCCTCAGAAATCATATAAAGAGATAAAAGGTAAAATAAGGCAACAAGAGCCCTGGATTGATAAAAATCTCATGGATGATTTTGAGAACTGCATATACAGCGGGCAATATTGAATTTGTGTCTCAATTCTTTAATGCTGTCATTAGATGCAATATATTCCCTCTCAATGGAAGATAGCGGAAAATCTTCAGTTCCTCTTAAAACCAGACAAACCTCCATAACAGAGGCTGCATCTTACAGGCCAATTGTTCGTTGTTGCCTGGGTTATCGGCAATAACTCTTGAGAATAACTGGGACATTATAAGGAGAGTGAACGTGAGAATAAGTTGGCAAGCAAATCTAATATCGGGCTCCCCAATGTGGGGGGGTCCGAGCGGTACACATTCGCACAGTGGAGGTTCAACGCACAGAGAATAAACGAATAATTTAGAGAAGACTCCCTGGCAAAGGGAGACTACGGATGGGCGCGGTTTTTCTTTGATGTTAGCGACAGAGCATTTTGATCGTGTCTGGGCACGAGCGCCTCATCGGGAAAACTCTACAAAATGCTCCCATGTATCCTTGGTTGAACTCCTGTCTTCATTTTTAGAGGTAGAACAAATTTAGAGTGCGATATGGAAAATACCACCTCAAAGTGTCAGACCAAATAAGGGCAAGGAGTTCCGCAGGGTTCCTGTCTTTCCCCCCTTCTCTAATTCCCTTTTCACCACAGACATCCGCAGTCTGGGACGAGGGGGAAACTGGGAGTTTATGCAGATGATACGCTTGTGCTAGCAGCGTCGAAAAGCTACAGGGAGGCACGTTTTATTACGCTCAATCCCACCTAAACAGGATTAATAAATGGACAAACAAAGATAATGACCAAATTAAATGCGTCTAAATCGGTGAGAATTGATTTACCAACAGGCCATTTACTCATATTCCTCTTCTCTTAGGAACTCTGAAATCCCTCGCGACACAGTTCGCCGATATCTCGGCCTCCACCTGGATTCCAGGCTCAATGTGGGGTGCTACACTAGAAGAAAAAAGTCAGAGCAATTAAGACTTAAATTTCAGATATGCAGTGGCTGATTGGCCGCAAATCCAAGTTATCTCTAGAGAAACCAAACTGCTCCTCTACAAGTCAATGTTGAGGCCGGTTTGGAGTTATGGCTGCCAGTTGTGGGGCTGTGCAGCCAAGTCAAATTTAAAAAAAGATAGAAGTCATACAAATGAAAATATTACGAAGCATTTCAAAAGCCAGATGGTATGAGAGGAACGCGGATATTCGCGCCGACCTCAACATTGATTCTGTAGAGGACTACATAACAAAAATGTACAACTCTTACGAAACTAGGCTGCATAGGCATCCCAACCCAGAAGCGCTTGCGCTTCTGGAAAAGGACCAATGCACCCGAAGATTAAAACGTCGCAACCCCACGAGCTTGGAATTCAGGGGTTCTCAAAATTATCCTTCTTTTAAACTGACGGGCCTCCTTGTGCTCTTCGAACGCAATCAGGGGCTCTTGGGCATTTGACCGGGTTCGGTCACCGCATTCCATGTCAAAGCAAAAAGACATTTTTACTTTGAAGCAAAATTGTTTTATTTTTCCCTCCTCATTTTTCAGAGGTTGTATTTCTCTCCATATAAATTAAAAAAAATGTGTGTAACCTTAGTATAAGTTTATCTTATAAGTTAAACCCAGTTTTTTAAAGATGTATCTTACATCTAAAAAATTCTGTACTATTATAACTTTTGTACAAAATAATAAAAAAAAAAAAAAAAATACCCTTAGGATCCTCCAGAAATCACATAGTGCACGTCATCCGCACAAAAACTCGCTTAAAACTCACAAGTGAGGGATCGCGATTCAAGTGATTCGATCGGCCGAACGGTCGTTTCTGCGCCCCTAGGAGCCTCCAGAATCACGAAGTACACATCATCCACACAAAAACTCGCTTAAAACTCACAAGTGAGGGATCGCGATTCAAGTGATTCGATCTGCCGAACGGTCGTTTCTGCGCCCCTAGGAGCCTCCAGAATCACGAAATACACATCATCCACACAAAAACTCGCTTAAAACTCTCAAGTGAGGGATCGCAATTTCAGTGATTCAATCGGCCGAACGGTCATTTTACCGCCTTTAGGAGCCTCCAGAATCACGAAGTACACATCATCCACACAAAAACTCGCTTAAAACTCACAAGTGAGGGAGCGCAATTTCAGTGATTCGATCGGCCGAACGGTCATTTTACCGCCTTTGGGAGCCTCCAGAATCACAAAGTACACATCATCCACACAAAAACTCGCTTAAAACTCACAAGTGAGGGATCGCGATTCAAGTGATTCGATCGGCCGAACGGTCGTTTCTGCGCCCTCCCTAGGAGCCTCCAGAATCACGAAGTGCACACCATCCACACAAAAACTCGTGTGAAAGTCACAAGTGAGGGATCGCGGTTCAAGGGATTCGATCGGCCGAACGGTCGTTTCTGCGCCCCTAGGAGCCTCCAGAATCACGAATTGCACACCATCCACACAAAAACTCGCTTAAAACTCACAAGTGAGGGATCGCGATTCAAGTGATTCGATCGGCCGAACGGTCGTTTCTGCGCCCCTCCCTAGGAGCCTCCAGAATCACGAAGTGCACACCATCCACACAAAAACTCGTGTGAAAGTCACAAGTGAGGGATCGCGGTTCAAGGGATTCGATCGGCCGAACGGTCGTTTCTGCGCCCCTAGGAGCCTCCAGAATCACGAATTGCACACCATCCACACAAAAACTCGTGTGAAAGCCACAAGTGAGGGATTCTGGATTCAAGTGATTCGATCGGCTGACCGTCGTATCTGCCACGGGGAGTCTTGGGGGTCTTTTTTAATTTTCTTGCCCTGAAAGATTCAGGATCCCAGATCCCCCTTCAAGTTGTGATATCGATAGTTACGGCCCTAAATGAATCCAGCCCTAAAAAGTACGGGGGCTAGCCATTTTTCATGAGTTTCTTGTATGTATATGTAATAAT